>NC_080544.1:106145710-106445710 GCF_028640845.1 Ahaetulla prasina
ATCTTCGGACCTTCCGTCGTGAGCTAAAAACATACTTATTTATTCAAGCAGGACTGGCATAAATAGTGATTTTAAATTGGGGTTTTAGAGATTTTAAACATTTGTAAATTTTTTAATTTTTAAATTATCGGCCATTTATTAATAGTTTCTTTTAATTTCTTTTAATTGTATATACTCTGTATTTTATTTCGGCTGTACACCGCCCTGAGTCCTTCGGGAGAAGGGCGGTATAAAAATCTAATAAAACTAAAAAAACTAAAACTAAACAGCCCACCCACCCAGACGTCATCAAAAGCACTCTGCATATGTGCATGCACAGAAGCGCTATGCGCTCGCAAACCGAGCGAGCGCATCCACGCGCTACCGATAACAATGTCGGCTGGTGGCCCCCAGGAGCAGGGCCTTCTCTGTTGGAGCATCGACACTCTGGAATGAACTTCCCCCTGGCCTGCGTCAAGTGCCTGATCTTCGGACCTTTCGCCGTGAGCTAAAAACATACTTACTTATTCAAGCTGGACTGGCATAATGGTTTTTTAACATTTTAAACTGGGTTTTATTGTTGTGGGGTTTTAAATTTTTTAATTTTAAATATAAATTTTTAAACATTGGCCTTTTTGTAATATGCTTTATTTTAAATTTTGATTTTAATTGTATATATATTGTGTTTTATTTTGGCTGTACACCGCCCTGAGTCCTTCGGGAGAAGGGCGGTATAAAAATTTAATAAATAAATAAATAAATAAATAAATAAATAAAACTGGTAGCGCCAGGATTTGAATCCCACTACTGGTTTTGAGCTTTTCCCTTCCAATATTCAACTAAATTGGGGAAAAAATAAAAATAAAGGAAGCAAGAAACGGTTTTGCATGGAAAGAGTTTAGAATATGCCAGAAAGTGGTGGAAGCGTATCTAGAAATGCTCTTTTTTATATCAAGTTCAGCTGTAAAAGAATTTCTCACTTTTTAGATGGCTGTGACTCCGTTCTGCCCAGCCAAAGTGACAGGATTACCAGCCAGGTGACCTAAATTATCATGCTATCTTCCAGAGAATTAGTGTTGTGCCTCGTCCTCCCTCCTCTCCTCAGCCGGGCCCCTCCCGCCTACACCCGGGCCTGTTATCAGACTTGGAGTCTGATAATGAAGATGAATGGCCTGTCATGCCTCCAGCCCCCGGCCCTGGCCCCATGCCCGGACAGGGTGTCAGGAATGAACAAACAAACCTCACTCCTACAGCGTGTGAGCAGGGAGCCAGCCACGTGCTGGAATTACCGACAGCAGATCCAGCTGAAGAGAATTCACAGTGGGAGGATCCTCGCTTCCGGAGATCTGAGAAGCGACGCCAGCAGAAGGAAGGGAGGGGCAGGCCTGGATAAATGCTGAGTCATGGAGCCACATCCCACAGCCTATATAAAGGACCTGCTTGTGGCATTCCAACCTTGAGTTAAGCAAAGTCTCATCTAGTTTGCTGAAGTCACAACTTGGACTCCTGCCTGCCCTGAGAAACCTGGAAGGAATTTGGCAAAGCTGCAGAGGCTTTGTCACCATGCTTGATATGGACTTCCTAGACCCGGTCATCGGAGGGGGAGGGGGACACGACAATTAGAGATTAATCTTTTCCCCCCCACTCCTGCGCAGGACAAGCCAGGGAGAAAAAGAAGTCACGGGGATTCACTAAACGCAGAGTGGAAGGGGGAGTCTGTACTTGTTATCAGCGTCTCCTTGGGTTTCTTACGCTGCTGCTCTAGACTGGGTAATCCAAGGATAGAAAGAAATGGCCGCTCTTCAGACGGAGCAGATTTCTAAATGCTCATTTTGGGAAGCTAAGTAAACAAACAGCCTTTGAAGTTTCAGAGTTTTGCCAAGGGACAATCTACAAGCTCTGGTATTTTGCAATTGTCCAATATTTGTTTGAACTGCCTGCTTGAAGAACCAAAGGGCTACTTCCTCGCAAATGCTAACGTTGCCATGAAAAGGGCCTTTCGTGTTCCTGAGCAGGCATATAGATGCACATAAGGTCTCTTGAATCTGCACTACTATTTAATCGTTTCATAGTTCCCATCACCAATCTCTTTCCACTTATGACTGTATGACTATAACTTGTTGCTGGCAATCCTTATGATTTATATTGATATATTGATCATCAATTGTGTTGTAAATGTTGTACCTTGATGAACGTATCTTTTCTTTTATGTACACTGAGAGCATATGCACCAAGACAAATTCCTTGTGTGTCCAATCACACTTGGCCAATAAAATTCTATTCTAAATTCTATTCTTTCTGGAGGAGGAGGAGGCGGGTGGAAGGGGGAGGGAGGAGGAGAAGGAAGAGGAAGGAGGTGGGAGAGGAGGGCGAGGAGGAGGAGCAATTGAACAGTTGCTAAATGAATGGTTGTAAGTCAAGGACTACTTGTAGTCTAGCAAAACCCACCACTGTAAGAGAGGGAGGAGGTAGGGGAGGAGATGACAAAAGGATCAGGATAATATCAGGAGTTTCTGGTGCTTTCCAGAAAAAGGAGGAGGAGGAGGAGGAGGAGGAGGAGGAGGAGAAGAAGGAGGAGAAGAAGAAGAAGAAGAAGAAGAAGAAGAAGAAGAAGAAGAAGAAGAAGAAGAAAAGAAGAGGAGGAGGAGGAGGAGGAGTGGGAGGAGGAGGAGGAGGAGAAGAAGAAGAAGAAGAAGAAGAAGAAGAAGAAGAAGAAGAAGAAGAAGAAGAAGAAGAAGAAGAAGAAGAGGAGGAGGAGGAGGAGGAGGAGGAGGAGGAGGAGGAGGAGGAGGAGGAGGAGGAGGAGGAGGAGGAGGAGGAGGAGGAGGAGAAGAAGAAGAGGAGGAAGAGAAGGAGAAGCAGAGGAGGAGGAGGAAGAAGAAGGAGAGGAGGAAGAGAAGAGGAGGAGGAGGAGGAGGAGGAGAGGAGGAGGAGGAGGAGGAGGAAGAAGAAGAGGAGGAGAAGAAGAGGAGGAGGAGGAGGAGGAGGAGGAGGAGAAGAAGAAGAAGAAGAAGAAGGAAGAAAGAAGAGGAGGAAGGAGATGAGGAGAAGAAGAAGAAGGGGAGGAGGAGGAGGAGGAGGAAGGAGGAAGAGGAGAAGAAGAAGAGAAGGAGATGGAGACAGAGAAGAAGAAGAAGAAGAAGAAGAAGAAGAAGAAGAAGAAGAAGAAGAGGAGAGGAGGAGGAAGAGGAGGAGGAGGAGGAGGAGGAGGAAGAGGAGAAGGAGGAAGAGGAGGAGGAAGAGGAGGAGGAGGAGGGAGGGGAGAGGAGGAGGAGGAGGAGGAAGGAGGAGGAGGAGGAGGAGGAGGAGGAGGAGGAGAAGGAGGAGGAGGAGGAGAAGAGGAGGAAGAAGAAGAAGAAGAAGAAGAAGAAGAAGAAGAAGAAGAAGAAGAAGAAGAAGAAGAAGAAGAAGAAGAAGAAGAAGAAGAAGAAGAGGAGGAGAGGAGGAGGAGGAAGAGGAGGAGAAGAAGAAGAAGAAGAAGAAGAAAGGAGGAGGGGAAGGAGGAAGAGGAGGAGGAGGAAGAGGAGGAGGAGGAGGAGGAAGAAGAAGAAGAAGAAGAAGAAGAAGAAGAAGAAGAAGAAGAAGAAGAAGAAGAAGAAGAAGAAGAAGAAGAAGAAGAAGAAGAGGAGGAGGAGGAAGAGGAGGAGGAGGAGGAGGAGGAGGAGGAAGAAGAAGAAGAAGCAGAAGAAGAGAGGAGGAGGAAGAAGGAGGAAGAGGAAGAGGAGGAGGAGGAGGAGGAGGAGGAGGAGAGGAAGAAGAAAAGAGGAGGAGGAGGAAGAAGAGAGGAGGGGAGGAAGAAGAAGAAGAAGAAGAAGAAGAAGAAGAAGAAGAGGAGGAGGAGGAGGAGGAGGAGGAGGAAGAGGAGGAGGAGGAGGAGGAGAAGAAGAAGAAGAAGAAGAAGAAGAAGAAGAAGAAGAAGAAGAAGAAGAAGAAGAAGAAGAAGAAGAGGAGGAGGAGGAGGAGGAGGAGGAGGAGGAGGAGGAGGAGGAGGAGGAGGAGGAGGAGGAAGAAGAAGAAGAGGAAGAAGAAAAGAGGAGGAGGAGGAAGAAGAGAGGAGGGGGAGGAAGAAGAAGAAGAAGAAGAAGAAGAAGAAGAAGGAGGAGGAGGAGGAGGAGGAGAAGAAGAAGAAGAAGAAGAAGAAGAAGGAGGAGGAGGAGGAGGAGGAGGAGGAGAAGAAGAAGAAGAAGAAGAAGAAGAAGAAGAAGAAGAAGAAGAAGAAGAAGAAGAAGAAGAAGAAGAAGAAGAAGAAGAAGAAGAAGAAGAAGAAGAAGAAGAAGAAGAAGAAGAAGAAGAAGAAGAAGAAGACATAGTAGTAGTAGTAGTAGTAGTAGTGACTTTATGGCCAAGGAAATGTTTTTGAACAGTGCTGGCTCCCTCAACTAAGAAATGGAGATGAGCACCATCCTTAAGAGTCAGACACAACCGGGCAGGGGAAACCTTTACCTTTGCCTTTACGAAAGGCTAACAGTGTTAAGGTCATTCTGGTCTCCAAGGGATGGAGAGGAGGGGACGTGCCATGGAACAGAGCCGTCTGACCATCTTTGGCTGACGGGGTCTGCAGCCTGCCCATCTGCTCAATCTGGTTGGACAGGTAGAGACTTTACAGGGGGAGAAAAAAAAACACCAGTTCCTGGCACATCCCACATAAAGCAGCAACTACCGGTTGGCTGAATGCACCGTTCACGTTCCATCCCTTGTCAATCTGCAAAACAAAAAAAAGGGGGGGGAGGGAGGTGGAATTGCAGAGTGCCCTGCTAATGGCCTGGGACACGCGGCCCTTGTTCGGAATAGGAAATGCCAGAGGCAAAAGTGCTATCCAGCCGAGGCTGCGAAGGCCGTCATTCCAGGGTCTTGCTTGCCGTACCTAATCCACATTTTCAGTTATCACGGTGTAGGTGGCTGCATCCAGACCACCCTTGGGCTTCCTGCAGGCAGAAAAGCAATCAGAGGGGAACCAGAGCGGATGAGACAGGACAGGAGGCATTCCGAAAAAGGAAGACGTTAGCAACTTTTTTCTGCTGTGCAACAAGGAAAAAAAAGGAAAGCAGAGATTTTTTTTTCTGGAGCTGAACAGGCTGTTACACACACTGCCCATCAGGACGAATGGACTCGGCGCACCAGACCCGGTTAAAAGTCTGTCAACCTTCTCAGTCATCCAGGTCATGGTTGTCCTAAAGGTGCTTTTTCAGAAGGCAACTGGACTACTGTTGGAAGAAATATCCATCTGGGTTCAGTTCCAAGTGGGGACAAAGACACTGGAAACATGGAGACTGCTTGGAAAGATGGTTTAATGGTAGTCAGGATCACATGGCTTGAGTTCCTGAACAGAAAAGGGGGTGAGATCCTGTGCACTCCCTAGCTTTATGCTTTTTCTGAGCTTTTAATTTCCTGGGGCACAAGAAGAGTACCCTGATTGGCTCTCAGACACCCAGGGGGTGGGGGTCTTAGCTAGCCTTGCTGGCTGATGTAATCTTCCCAGGTGTCATGTGGTGAGTTTCTGTTGCTAGATGGGTCCTATTATGTTGCAGATGATGGTGGCCCATTGACAAAGGTGGGGAGAATGAGTTTCTACCTCTGACCCATTGACAAAGGTGGGGGGAAATGAGTGAGCTTGGCTGAGGCTTTAATGGCCCATTGACAAAGGTGGGGGGAGTCAGGAAGCTGCTTTGTCTTTAAAACATGTTTCTCCATTTCTCATCCAAGGAAATATATTCTGCCTTTTTAAATATTTTCTAAAATATTTCATTCTTCTAGGAGGGGGGTGGGTGCTAAATTCCTACACTGCCAAAAAAGCCAACACAGTCCTAGGCTGCATAAACAGAGGGATACACTCAAGATCACGTGAAACGTTCATACCAAAAAAACCCCAAAATGCACAGGTACCGTATAGGTGGTACCTCACTCAATAGTACCTGTGAGAGAGATCTTGGAGTCCTAGTGGATAACCATTTAGATATGAGCCAGCTGTGTGCAGCAGCTGCCAAAAAAGCCAACACAGTTCTGGGCTGCATAAACAGAGGGATAGAATCAAGATCACGTGAAGTGTTAGTGCCACTTTATAATGCCTTGGTAAGGCCACACTTGGAATATTGCATCCAGTTTTGGTCGCCACAATGTAAAAAATATGTTGAGACTCTAGAAAGAGTGCAGAGAAGAGCAACAAAGATGATTAGGGGACTGGAGGCTAAAACATATGAAGAACGGTTGCAGGCACTGGGTATGTCTAGTTTAATGGAAAGAAGGACTAGGGGAGACATGATAGCAGCGTTTCAATCTCTCAGAGGCTGCCACAAAGAAGAGGGAATCAAGCTATTCTCCAAAGCACCTGAGGGCAGGACAAGGAACAATGGATGGAAACTGATCAAGGAGAGAAGCAACCTAGAACTAAAGAGGAATTTCCTGACAAAACAATTCATCAGTGGAACAACTTGCCTCTAGAAGTTGTGAATGCTCCAACACTGGAAATTTTTAGGATATTGGATAACCATTTGTCTGAAGTGGTGTAGGGTTTCCTGCCTGGGCAGTTGGTTGGACTAGAAGACCTCCAAGTTCCCTTCCAATTCTGTTATTCTATATTCCTTGCAAACAGCTGGTCATTTGCATTCTAGTCATTGGCAGAAGGGCCCTCTAAAAAGGATACAAATGACCAGCTGTCTGCAAGGAATCTAAATCCTTCCATTCCCCACCATCCAGTCAGAGCTGAAGAAGCTTCTTGGATGAGAAGCAAAACGTTTTCAAAGAATAAAAACAAGAAAGTCCAGTTGCCTCCTGAAAAAACACCTTTGGGGATGACCTTTGCCCTATACTTTTCTCTTTTTTTTTATTTATTTATTTATTTATTTATTTATTTATTTATTAAATTTTTATACCGCCCTTCTCCCGAAGGACTCAGGGCGGTTTACAGCCATAATAAAAAACAACAGCAATATACACATAAAACCATAATTAAAAAACTTATTATACAAATGGCCGAATTAAAACATTTAAAATAAAACCCCGAATTTATAAAATGTTAAAACCTTAAAACTAATTAAGATCCTATTAAAATCCTGTGCCAGTCCTGCGCGAACAAACAAATAGGTCTTCAGCTCTCGGCGGAAAGTCCGAAGGTCCGGCAGTTGCCGAAGTCCAGGGGGAAGTTCGTTCCAAAGGGTGGGAGCCCCCACAGAGAAGGCCCTTTTCCCTCGCTTATTTTCCTACCATTTTCTTTTGTATTTTATATTTTAAACTAATAAAAAAAGTAGCCCATGTTGAATGGTATAGCAAAGCCCAACATCAGGAGTTGACCATGAGAAATGTTTTATGACATTTTGTATAGGTGGTTACACGGGTGAAATGCTCCCGGTTTGGACCGGTTCGGCTGATCCGGTAGCGATGACGGCTCGTGGTTCAGAGAACCGGTAGTGATGGCAGCTTGAGGCTCCACCCCCCCCCCCGCCCGGTCGTTGTTACTTCCTTGTTTTAACCAGGAAGTAACCTGTTTTTTACCCTCTGTGCATGCGCAGAAGTGTTTGCGCGTGTGCAGAGGGTCGGCGCCCACACACGATGCCCGCACACACACGAGTGAAGCGAGGGCACGTGTGTGGCACGTGAACTTCCAAACTGGTAGGGAAGGTAAATAGATTTCAACCCTGGGTTGTAACTAACTTAGCAACAGAAGTGATTCACTTAACAACTGTGGCAAGAAAGGTCGTAAAATGGGGCAAAACTCATTTAATAACTTTCTGGTCAATCATAACAAGAGTCAATCTGTGTAGTGGTTAAGGTGCTGTCCGAGAAATCAGGAGACTGTGAGTTCTAGTTCCATTTTAGGCATGAAAACCGGATGGATGACTTTAGGCCAATCACCAGGAAACTAGGAGTTCTAGTCCCGCCTTAGGCATGAAAGCCAGTTGGGTGACTTTGGGCCAATCACCAGGAGGCTGTGAGTTCTAGTTCCGCCTTAGGCATAAAAACCAGCTGGGTGACTTTGGGCCAATCACAAGGAGTCAGTGAGTTCTAGTCCTGTTTTAGGCATGAAAGCCAGCTGGGTGACTTTGGGCCAATCACCAGGAGGCTGTGAGTTCTAGTCCCACCTTAGGCATGAAAACCAGCTGGGTGACTTTCAGTCCCTCCCTTTCAGTGCCCAACGCACCTCGCAGGGTTGTTATTCAACTTCTCAGAATTCCACAACCAGCATACTACATGTAGTATACAGCAAGAAATCATGAGTTCAAATCCCGCCTTAGCTTTGAAAGCCAATTGGGTGACTTTGGGCCAATCACCAGAAGATTGTGAGTTCTAGTGCTTCCTTAGGCATGAAAGCCAGCTGGGTGACTGTGGGCCAATCACCAGGAGGCTGTGAGTTCTAGTCCCACCCTAGTTAAGAAAGCCAGCTGGGTGACTTTGGGTCAGTCAGTCCCTCTCTTTGGGTCAGCCAACCCACCAGGCAGGGTGGTTATTCTAAGAAAAACAATACAAGGAGTATTGGTATATTCACTGCGTGCAGCTACTTATGAAAGTAATAAAAGCAGAATTTTAAAAAAATCTTAGAATAATAATTCCCACCCCACTGCAGCCCTTACTTACCCCTCTCAAACAAATGATGGGGAAATGGGGGGGGTGCGTTGTATGATGGCAGTTCGTGAGCGAAACGCATCCCAAGGAAGAAAATCGAGATTTCCCTAGGCGTCTCCCATTGTTATTGGAAGGAGCCATCTTCCGTCCCAATAGCCTGTAAATCAGACTTGGCTGTATCTCCTGCTAGAATCGGTGTAAGTATCGATGGAAACAAGGCTCTCATTGATGCTCAATGTTGGCCCCTAAAAGGTTTTGGGTTTCCCGTCCACTTTCCCTTCGTTTCTCGCGGGATGTAATTATGGAGCGATGGGAGGAACTCGGACGATTCTGTTACAATTCTTTGGACAAAACGCACAACTCAGGGACTTTTGTGGATGCCCCCGATTTGCCATGGCTGGTTTTCAGTTTCCCAGCCCTTGCTTTGCCTTGAGTTTGGGGGGAGTCTTTGTTAAAAGTGGGGGGGGAGGGAGAGTTATTTTCAAGGATTCCCAATCAGGTTAGTTAGGCCAAATTCCGCCCTTCTCCACAAGGGATTGTGTGTGACTGGCAAGGTGCTGGAATTAGAGGAGATTAAAAAAAAAAAATATCATTGCGAAGCTTCAGGGATTGTGATGATGTGTTTTTCCAACTTGGCAACTTTAAGAGGTGTGGACATCAAGCGGGCAGGCTGGGGAATTCTGGGAGTTGAAGTCCACACCTTTTGAAGTTGCCAAGTTGGAAAAACACAAATACAGAACATGAAGAGGGTCATTGCGGTCTGGATGGGACGAAACAGGCTCCGATTCAACCAGGGGCAGGATTATGCGAAGCCCACCTCTGGATTCAAAAGAACCAGTAGTGGAAATTTTGAGCAGCCCGTAGAACCGGTAGTGGAAATTTTGAGTAGTTCAGAGAACCAGCAAATACCACCTGTGGCTGGCCCCAGAGTGGGCTGGGAATGGAGATTTTGCAGTATCCTTCCCCTCCCATGCCCATCAAGCCATGCCCATCAAGTCATCCCCACCAAGCCACACCACGTCCACTAAGCCACGCCCACAGAACCAGTGGTAAAAAAAATTGGATTTCACCACTGGAAAAAACCTAAGCAGAATTGGATCGTTAGTAACTGGACGGGTGGCTTAATGGTTAAAGACGCTGAGCTTATCAGATAGAAAGCTGACCTCACGTGTTCAAGACCCGAGTGCCACTAGATGGCATGAGCTCCCGTTACTTGCCTCAGCTCCTGCCAACCTAGCAGTTCGAAAGCATGCAAATGCGAGTAGATAAATAGGTACCACTTCAGTGGGGAAGGGAAGGGCGTTCTGTATTTTCATGCTGGCCACATGACCACAGAAGCTTCTTCGGACAACGCTGGCTCCCTGATCTAAGAAACGGAGATGAGCACTGCGCCCTAGAGTCAGACACAACTGGACAGGGGAAACCTTTATCTTTAGTAACCGGGCAGGAGGCCACCAGGAGATCTCAGAAACGTAGACTAGACTGGGAAATCAAATCAAGAGTGAAAGCAATGGCAAAACCACTTTCAGGCCGTGGCCAAGCAAAGTCTCCAAGTTATCCATGTCAAATATTTTTCTTCAGTGCGGCCTCCGCTAACTACCCTTTGATGCAGCAGACATTGCCTGCAACCAAATTACGCCGCCATCCTCCGTCTCATTTGCCTAATGCTAGCAAACGGCGTTAATCACGGTAGGGAGGTATCCTCCATATGACGCGGCATTTGTGAGGATCTGGCCCGCCATGTTAAAGCGATGCCTAGGCATAAAATGGGATAGCGCTGTCTTCAGTTCAAGTGACGCCTTCATTTTTGCTCGGAAGGGTTACCTGCTTGGACCCTTTGCGATTGCTGTAACCCCCACTAGCCACAAAGATGGCGGGGTATACTGCACACTTCGGCTGAGCACCAAAGAATGGAGGCCTTTGAACTCTGGTGCTGGAGAAAACTCCTGTGAGTCCCTTGGACTACAAGGCGATCCAACCTGTGATTCCTAGAGGAGATCAACCCTGACTGCTCTTTAGAAGGCCAGATCCTGAAGAGGAAACTCAAATACTTTGGCCACCTAATGAGAAGGAAGGACTCCCTGGAGAAGAGCCTCATGCTGGGAACGATGGAGGGCAAAAGAAGAAGGGGACGACAGAGAAGGAGGTGGCTGGATGGAGTCACCGAAGCAGTCGGCATGAGCTTATTTATTTTTATTTATTTATTTATTTTGTCACACAGTATATATAAGCATAAGCATGAAATAACTAAACAATATATAAGCATATATTTAAGCATGAGCATATAATAACCATATTAATTGGATAAATGAAAGGAAACAATAGGACAGGAATGGTAGGCATACTTGTGCTCTTATGCGCGCCCCTTACAGACCTCTTAGTAATGGGGTAAGGTAGACAGTTTTTGGTTGAAGCTTTGGGGATTTTGGGAAGAGACCACAGAGTCTGGTAGTGCATTCCAGGCATTAACAACTCTGTTACCGAAGTCATATTTTCTGCAATCAAGATTGGAGCGGTTCACATTAAGCTTAAATCTATTGTGTGCTCGTGTATTGTTGCAATTGAAGCTGACGTAGTCTTCGACAGGAAGGACATTGTAATAGATGATTCTATGAGTTAAACTCAGGTCATGTCGAAGGCGGCGTAGTTTAAATGGACTCCAGAGGATGGTAGAGGACAGGAAGGCCAGGAGGAACGTTGTCCATGGGGTCGCGATGGGTCGGACACAACTTCGCAACTAACAACAACATACTTCACACATACGCACCCTCATGTGTGTTGTGTATGCATGTGTGTGTGTGTGCCAGAGCTTAGCCGCTTAGGCTCCCAAGGGCAATCTATCCCCTCTTCAGAGGCTTCTCTAAGCTCTGCCTAAGCTGTCTTTCAAGTTATCTCGCATTTTTCCTCTCAAATGAAGGCCTGCCTTTGACTTATAAAAGGGGATTTAGTCACGGGAGCACATTATCTTAAACGGCTCACCTTCACCCGAAAGGACAAAAAAAAACAACGCCAACTCAGGAAGGAAAGAAATAAAGAACTTCAAGGAAGAAAAATCCCAGTAGGAAGAAGGAAGCGGGGAAGGTTCGATTAGCATTGTGTTCCAAATTCCTAGCTTGTCATTAATTAAATTGGTTCCCTCCAGGCAAGACTGGGTAGCATCCAGAAACTTTCAGGGAACAGGGGAGGAAGAAAGGGAGGGGAAATAAGAGTAGGAGAGAAGGTTAGATAGGGAGGAGGAAGAAAGGAGGAAGGGGAGAAAGGAAGGGGAAGTAGAGAAGGAGTAGGAGAGGAGGGAAGAAGAAAGTAGGAAGGATAAAAGAAGGGAGGGAGAGGAAAGAGAAAGAGAAGAAAGATTGCTGTGAAACAAAAAAAGATGAAAGGGAAGAAAGGCAATCCCTTTGAACATGTTTGAACATTTCAGGATAAAAACTGAATTATCTAAAAAATAATAAAAGAGAATATATATATATATATATCAGTAAAAATGGAGAAATTAGAACCTGAGGGCGAAAGAAGATGTGGCTTATGTAAACAAGCGTAGAAATATTAAGATACGGTTAAAAATATGGGAAAAGAACATTTTGGCAGAGATTGTAACTAAGTAAAATGTATTTGGATATGATAAGAGGTATAAGATATGATATGGCCAATACTCTGTTCATAAAATATATGGGTGAGTGTGGGGGGTGAAAATCAATAAAAATTGATTCAAAAAAAGAAAAAGAAACTTTTAAGAAAATGTTGATAGCCATTTGTCTAAAATGGTGTAGAGTTTCCTGCCTGGGCAGGGGGTTGGACTAGAAGACCTCCAAGGTCCCTTCCAAGTCTGTTATTATGTTGTGTTATGTTAATTAAATAGAACCCCCGTACATTGTGTTTCTCGGCCTCAGCAACTCTGCACTACAACTCCCAGAATCCCTCAGCCAGCATGCTTGGATTTCAGCTCCCAGAATTCCCCACTCATGCTGAGTGCTATGGCTATTGTATCTTTATCATCCACCTCACCTCTCTGCTATCCATGACCACTGCTTAGTCCACCCCTGGTCCTTCTAGAGCAGGGGTCTCCAACCTTGGCAACTTTAAGACTTGTGGACTTCAACTCCCAGAATGCCCCAGCCAGCAAAGCTGGCTGAGGAATTCTGGGAGTTGAAGTCCACAAGTCTTAAAGTTGCCAAGGTTGGAGACCCCTGCTCTAGAGGCCATTTACTCTTCTTCTGTTGTGTCTGCCCGCCCCCCGAGCCGGGCCCCCTGCCAGAAAGTGACTTGGAAAGTGAGGGGGAAGGGCCATCAGGACTTACCTCGGGAGCACCGGCTTCCAGGAGCCAGAGGCAGGCCAGGTGGAAGAGATAACGAGGCTTCTGTCCCCTGACTCTTCCCCCCCCCCCCCAGGCCACTCCTTCAGACCCAGCTGATGGCAATCAGGCCTGGCTGGACCCTAGGTTTCGTAGGCAGGAGAGGAGGGAACAACAGAAGCAGGGGTGAGGCAGGCCTAGGAAGTGCTGAGTCATGGAGCCACACCCCACAGGATATAAAGGCAGCCAGAGCTGCTGTGCCCCTTCGTAGCAGGCAAATTAACTGCTGAACTAAGAGCTGAAGTACTGTTTGACTTATCGGTGTCGAGGGAGATAACGGAGCCACTTGGCAGACGCTCAGTCTTTTCCTGCCTGGGTTGATAGGGCCGGCCAATTAAGCCATCGCTCGGACGGAGGCGAGGGAGACAGAACATCTTCCAGATTTCCATAAGCAACCATTTATTCCCTCCCCCCTCCCATGCAGACATCTTCCTTTCTCCTCTTGTGTAGCCCAGTCCTCAATAATCCCTTGGGGGGGGTTGTAAAACCCACAGTCCCTTCCCTTAAGTAGCGCAGATGGCGCGGCTACCAGCCTCTGAAAGCACACTCCATATATCATCTTTGAGCCGTGTGGCCCCATAGAAAAGGGGAATGATGGGCCAGGAATGTTCACGGGGAGGTCAAAAGCTTTCCACCCCACCCCCTCCTACTCTCCCCTCCCCACCCCAAACCCCTCGGGAACTGCTTGTTACAACCTGGGACCAGATTCTTCCTGGGGTGATCCTGGAGTTGGCAGCTTGGTTCATGGATGGTGATGTATGGCTTGGAGTTGTGCATCAGATAGGAGAAATTAAATGCAGGACAAAGCATCAAATATGTCCCTGGTTGGCTGAGAATCCACATATTCTACCCTGGATAAAGGAGCCGCCCATAAAAACTAGACAAATCCCAGAATAACCAATAAAAGGAGAATATTTGTAGCTCTGGGTTGAAATAGAATAGAATAGAATAGAATAGAATTCTTTATTGGCCAAGTGTGATTGGACACACAAGGAATTTGTCTTGGTGCATATGCTCTCAGTGTACATAAAAGAAAAGATACCTTCATCAAGGTACAACATTTACAACACAAATGATGGTCAATATATCAATATAAATCATAAGGATTACCAGCAACAAAGTTACAGTCATACAGTCATAAGTGGAAAGAGATTGGTGATGGGAACAATGAGAAGATTAATAGTAGTACAGATTTAGTAAATATTTTGACAGTGTTGAGGGAATTATTTGTTTAGCAGAGTGATGGCCTTCGGGGAAAAACTGTTCTTGTGTCTAGTTGTTCTGGTGTGCAGTGCTCTATAGCGTCGTTTTGAGGGTAAGAGTTGAAACAGTTTATGTCCAGGATGTGAGGGATCTGTAAATATTTTCACGGCCCTCTTCTTGATTCGTGCAGTATACAGGTCCTCAATGGAAGGCAGGTTGGTAGCAATTATTTTTTCTGCAGTTCTAACTATCCTCTGAAGTCTGTGTCTTTCTTGTTGAGTTGCAGAACCGAACCAGACAGTTATAGAGGTGCAAATGACAGACTCAATAATTCCTCTGTAGAACTGGATCAGTAGCTCCTTGCGCAGTTTGAGCTTACTGAATTGGCGCAGAAAGAACATTCTTTGCTGTGCTTTTTTGATGATGTATTTCATGTTAGCTGTCCATTTTAGATCTTGCGATATGATAGAACCTAGAAATTTGAAGGTTTCTACTGTCGATACTGTGTTGTCTAGTATTGCGAGAGGTGGAAGTATGGAAGGGTTAAAGTCTACCACCATTTCTATGGTTTTGAGTGTGTTCAGTTCCAGATTGTTACAGTCGCACCACAAGGCTTGTCGTTCGACCTCTCGTCTATATGCGGATTCGTCATTGTCTCGAACGAGACCAATCACTGTTGTGTCATCTGCGAACTTCAGTAGCTTAACAGATGGATCATTGGAGATCTGATGGAATCTGATGAAATTAGGGAGTTCTCTGAGCTTGGCTGTTTTCTTGCAGGCATTTCATGACCCAAACTAGGTAATACCATCAGGGCTACGCTAGCTAACTAGCTAACATCCAGTTTAGGTAATGAAACCTCTGCAAGGAAAGAGCCAAGCACAGGGAGCACAAAGGAGCCCTCAAATCCCACAATGTTCTGAACCAGGGGTGAAATGCTCCCGGTTCGGACCGGATCAGCTGATCCGGTAGCGATGGCGGCGGGTGGTTCAGAGAACCGGTAGCAAAAATGGCCCTGCCCCGCTGTTCATGCCCCCCCGCCCCGATCACCCGGTCACCCACTTGCCCGCTTGCCCACTTCTTTCCGGCTCACTCGCTTTTCTTGCCTGAATGGCAGGAATAGGGCCCGCACACACCTCGCATTTGGTGCATGGTGAGCACTATGCATGTGCGGGCGCAGCGCGCGTTTGGCACGCAGCGCATGCACAGCCAGCGAACCGGTAGTAAACCAGTTCAGATTTCGCCACTGTTCTGAACCCTAAAATTAAGCCCATTTTTGCTTAATAGTGTGTGGGGAAGGTACTCCACCTCTCTGAATTCACACAGAATTCAGACAAGTGGAGGTACTCGCTCATTCCCCCAATAGAGGTGGCAAGGAGCTTGATTTCCAAACAGCCAGACACTGACACGTTTGGCTTCCCAACCGTACCATGGTCAGCCTGCAGTTGACCCAAGAGATACAGTCCATCTCCCATGTGGTCAAAGACTGTGCCTCACCAATCTACTTTCAAAGAGCTTTTCATAAAAATGTTGTGTGTATATTCCAGGAAAGAAGGGAGGGAGGGAGGGAGGGAGGGAGGAAGGAAGGAAGGAAGGAAGGAAGGAAGGAAGGAAGGAAGGAAGGAAGGAAGGAAGGAAGGAAGGAAGGAAGGAGAGGAGAGGAGAGGAGAGGAAGAGGAAAAGAAAAGAGGAAGGAAGGAAGGAAGGAAGGAAGGAAGGAAGGAAGGAAGGAAGGAAGGAAGGAAGGGGAAGGGGAAGGGGAAGGGAAGAAAGAAGGAAGGAAAGAAGATAGGAAGGAAGGAAAAGACGAAGAGGAAGTGGAAAAGAAAAGAGGAAGGAAGAAGGAAGGAAGGAAGGAAGGAAGGAAGATAGGAAGGAAGGAGAAGAGGAAAAGGGAAGGGAAGGAAGGAAGAAAAGAGGAAGGAAGGAAGGAAGGAGAAGAGGGAAGGGAGAAGGAAGGAAGGAAGGAAGGAAGGAAGGAAGGAAGGAAGGAAGGAAGGAAGGAAGGAAGGAAGGAAGGAAGAAAGGAAGAAGAGGAAGAGGAAAGGAAAAGAAAAGAAAAGAAAAAAGAGGAAGGAAGAAAGAAGAAGGAAGAGGGAAGGTAGGAAGGAAGGAAGGAGAAGACGACGAGGAAGAGGAAGGGGAAGTGAAGAAAGAAG
Organism: Ahaetulla prasina; assembly: GCF_028640845.1. Classification (NCBI taxonomy): domain Eukaryota; kingdom Metazoa; phylum Chordata; class Lepidosauria; order Squamata; family Colubridae; genus Ahaetulla; species Ahaetulla prasina. The sequence continues at coordinate 106,161,960 of NC_080544.1, forward strand.
GAAGGAAGGAAGGTAGGAAGGAAGGAAGGTAGGAAGGAAGGAAGGAAGGAGAAGAGGAAGGAGGAGAGGAAGAAGGAAGGAAGGAAGGAAGGAAGGAAGGAAGGAAGGAAGGAAGGAAGGAAGGAAGGAAGGATGGAAGGGGGAGGAGAGGAGGGAAGGAAGGAAGAAAGAAGGAAGGAAGGAAGGAAGGAAAGAAGGAAGGAAGAGGAAAAGAAAAGAGGAAGGAAGAAGGAAGGAAGGAAGGAAGGAAGGAAGGAAGATAGGAAGTAAGGGAAGAGGGAGGGAAGGAAGGAAGGAAGAAAAGAGGAAGGAAGGAAGGAAGAAGGAAGGAGAGGAGAGGAAGAAGGAAGAGGAAGGAAGGAAGGAAGGAAGGAAGGAAGGAAGGAAGGAAGGAAGGAAGGAAGAAGAGGAAGAGGAAAGGAAAAGAAAAGAAAAGAAAAGAGGAAGGAAGAAGAAGAGGAAAGGAAGGAAAGAAGGAAGGTAGGAAGGAAGGAAGGAAGAAAAGAGGAAGGAGGAAGGAAGGAAGGAAGGAAGAAGGAAGGAAGGAAAGGTAGGTAGGAAGGAAGGTAGGAAGGAAGGAAGATAGGAAGGAAGGAGAAGAGGAAGAGGGAGGGGAGGGAAGGGAAGGGAAGGAGGAAGAAGGAAGGAAGGAGAAGAGGGAAGGAAGGAAGGAAGGAAGGAAGGAAGGAAGGAAGGAAGTGTTCCGAGCCTTCTAGAAGGCTGGAATGGAGCAGAGGTGGGATCAGAGATTAACAGTGTAATACAAGGCAAAGTATAAGCTCTGCTGAATATAAAGGGGTTTATTTCTAAGTAAATTTGCTGAGGAATCAGTAAAATGAGGTTGGTGGGAGGAAAGGAACCGCTTTCACGAAGCATTGACTTGCTCTTTCAATTTCCCAGTGTTTTGATCGCTGTAATAATTTTAATTACCCTTACAGGTGCCAATGACAACACGGGTTTGTTATATATTAGTGCAGACAAGAAGAGCCTGGGGCTTAACGTAACCCTCCAATTCTATTTTGCAGCCTCCACAGGTCTTCAGCTCAAACTATCTAAATGTGCATCATGATGCCAAGTTTTTAGCACAATACTGTCTTTGTTGTTAACATACTAATGGAAAAAAAAAGTGCTTTCGTGATTGCATTCATCCTAGGACCACAAATAGAATTATAGAATTATAGAGTGCAGAGAAGAGCAACAAAGATGATTAGGGGATTGGAGCAGTGGTGAAATCCACATTTTTTTTACTATCGGTTCTGTGGGCATGGCTTGTTGGGTGTGGTGTGGCTTGGTGGGCGTGGCAGGGGAAGGATACTGCAAAATCTCCATTCCCACTCCACTCCAGGGGAAGGATATTGCGAAATCCCCATTCCCTCCCCACTCCTGGGGGAAGGATATTGCAAAATCTCCATTCCCACCCCACTCTGGGGCCAACCAGAGGTGGTATTTGCCGATTTTCCGAACTGCTCAAAATTTCCGCTACCGGTTCTCCAGAACCTGTCAGAACCTGCTGGATTTCACCCCTGGATTGGTGGCTAAAACATATGAAGAACGGTTGCAGGAACTGAGTATGTCTAGTTTAATGAAAAGAAGGACCAGGGGAGACATGATAGCAGTGTTCTAATATCTCAGGGGTTGCCACAAAGAAGAGGGAGTCGGGCTGTTCTCCAAAGCACCTGAAGGCCAGACAACCGGTAAATATTACCTTTGACTGGTTCTGCCCCATCTATTCTCTGCCTCCCGAGTCCCAGCTGATCAGGAGGAAATGGAGATTTTATAGTACCCTTCCCTTGTCACACCCACCAAGCCACGCCCACCAAGCCCCACCCACAGAACCAGTAGTAAAAAAAATTGAATCCCACCACCGGTTGAAGTCTATCCATATTAATTCCCTGGGTTGGGAAACACTGGTCTAGCAAATCAAGCACCAACCAAAAGACAGAACTGGGTGACCTGCAAGATCCCTTTCAAGCCTAGAATCCTAGGATTATAATTCAATGAAAGGATTCTGATTCTAAACCAGGGGTGAAATGTTCCCGGTTCGGACCGGATCGGATGATCCGGTAGCGATTGTGGCCAGTGGTTCGGAGATCCAGTAGCAATGGTGGAGTGAAGCTCTGCCCACCCACCCGGGTGTCATTACATTAATGTGTTTTTTTACCTTCTGTGCAGGCGCAGAAGGTTTGCGCATCCACTTCCGAACCGGTAAGGAAGGTAAGTAGATTTCACCCCTGCTCTAAACCCAAATTTTTCAGAGGGTGTGGATAGCACGAGGCCTCAACTTGGATATCCTTGACCCAAAAGTTTATTCTCAGGACCATTTGGCCCAGATTACGGACAAACCCAAAAGTGCTGTATCAGATGTTGGGAAACAATCGGTATCTTTGGATCTGAGCTCTCCTCTTTTCTCTGATGGCAAAAATGAATGGAATGGAGTGGAATGGGGTGGGGTGGGGAGGAGAGGAGAGGAGAGGAGAGAAGAGAAGAGAAGAGAAGAGAAGAGAAGAGAAGAGAAGAGAAGAGAAGAGAAGAGAAGAGAAGAGAAGAGAAGAGAAGAGAAGTATAGTACTATACGGACACAGTGGCTCAGTGGCTAAAATGCTGAGCTTGTTGATTGAAAGATCAGCAGTTCAGTGGTTCGAATCCCTAGTGCTGCGTAGTGGGGTGAGTTCCCGTTACTTGTCCCAGCTTCTGCCAACCTAGCAGTTCGAAAGCACGTAAAAAATGCAAGTAGAAAAATAGGGACCACCTTTGGTGTAACAGTGTTCCGTGCGCCTTTGGCGTTGAGTCATGCCGGCCACATGACCACAGAGACGTCTTGGGACAGCGCTGGCTCTTCAGCTTTGAATCGGAGGTGAGCACCGCCCCCTAGAGTCAGGAACAACTAGCACATATGTGCGAGAGGAACCTTTACCTTAGAATAGGATAGGATAGGATAGGATAGGATAGGATAGGATAGGATAGGATAGGATAGGATAGGATAGGATAAAATAGAAGCTGGAAGGGACCTTAGAGATCTTCTAATCCAACCCCCTGCTCAAGCAGGAGACCCTATATTATTGTCTGAAATGATATAGAAGAATGGTTGCATATGAGAAAAAAGGTCATCAAAAAATCTAATCAATCAATCAATCTGCTTCTTCTTAAGTCCCAGCATCTCATTTCTACAAAGAATCAAAGTATGCCTGGTGGCCGAAGGTCAAAAAAAATGCCAAGATCGCAGCTCTTTCACCTTGGAGTGACAACTGGCTCTCGCCTTGCTGCCCTGCTTGCCGCAACCAGACATGACGTCGTTCCTGAGTCAAATACAACACACCAAACGTCCAACACAAACCGGCAGTCACTGTCCTCCTGACCTTTTGGATACACCACCCACCCACCCTCCGTGGTTACTCCTGGGGTCACTTTGTGCCCAGAATGAGCAGAGAGGCCAGGCACCAAACGGTGATTAAAACAACCCCAGCTCCCAAGGCATCGCTCAGGTTTGCCAACCTCGTAAGGTCCAGCCAAGTGTGAACAACACCAGCCGACAGCTTAATGAAGGCAGAGGAGGGGTGCGGGATGCTCGGGGGCGGGGGTGCTGTTGTGTTGACTGCCAACATGGAACAGCTTTGCATTAAGAAACAGAAGCAAACAAGGAACAGAAGCCCGTGAGGATGGATGGGTGGATGGTGGAGGCAGGATGGATGGATGGAGGCCCAGGCAAGCAGCTTTACCCAAAAAAAAAAGTTTTGTGGTTTTCCTGGAGCTGGGATTGGCACCTGTAGGCTCTAGGGCTGATCCAAACAATCCCCTCCTGGCAGAGAGACTGGGGAAAGGGAGGGAAAGAATGAGGGAGGAATGAGTTTGCTTTAAACCAGGAGTTGAGAACAATGGCCCTTGTGGACTTCAACTCCCAGAATCCTGAGCCAGCTATGCTGGTTCAGGAATTCTGGGGGTTGAAGTCCATGCTGGTTCAGAAATTCTGGGAGTTGAAGTCCATGCTGGTTCATGAATTCTGGGAATTGAAGTCCATGTTGGTTCAGGGATTCTGGGGGTTGAAGTCCATGCTGGTTCAGGAATTCTGGGAGTTGAAGCCCATGCTGGTTCAGGAATTCTGGCAGTTGAAGTCCACGCTGGTTCAGGAATTCTGTGGAGTTGAAGTCCATGCTTGGTCAGGAATTCTGGGGGTTGAAGTCCATGCTTGTTCAGGAATTCTGGGGGGTTGAAATCCATGCTGGTTCAGGAATTCTGGGAGTTTAAGTCCATGCTGGTTCAGGGATTCTGGGGGCTGAAGTCCATGCTGATTCAAGAATTCTGGGATTTGAAATCCAGAAGTCATAAAAGAGCCATCATTGTTTCCCACCTCTGCTTTAAACCAAGGCTCAACTATTAATGCACATGAGCAAATTCATACGATACGAGTTAGGAGACGCATTTCTATCTGTGAAACTTAGTTTGTTTGCATCTGATAAGTTTGTGTGCATCTCTGTGTGCATATACATACATATACCGAAGCTGTGCTTCTTAACATCTGCAACTTTAAGATGGGTGGATCGCAACTCCCATCATTCTGGGAGTTGAAGTCCAGCTGTTTTAAGTCTGCAGATATTCTCCGTCATCCAGGTCACAGTTGTCCCAAAGGTGCTTTTTCAGAAGGCAACTGGACTTTCTGGAAAAAAAAAAAACAAGAAGAAAGTCCAGTTGCCTCCTGAAAAAAGCGCCTTTGGGACAACCATGACCTGGGTGATGGAGAATCTCTGCAGACTTTTGGCTATACAATTTGGGATGAACAGCCTTTGAGCGGTGTGGGAGTAGGAATGGATTTCCAGAGATTAAAAAAAAAATTGCGGATGACAGGAACCCTTTGCACTACTCAGGTGACCCTGAGGACACAGATAAACCTCCGAGTGAAACAGGGTGTTGTGACTCGTCCTCCCTCCTCTCCTCAGCCGGGCCCCTCCTGTCTCCATCCGGGCCTTTTATCAGACTCCGAGTCTGATAATGAAGATGAACGGCCTGTCATGCCTCCAGCCCCCGGCCCTGGCCCCATGCCTGGAGAGGATTCCAGGAGTGGGAGGACCAGCCCGATAAATCTCACTCGTACAGTTTGGCTCAGCCATCAGAGCAGGAAGGCAGCCAGGTGCTGGAAGTACTCGGCCCTACTCCCTCTGACCCCTCCCTTTCCCACAAGCTGCCAGCAGTTCCAGCTGAAGACAATTCAGATTAGGAGGACCCTCGCTTCCGGAGATCTGAGAGGCGACGCCAGCAGAAGGAGGGGTGGGGCAGGCCTGTATAAATGCTGAGTCATGGAGCCACACCCCACAGCCTATATAAAGGACCTGCTTTTGGCATTCCAACCTTGAGTCAAGCAAAGTCTTGTCGAGTTTCCTGATACCGGATCCTATCGCTGAAGTCACAACTTGGACTCCTGCCTGCCCTGATAAACCTCAAAGGGACTTGGCAAGCTGCAGAGGCTTCGTTGCCAAGTTTGTCACGGACTTCCTTGACTCGTTCATCGGAGTGGGGGGGGGAAAGACACGACACAGAGGTATCAAATTCAATTTCATCGAGGGCTGCATCAGGGTTGTGTTTGACCTTGGAAGGCCAAGGGGGTGGGGCTGGCCAGCAGTGGGCATGGTCATGATGGGCATGACATGGGACTCGTTTCAGGGAGCTCCTGTAGTAGCCAAGTGCTAAGGCAGAACTTCTTTGAGACCCTCCCTCACTCTCATTATAATCTTCCTTCCTTCCTTCCTTTTCTTCTTTTACCTTCCCTCTTCATTCTCCTTTCTTCTTCCTTCCTCTCTTTCCTTCTTTTTCCTTCCTTGGTCTCTTCCCATATTTCCTTCTTTTTCTTTGTCTTTCCTCTTTCCCTTTCTCCTTTCCTATCCCTCCTTGGATGATCAAATACAAAAGGGGAAACATTTCTCCTTTTTGTTTCGTTTTTTAGTTTTGATAGCGCTCTGCCAGGCAAAATGGGGCGGTGTGTGTGTGTGTGTGTGTGCGCGTGTGGGCCCCTATCCCGTTTGGGGCAGCGATGAAATCCAATTTTTTTTGCTACCGGTTCTGTGGGCGTGGCTTGGTGGGCGTGGTGTGGCTTGGTGAGCGTGGCAGGGAAGGTTACTGCAAAATCTCCATTCCCAGCCCACTCCAGGGGAAGGATATTGCAAAATTTCCACTCCCACCCCACTCCTGGGGGAAGGATACTGCAAAATCCCCATTCCCACCCCACTCCAGGGGGAAGGATATTGCAAAATTTCCATTCCCACCCCACTCCTGGGGGAAGGATATTGCAAAATCTCCATTCCCTCCCCATTCCTGGGGGAAGGATACTGCAAAATCTCCATCCCCACCCCACTCCAGGGGAAGGATACTGCAAAATCTCAATTCCCACCCCACTCCTGGGGGGAGGATATTGCAAAATCCCCATTCCCACCCCACTCCTGGGGGAAGGATACTGCGAAATCCCCATTCCCACCCCACTCCAGGAGGAAGGATATTGCAAAATTTCCATTCCCACCCCACTCCTGGGTGAAGTATATTGCAAAATCTCCATTCCCACCCCACTCCAGGGGAAGGACACTGCAAAATCTCCATTCCTACCCCCTTCCTGGGGGAAGGATATTGCAAAATCTCCGTTCCCACCCCCTCCTGGGGGAAGGATATTGCAAAATCTCCATTCCCACCCCACTCTGGGGCCAGCCAGAAGTGGCATTTGCCCGTTCTCCAAACTACTCAAAATTTTCGCTACCAGTTCTCCAGAACCTGTCAGAACCTGCTGGATTTCACCCCTGGTTTGGGGCCTCTACAGCCTCCTGCAGCATTCTGCCAACGAAAACTGGGTCGGTCGTTTGCTATTTCCAGGCCTTGCCCCACGGGTATCTAAGCTTTGAGTTTGACAGCCTTGCTCTAAAAGGATTTAAATGACCAGCTGTCTGCAAGGAATGTAAATCCTTCCATTCCCCCACTATCCCGTCAGAGCTGAAGAAGCTTCTTGGATGAGAAGTGAAATGTCTTCAAAGAAAAAACTAGAAAGTCCAGTTGCCTCCTGAAAAAGCACCTTTTGACAGCTGTTTTAAGGTTGCCGAGTTTGAGAGACCATTCAAAAATGCCTAACAAATAAGGATAAATGATCCAAGCGTTCTACAGTCTGGTTAAACAAGTTGCGTAGACAAATATCTGGACAGTTCTTCCTTTGGCTTCTGAGGAAAGTTTCATTTGTGAACGATTGTCCCACCAACAAGGAGCAGTGTGATAGAAGAATAAGCCAAGAGAAGTGATCGTACATCGCAAAGAAAACCAATAGCAGATTAGATAGAGATTAATAGATTCCGTGGGTCTCCAACCTTGGCGACTTTAAGCCTAGTGGACTTCAACTCCCAGAATTCTGGGAGGTGAAATCCTCCTGGCTTAAAGTCGCCAAGGTTGGAGAGCCCTGATCTAGTCCACAACCCCAAGCAAATGGGGTGAAGCCAAAACCCAGAACCCCCAAAGTTTTGAGAAAACAAAAATGGACCTCCCACGGTTGCAAACGAGATTTAAAACATGACTTGGGGGGAAATTTGCAGGAAGAATTGGGGAGAGTTAAGCTCAATTACGTGCAGGCAATTTTCCTTTTCAACACTTCTTATATTAGGAGCGCCACGTTTTCCTCGTGGCATTCAGTTCTACCCCCCAAAAAATGCACACTAATTTAAGTATTAAGATATATGCATGCTTAAAAACTCTTTGTTGCCTAAGGGTAAGCTTAGACGGGGAGGGGAGAAACAGCTTATGTTGGGCCAAGGGCCACATCACCCTTGCGATGGCCTGTTGCGGGCAGCATTAGAAAAGTGAGTGGGTTACATCAGTGGTAAAATCTAAACCGGTTTACTACCAGTTTGTTGGCTGCGCGTGCGCGCTGCATGCCAAACGTGTACCGCGCAGGAAATGCGCAGTGAACACCATGCACCAAAGGAGGCATGGGGTAAGTAGAACAGCGCATGGGTGTGTGTGTGATCAGCTGTGGCGTGCGATCTTTTTTTTTTTTACTTTTAAAAGCATTTTTTTTACAACCTATCCTATTTCTTTTATTCATTAAACACAGTGGTGAAATGTAAAATTTGTTACTACCAGTTCTGTGATCGTGGCTTGGCGGGGGAAGGGGTAATGTGACTGGGTGGGCATGGCTAACTTTTTTTTTTTTACTTTTAAAAGCATTTTTTCTACAACCTCTTTGGCCTAAGAGGTAGTAGAAAAAATGCTTTTAAAAGGCTCTGACAATCCCAGCTGATCTGGGCGATCATCAGAGGCTTTTTTTTTTTACTTTTAAAAGCATTTTTTTGGCCAAAGAAAAAATGCTTTTAAAAGTTTTTTTTTTAAAAAAACCTCTGATGATCGCATGGCTCAGCTGGGCGGGGTGGGGCAGGGATTTTTGCTACCCGTTCTCTGAACTACCTTTCTGCCATCGCTACCAGCTTGGGCTTGGGAACATTTCACCCCTAATTAAACATGAAACTCAGTCAATTTTTAAATGCCCAGTTGACTGACTTTCATGCTTAATGAATAAAAGTAGTAGTAGTAATGGAATAAAAACTTAATAAATAAATACAATTTGAAGGGTGGGGAAAAAAGATTAGGGAAGTACATTATGTCATACATGTACGCTATTGGAAATTTAAAAAATGAGAAAATTTTAAATTGTTATATTTTGATTTCATGGACCCCCTGGGAGACTCTTAGGGATTAGGCTAAACTTTGAAGCCCGGGTTACATTTGGGTTACCAAGTGCCTGGATTTTGATCACATGAATGTGGGGATGCTGCAACCATCATAAGTTCAAGCACCAGTTGTAAGCAACTATTTTCAGTGACATTATTACTTCAAACGTTGGCTTCAGACAAATGGTTGTAATTCGAGGACTACTACCTGTATGGTCACGACGTAAGAGTCCGATAGAAGTCACGGCGATAAAAATGGATTATGATGTCATCAGGGTGGGCTTCAAAAATTGTAGCAAGAGGTTCTCTGCCCGGTTGCTGGGTGGGCGTGGCCATGGTGGGCGTGGCCTAGTTGGCCTCCTGCACCATGGCGGAATTTTTGCCCTCCCTGGGCTCCGGAGGCTTTCTTTGAGCCTCCGGGAGGGTGAAAACGGCCTTCCCAGGCTCCAGAGACCCTCTGGAGGCTGGAAACAGAAGTTCAGCCTCCAGAGGCCCTCCGGAGGCCTGAACTTCCAGTAGGCTCATTTTTCACCCTCCCCGATCCTCCGCGCACGTCCTGTACTTACCTGCATTCAAAACGGGCCATGTGGGGACACCTGGGAAGAGTGGGATGAGGTGGGTGGGGTTAGCCAAGAGTGGGATTTGGGGAGTTCTCCGAACTGCACAGAATCTTAGCTAGAGGTTCTCCAGAGCCCAGCCCTGGGTGTTATTGAGAAATGAGAATTACGATGTCATTGAGAAATGAGGATTATGATTTCATTTAGAGGGGGAAGGAAGTCATGTTTTCCCTTCCTCCGCCCCCCCCCCCGCCATTTTGCCATGAAGTAACACACATGTTACTTATAAACATGTTCAGATTTTAAACCAAAAATGGCTACTCCCGGTAGAATGAGGGAAACAGCTTTCTAAACTCAAAACAACCATAACAAAACTTTAAAAGCTGGAGTTTGATAAATACAGATGAAACCTTTCTCGTTTAGCAAGTATGGTTGCAATCAGTTTAATTGGTAGCTTTGGCAAGCAAAGTTTAATTTCTGGGACCATTTTTTAATTAGTGGGGCTGAGAAGGAGTTTAAAGCACAGTTATTTATTTTTCCAGGCAATTTTTACACTGAATCATACTTTGTTAGGGGAGCCAGGAAAGAAAACACTAAAGATACGATTTCCCCCCCTTTTTTTCCTACAGTGAATCATGGGTTTTTTTAATTACATTGTAAATTATCCCAGACTTCCTTCGATATCTCAAACAGGCAGCCATATTGAAGTTTTGGTGACATACATAAGAAATGTAATTAGTTAATTAATCAACTTAACAACACCATCTTGCAGATGTCTCCTACAAAAAATAAGCTCTTTGATTGCAAGAAAACTTATACGCAGAAATGCTGTCTCTAATTGATTGACAAGCACGGTTATTGTTATTTAAATCAATTAAACCTCGCTATCAAAAAAAAAAGTTCATTAAAAGTGCTGCCCTTGCCAAACTTTTCAATGTGTTTTGCCCGTATGAGCAGAAACGCTAAAAGTAGTTTTAATAGTTTTATCGGGGGACGTGACAGAATTTATAGGCATTCAGCTTTAAAAAAAAACAACGATAGAATAAAAACTTACATTAAAAGCTATGCATGCAGAGAACAGCCTAAATTATCATTCGTGTATACAGGTAGTCCTTGACTTACAATCATCTCTTTAGTGCCTGTTTGAAGTTACAATAGCATTGAAAAAAGTGACTTATGACCAGGGGTGGGATTCAGCCGGTTCGAGCAAACCGAGTGTTAATTTTAATCTGGTTCGCCGAAGCGGTTGTTACAAGGACTGGCTGACCCTGCCCATCCTGCCCCATCCCTCCCAGGAGTCTCCCCGCCGCCCGTTTTGGATGCCAGGTAAGTGCAGGGCCTGCACGGAGACTCTGGGAGGGCGAAAAACGGGCCTACTGGAAGTTCCTGAAGTCTGGAAATGGGCCCGTTTCTGGCCTCCGGAAGGCCTCCGGAAACCGGGGGAGGTCGTTTTCACCCTCCCAGAGGCTCGAGGAAAGCCTCCAGATCCCGGGGAGGTGAAAAACGGGCCTACCGGAAGTTCGGAAGTTTAGAAATGGACCCGTTTCTGGCCCCTGGAGGGCCTCCGGAGCCTGGGGAGGCCATTTTTGCCTTCCCAGAGACTCAAGGAAAGCTTCTGGAGTTTGGGGAGGGCAAAAATGCCCCACTAACTGTGGTGCAGGAGGCCGAGTAGGCCACGCCCACCATGGCCACACCCACCCAGCAACCAGGCAGAGAACCGGTTGTTAAAATTTCTGAATCCCACCCTTGCTTATGACCACACTTACGACCGTTGCAGCATCCCCATGGTCAGGTGATCAAAATTTGGACAGTTTGGCAACTGACTCATAGTTACGACGGTTGCACTCTCCTGGAGTCACATTGTTATGTATTCTTGTATGTACCTTTAAATATTTGGGCGGGAAATCAGCACGTTGCTGATTGGACGAAGCCGCCAGTAGAACTGTATAAAAGGAGAGGTTTTTCCCCCAGCCTGTTGCTGGGTTCACCCTATATTAAAGAGCTGTTGTCACTACTCTGGTCTCCAGCCTCGTTACTTCCAGAACTTAACACTGGCGACGAAGGTGGGATCTCGAGGCTAAGGAGAACCAGAACCGAGCTGAAGCACGATAGACCCGAACCCAGCAAACACAGGGCAGAAAAGCGGAGATGGCCAGTTACACTCCGCCCGCACCGTTTGACCTGGCTAAAGAGAAATGGGGAACGTATATGACCCGCTTTGAAAGCTTAGAAGCCAACGAACTGCAAGGAGTTCCAGATAATCAAAAGGGCTTATTTCTTAAGCCACTGTGGTCCGGAGGTCATTGATATCGCGGAAGCCTGGCAGAGCCAACGCCGCTACAATCGTGTCATGGCCAACTCTACAGACTTTACTAAAAACCACTCGCGCTAACGCCCCAAATACGCGGCGGCGGTTTGAATTGGAGAGCGAAGGCAGATGGAGGGCGAATCCATCGGTGACTACATGGCCCCTAAGGAAAGCGCCCAAGGACTGCGGATACCGCGACTCCAGACGAGGTGCTCCTCGAGCAACTCATCCGAGGGGTCAGAGACATCCGCTTGCGCGACGGCTGCTAGCAAAGAGCAACCTAACGCTGGCCAACGCCTGGACGGCCAGAGCACATGAAATGTCCACCCAAGCGGCGGAGACACTGCAAAAGCCTGTCCCACCAAAGGCGAGCGAAGCCAACTCCAGTGCACCAGGAGGAGGTTCAGACCGAATCCGACGGTGAAGATGAGGAAGGGTCTGCCGAACCGAGAAACGCAACAAAGGGGACCGAGACGAATGCGGAATCAATCATCAACCAATCCATTACCTCACACTTAGAAACTAACAACCTACTTTCCAATAAACAATTTGGTTTCCGGAAAAAATTATCATGTAACTTACAACTACTCCACTGTAAAAACATATGGACTACAAATCTTGATCAAGGCAAAACAATAGATGCAATCGACATAGACTTCTGCAAAGCTTTTGACTCAGTAGTACACGATAAACTTCTCCTAAAACTAAAATCCTATGGCATCTCAGGACCCTTCACAAATGGATATCTGCTTTTCTGTCTAACAGACAACAAGTGGTCAAAATTGGCAATGCTCTATCAAATCCAGTTCCTGTCAAGAGTGGCGTCCCTCAATAGAATAGAATAGAATAGAATTTTATTGGCCAAGTGTGATTGGACACACAAGGAATTTGTCTTGGTGCATATGCTCTCAGTGTTACATAAAAGAAAAGATACGTTCATCAAGGTACAACATTTACAACACAATTGATGATCAATATATCAATATAAATCATAAGGATTGCCAGCAACAAGTTATAGTCATACAGTCATAAGTGGAAAGAGGTTGGTGATGGGAGCTATGAAACGATTAATAGTAGTGCAGATTCAGTAAATAGTCTGACAGTGTTGAGGGAATTATTTGTTTAGCAGAGTGATGGCCTTCGGGAAAAAACTGTTCTTGTGTCTAGTTGTTCTGGTGTGCAGTGCTCTATAGCGTCGTTTTGAGGGTAGGAGTTGAAACAGTTTATGTCCAGGATGCGAGGGATCTGCAAATATTTTTTGCAAAAGGCAGCATCCTTGGACCAACACTCTTCATACTATACATTAATGATCTTTGTGACCATATCTCAAGTAATTGTGTTCTCTTTGCTGACGATGTCAAACTATTTAACACCACAGACAATACATCTATCATTCAAAAAGACCTTGATCATCTAACCGCTTGGTCTAAAACTTGGCAACTCCAAATCTCAACCAGCAAATGCTCAGTCTTACATATAGGAAAAAAGAACCCAAACACTAAGTACATACTAGATGGACATTACCTTACAGATGACCCCATTCCCGTAAAAGACCTTGGAGTTTTCATGTCAAATGATCTAAGTGCCAAAGCCCACTGCAACTACATAGCAAAAAAAGCTCTAAGAGTTGTAAACCTAATCTTGCGTAGCTTCTTTTCCAAAAACACCACACTACTAACCAGAGCATATAAAACATTTGCTAGACCAATTCTAGAATACAGCTCGCCTGTTTGGAACCCTCACCACATCTCTGACATCAATACAATCGAACGTGTCCAGAAATATTTTACAAGAAAAATTCTCCATTCCTCTGAAAACAACAAAATACCTTATCCCACCAGACTTGAAATCCTAGGCTTAGAAAACTTGGAACTCCGTCGCCTACGACAAGACCTAAGTTTAACTCACAGAAATATCTATTGTAATGTCTTTCCTGTTAAAGACTACTTCAGCTTCAATTGCAATAATACTAGAGCAACCAATAGATTTAAACTTAATGTCAACCACTTTAATCTAGATTGCAGAAAATATGACTTCTGTAACAGAATCATCAGTGCTTGGAATACTTTACCTGACTCTGTGGTCTCTTCCCATAATCCTAAAATCTTCCTAAATCTTCAGATTTAATTATTGCTGTTGGTAGTGCTGGCTACCCCAGCATTGAACTAACACATGGTCTATTTTAACCACATTTTGCTAACAAGCCTGAGTGGCCAAGTTCAGTATAATCCACACATTATGTAAATACAATCCTTGCCTAGGTTTACAGTCTGATTAAGCCAAACCTAAACAAGTTGTAATATGGCTTAATAGAATAATAAGCCCCAGAATGATCTGATTTGTAAAATTGGGGAAAGTTGTATAGTTTTCTATTATGAATCAGGGAGAAAAACGTCTTTCTGATCCTGAATGGACGGGTGGAAGAGCATGTAGCTCTTTTTCAAACTTGGCAAACTTTGAGGTGTGCAGAATTCAACTCCCAGAATTCCACAGCCAGCACACTGTATACAGCTGTCGTTAGAAGAACATATGACAGCCGTCGCCAGAGGAGCTTTTTATCAGGTTCGCCTGATACGCCAGTTACGTCCCTTCTTGGACCGGGATTCCCTATGCACAGTCACTCACTCCCTCATCACTTCCTGCCTGGATTACTGCAACATGGGGCTCCCCTTGAAGAGTACCCGGAGGCTTCAACTGGTCCAGAATGCAGCCGCGCGGGTGATAGTGGGAGCTGCTCGAGGCTCCCATATAATACCTATCCTGCGCGGGCTGCACTGGCTTCTGGTTGCCTTCCGGGTGCAATTCAAGGTGTTGGTTCTCACCTTTAAAGCGCTCCATGGCTTAGGACCGGCTTACTTACAGGACCGCCTGCTGCTACCGGTGGCTGCCCATCGACCAGTGCGCTCCCACAGAGAGGGTCTCCTCAGGGTGCCGTCGGCCAGACAATGTCGACTGGCGACCCCCAGGGGGAGGGTCTTCTCTGCGGGGGCTCCAGCCCTCTGGAACGAGCTACCCCCAGGGATATGTCAACTCCCTGACCTCCGGGCCTTCCGGTGTGAGTTGAAGACTCTTTTATTTCATCGTGCAGGACTGGCCTAATAGTTTTTTAATGGGGTTTTTTAATAGTTTTTAGAATTTTCAGCCTATTTAAATTAATCTTTTAAATTTGTTTTTAATTTTTATGTGTTGTTCTTAGTTGGCTGTAAACCGCCCTGAGTCCTTCAGGAGAAGGGTGGTATAGAAATTGAAATAATAAATAAATAAATAAATAAAATACACGTGTGCCGGAAGTGGCACGCAGAGACATCTCTCAGGGCACACGAACCTTCATCCGTTGCCCTTCCAGATTCCAGCACACCAGCCAGCTGGTCTTCCCGCACGCTTGCACACCAGAAACCGGAAGACCAGGTGGCTGGTGCGCATGCGCACACTGGAAACCAGAAGATTATCTTCCCAGCACGCGTATGCGCACCAGGCGGCTGCTCTTCCAGTTTCCGGATTGCACAAGTGCACCGGCCGCCTGGTCTTCACACAAACATACTTGCCAAAAACCGGAAGACCAAGGGGCCTGTGTGCATGCGCGCACCAGAAACTGGCAAAGCAGCTGCCTGGTGCACATGCTCGGTGCTGAAAAAGTTCACCAATACTGGCATATAGCATACAGTGAGAAACCATGCGTTCAAGCCCTGCCTTAGCCTTGAAAGCCAACTGGGTGACTTTGGGCCAATCTCGAGGAGATTGTGAGTTCTAGTCCCATTTTAGGGGACCCTGGAAAGAGAAGAGCAGAGAAGAACAGCAAAGATTGGAGGGCTGGAGGCTAAACCACATGAAGAATGCAGGAATTGGGTATTTCTTGTTTATTGAAGGGGGGACGTGGTGGCTCAGGGGCTAAGACACTGACCTTGTCGATCGAAAGATTGGCAGTTCAGCGGTTTGAATCCCTAGTGCTGCCATGTAATGGGGTGAGCTCCCGTTACTTGTCCCAGCTTCTGCCAACCTAGCAGTTTCGAAAGCACGTAAAAAATGCAAGTAGAAAAAATAGGGACCACCTTTGGTGGGAAGATAACAGTGTTCCGTGCGCCTTTGGCGTTGAGCCATGCCGGCCACATGACCACGGAGACGTCTTCGGACAGCGCTGGCTCCTCGGCTTTGAAACAGAGATGAGCACCGTCCCCTAGAGTCGGGAACAACTAGCACGTATGTGCGAGGGGAACCTTTACCTTTAGTTTATTGAAAAGAAGGACTAGGGTTAGGGTTAGGGTTTCCTGCCAGAGCTGGGGATTGGACTAGAAGACCTCCAAGGTCCCTTCCAGCTCTGTTATTCTGTGTGCTGTAAACGTTCAAAAGAGGAGAACTACAGGTGACATGATAGCAGTCTTCCAGTATTTGAGGGGCTGCCACAAAGAAGAGGGAGTCAAGCTATTCTCCAAAGCACCTGAAAGCAGGACAAGAAACAATGGATGGAAACTCATCAAGGAGAGAAGCAACCTGGAATTAAGCAGAAACTTCCTAACAGTAAGAACAATTAATCAGTGGAATGAGTTTATTTATTTTTTTATTTTTTTATTTATTTATTAGATTTTTATACTGCCCTTCTCCCGAAGGACTCAGGGCGGTGTACAGCCAAAAAGATAAAAACTCAGAATATATACAATTAAAACAAAAAATTTAAAACAGAGCATATTAGAAAAAGGCCGACATTAAAAATTTAAAAATTTAAAAAATTTAAAAATTTAAAAACTCTAACACAATAAAACCCCAATTAAAATTAATAAAACTATTAAGCCAGTCCCGCTTGAATAAATAAGTATGTTTTTAGCTCACGGCGAAAGGTCCGAAGATCAGGAAGTTGGCGAAGTCCTGGGGAAGTTCGTTCCAGAGCGTAGGAGCTCCAACAGAGAAGGCCCTTCCCCTGGGGGCCGCCAGCTGACATTGTTTGGCGGACAGCACCCTGAGAAGACCCTCTCTGAGTTGCCTTCAGAGGTTGTTGGTGCTTATTCATCACTGGAGGCCTTTAAGAAGAGACTGGACAGCCTTTTGTCTGGAATGATATAGGGTCTCCTGCTTGAACAGGGGAGTTGGACTAGATTAGCGGTCCTCAACTTTTCTGGTGTGGTGGCCCGGCTTGGTGGGGGAGAGAAGGAAAGTGGGCTGTCCTGTCTCTTCTTAAAAGCCTCTAGTGATGGAGCACCCACAACTTCCAAAGGTAAGCCATTCCATTCATTAATTGCTCTGACTGCATGCGCTCCTAGTATGAGCGATGGGCTGGTGCATATGCGTGCGGGTGCCAGCTGGCCCTCCGATCACGTAAGTTGTGGTGGGCACATGCACATGCATGCTCTGGCCAGCCACGCACTTGGCCCAATATTGAATTTATTTATTTATTTATTTATTTATTTATTTATTTATTTATTTATTTATTTATTCACATTTTTATACCGCCCTATCTCCCAAGGGACTCAGGGCGGTTTACAGCCTGATAAAAAACATACATATAAATACAGAGTAAAACATCAATTAAAAAACTTATTAAATAAGACCGAATATTTAAAATAGCAATAAAAGTAATAAAACCCCAATTAAAACCAAATTCAAAATTTAAAATTCTAATCCAGTCCTGCGCAAATAAACAGATGTGTCTTAAGCTCACGGCAAAAGGTCCGAAGGTCAGGAAGTTGGCGAAGTCCTGGGGGAAGTTTGTTCCAGAGGGTGGGAGCCCCCACAGAAAAGGCCCTTCCCCTGGGTGTTGCCAGTCGGCACTGCCTGGCCGACGGCACCCTGAGGAGTCCTTCCCTGTGAGAGCGCACGGGTCGGAGACAATCGGTGGCAGCAGACTAGGCCATTGCCCTGTAGTGAGCGGCAGCCTGAAGATTGGGGACCTGTGGAGTAGAACGGGGGTTTCCAACCTTGGCAACTTTAAGCCTGGCGGACTTCAACTCCCAGAATTCCACAGCCAATTCTGGGAGTTGAAGTCCGTCAGGCTTAAAGTTGCCAAGGTTGGAGACCCCTGGACTAGAAGACCGCCAAGGTTCCTTCCAACTCTGATATAACATAACATAACGTAATAATAGAGTTGGAAGGGACCTTGGAGGTCTTCTAGTCCAACCCCCTGCCCAGGCAGGAAACTCTACACCATTTCAGACAAAATGGCTATCCAACATTTTCTTTAAAATTTCCAGTGTTGGAGCATTCACAACTTCTGCAGGCAAGTTGTTCCATTTATTGATTGTTCTAACTGTCAGGAAGTTTCTCCTTAGTTCTAAGTTGCTTCTCTCCTTGATCAGTTTCCACCCATTGCTTCTTGTTCTACCCTCAGGTGCTTTGGAGAATAGTTTGACTCCCTCTTCTTTGTGGCAACCCCTGAGATATTGGAACATTGCTATCATGTCTCCCTAGTCCTTCTTCTCATTAAACTAGGCATACCGAGTTCCTGCAACCGTTCTTCATATGTTTTAGCCTCCAGTCCCCTAATCATTGTTGCTCTTCTCTGCACTCTTTCTAGAGTCTCAGCATCTTTTTTACATCGTGGCGACCAAAACTGAATGCAATATTCCAAGTGTGGCCCTACCCAGGCATTATGAAGTTATTCTGATATTCTGCTTATAGGATCTGTTTCAGGTTGCAGGTGCCTTGGTCCACCTCTGGAAACTGTTTTGCATGGACCCACGATGAGCATGTGCTGCTGTGAGATTGGGACTCCAGATCCGTTGCACTGGTCTTCCAAGCGCAGATGGAAATATTTTACACTTTGGAGCTCATTTCCAAGCCTGCGGGAGGGGGGGAAACCAACTCAGAGTCCTTGATACTCATTGCAGTAACAAGCAACCCCCCGACCCCCACCTCAAAGATATGTTTCCCCGCTCTGTGAGTATAATTGCTGGCACATACAATCCTAAGCCTTCCAAAACTTGGTGGGGGGGAATTTATATTTTTTCATGGGAATATACAAAAGTTACTCCAGACAATTTGATTGTTCTCGGCGAGCTGTTTCTGGGTTACTTGTTCGTTTCTCTGACGTTCTGCCCACAATCAAATCTAGAGAAGCCAGACGTGGCTTGAAAAAATCCAGACATCCATGAGAGGGCAGAAAAGAGCTGGCGTTTCAGGTTTCTCTTGGCTGCTTACTTGCATCTTCCTGGAAAGTGTCTCTTGAAATATTAAATACTACAATAGTATTTAATACAATAGTATCTATTCTATAGAATAGAATAGAATAGAATAGAATAGAATAGAATAGAATAGAATAGAATAGAATAGAATAGAAAATATGGAATGGAATAGAATAGAATAGAATAGAATAGAATAGAATAGAATAGAATAGAATAGAATAGAATAGAATAGAATTTTTTATTGGCCAAGTGTGATTGGACACACAAGGAATTTGTCTTGGTGCATATGCTCTCAGTATACATAAAAGAAAAGATACGTTCATCAAAAATCATAAGGTACAACTGGTTAGTACTGGCTACTCAGGAAGTGACACGAGGCTGGCTCCGGGGGATTATAAATGCTTCTTTGGTGGAAGGGGTTTTCCCCGCTGCCTTGAAAGAGGCGGTGGTGAGACCCCTCCTCAAGAAGCCTTCCCTGGACCCAGCTATTTTGGGGAATTATCGTCCAGTCTCCAACCTTCGCTTTGTGGCGAAGGTTGTAGAGAGTGTGGTTGCATGGCAGCTTCCCCGGTACCTGGATGAAGCTGTCTATCTAGACCCATTCCAGTCCGGCTTCCGGCCCGGTTATAGTACGGAGACGGCTTTGGTCGCGTTGGTGGATGACCTCTGGAGGGCCAGGGATAGGGGTTGCTCCTCTGCCCTGGTCCTATTAGATCTCTCAGCGGCTTTTGATACCATCGACCATGGTATCCTGCTGCACCGGTTGGAGAGATTGGGAGTGGGAGGCACCGTTTATCGGTGGTTCTCCTCCTATCTCTCTGACCGGTCGCAGACGGTGTTGACAGGGGGGCAGAGGTCGTCCGCGAGGCGCCTTACTTGTGGGGTGCCTCAGGGGTCGATTCTCTCACCTCTCCTGTTCAACATCTATATGAAGCCGCTGGGGGAGGTCATCAGTGGTTTCGGGGTGAGTTATCATCTGTATGCTGATGATACTCAGCTGTACTTTTCCACCCCGGACCACCCCAACGAAGCTGTCGAAGTACTGTCCCGGTGCCTGGAAGCCGTACGGGTCTGGATGGGGAGAAACAGACTCAAGCTCAATCCCTCCAAGACGGAGTGGCTGTGGATGCCGGCACCCCGGTACAGTCAGCTGCAACCGCGGCTGGCTGTTGGGGGCGAGTTATTGGCCCCAAGGGAGGGGGTGCGCAACTTGGGCATCCTCCTGGATGGACGGCTGTCTTTTGATGAACACCTGGCGGCCGTCTCCAGGAGGGCTTTCTACCAAGTACGCTTGGTTCGCCAGTTGCGTCCCTTCCTTGACCGGGATGCCTTATGCACGGTCACTCACGCTCTGGTCACTTCTCGTTTGGATTATTGCAATGCTCTCTACATGGGGCTGCCCTTGAGGTGCACCCGGAGGCTGCAGTTAGTCCAGAATGCGGCTGCGCGAGTAGTAACGGGAGCCACTCATTGCTCCCACGTAACACCACTGCTGCGCAGTCTGCACTGGCTTCCTGTAGTCTTTCGGGTGCGCTTCAAGATTTTGGTTACCACCTTTAAAGCGCTCCATGGCTTAGGACCCGGGTACTTATGGGACCGCCTGCTGTTACCTTATGCCTCCCACCGACCCGTACGCTCACACAGAGAGGGTCTTCTCAGGGTGCCGTCCGCCAAACAATGTCGGCTGGCGGCCCCCAGGGGCAGGGCCTTCTCTGTTGGAGCTCCTACGCTCTGGAACGAACTTCCCCCTGGCTTACGCCAAGTGCCTGATCTTCGGATCTTTCGCCATGAGCTAAAAACATACTTATTTATTCAAGCGGGACTGGCTTAATAGTTTTATTAAATTTTAATCGGGGTTTATTGTTTTAGGATTTTTTAAATTTTTAAATTTTTAAATTTTTAATGTCGGCCTTTTGTAATATGCTTTGTTTTAAATTTTTGCTTTTAATTGTATATATATTGTGTTTTTATCTTTTTGGCTGTACACCGCCCTGAGTCCTTCAGGAGAAGGGCGGAATAAAAATCTAAATAAATAAATAAATAAATAAATAAATAAATAAATAAATAAATAAATAAATACAACACTTAATGATAGTCATAGGGTACAAATAAGCAATCATGAAACAATCAATATCAATATAAATCGTAAGGATACAAACAACAAAGTTACAGTCATACAGTCATAAGTGGAAGGAGATGGGTGGTGGGAACGATGAAAAGATTAATAGTAGTGCAGATTTAGTAACTAGTTTGAGAGTGTTGAGGGAATTATTTGTTTAGCAGAGTGATGGCGTTCAGGAAAAAACTGTTCTTGTGTCTAGTTGTTCTGATGTGCAGTGCTCTATAGCATCGTTTTGAGGGTAAGAGTTGAAACAGTTTATGTCCAGGATGTGAGGGGTCTGTAAATATTTTCACGGCCCTCTTTTTGACAATGGAAGGCAGGTTGGTAGCCATTGTTTTTTTCTGCAGTTCTAATGATCCTCTGAAGTCTGTGTCTGTCTTGTTGGGTTGCAGAACCAAACCAGACAGTTATAGAAGTGCAGATGACAGACTCTTCTTTCTACCTACTAGCTGATAACCCGGCGTTGCCTGGGTATTTATTTATCCCAATCCTGTACCTTCACCCTGAGCCCTGATTTCGGCGAGAATTAAATTAGTTAAAAATATTTTCCGACAGAGGGACGACAGAGAATGAGGTGGCTGGATGGAGTCACTGAAACAGTTGGCATGAGTTTAAATGGACTCCAGAGGATGGTAGAGGACAGGAGGGCCTGGAGGAACGTTGTCCATGGGGTCGCGATGGGTCGGACATGATTTCGCAACTAACAGCAACAAGAAAAAGACAATAGAAACAGAAATTAGAAAAGAGAAAACATAAATAGAGGAAATGTTAATGTGAAGAGTTAAGTATTATTGTTACTATATTATTATATTACTATATTATCAATACTATTGTGATGAATACGACAACAAATATGTGGACTATGATTCTTTTTTGTACCCAGATTGTACCCAGATCACCCACTGTTCGATGGAAATTGAATGTTATGTAAATAAAATAAATAAAATGGGGGGGGGGGAAGGAAACCAAGAGAAATTTTGGGCACAACTGTGGTCATATGTTGAGGATGACCCAGTGGTGGGTTTCAATTTTTTTCACTATCGGTTCTGTGGACATAGCTTAGTGGGCTTGGCAGGGGGAAGGATACTGTAAAATCTCCATTCCCTCCTCGATCCAGGGCAGTGCTTCTCAAATAGTGGGGCTCCAAGGGGGCGCGCTTGACCTCCGTAAAGGGGGCGTTTAATAATGATACTATTTACAGTCACGCGGGGGGCGCGAAAAATGTTTTTTTCTTCCTAGGGGGGCATGACAGAAAATAATTGAGAAGCACTGATCCAGGGGAAGGTTACTGCAAAATCCCCATTTCCTCCCAATCAGCTGGGACTCAGGAGGCAGAGAATAGATGGGGGGGGACCAGTCAGAATTTTTACTAGCGGTTCTGTGGGTGTGGCTTGGTGGGCGTGGCATGGCTTGGTGGGTGTGGCTTGGTGGGCATGGAAGGGGAAGGACACTGTAAAATCTCCATTCCCACCCCACTCCAGAGGAAGGATACTGCAAAATAATAATAATAATAATAATAATAATAATAATAATAATAATAATAATAATAATAATAATAATAATAATAATAATAATATTTTAATTTGTATACCGCCCTTCTCCCAAAGGACTCAGGGCGGTGAACAGGCCAATAAAATACAAACAGCAACAAACAACCATTAAAACAACCCTTAAAAAACTGATTCAAGATGCCAGAAAATTTAAAATACCATTACACCCCATAAAAATTACAGAAATTTAAAACCCACAATTAAAATTTAAAATTTAAAATCAGGCCAGTCCAGCCTGGCCTGATTCGGGAGGGAAATCCCCATTCCCTCCCGATCAGCTGGGACTTGGGAGGCAGAGAATAGATGGGGGTGGGGCCAATCAGAATTTTTACTCTGAACTACTCAAAATTTCCACTACCGGTTCTCCAGAACTGGTCAGAACTTGCTGAAACCCACCTCTGGGATGACCTATAGTATTTTGGACCTTTCCTTCTCTTCATCTTAAGGAAAGTGTACAGGGGTCTCTTCTTGGAGACAAGACCAGGCCGACAGTCCTGGAAAGAGGCCCGGGAAGGGCAATAGCCAAGGGCCAGAGCCAGGCGAGGCCATGCCCAACACCGCACCATTTGTAGAGGACCAGCTGGTGACAGCGGTTCCAACAGCTACAAAACAGATGGCAGGCTAATTCTTGTGAATTATGGATGCCAGTGGAAACGGCTCACCAGCTGGGACCTTTCGCCATGCACCAGCTGGGTGATCGGTTATGCTAGGGAGACCGTAGCCTTGGCACAGGAGGAAAAAAGCCAATGGTGCCATCCAGTGTCATCGGGAAGACAAGGGAGGGCTTGGGAAGAGAGCATCTGCCTTAATCCCTTTGAGCAGAGCAAAGGTGGGTTTCAGCAGGTTCTGACCAGTTCTGGAGAACCGGTAGCGGAAATTTTGAGTAGTTCAGAGAACCGATAGTAAAAATTGTGCCTAACCCTGCTGCGGTGTGGCTCAGGCTGTAAGATAGCCTGTTATTAAACACAGCTGCCTGCAATTACTGCAGGTTCTAGTCCCACCAGGCCCAAGGTTGACTCAGCCTTCCATCCTTTATAAGGTAGGTAAAATGAGGACCCAGATTGTTGCGGGGGCAATAAGTTGACTTTGTGAATATACAAATAGAATGAGACTATTGCCTTACACAATGTAAGCCGCCCTGAGTCTTCGGAGAAGGGCGGGATATAAATGTAAAAAACAAAACAAACAAACAAAACCATCTATTCTCTGCCTCCCGAGTCCCAGCTGATCGGGAGGAAATGGGGATTTTGCAGTAATCTTCCCCTGGATTGGGGTGGGAATGGAGATTTTACAGTATCCTTCCCCTGGATTGGGGACAGAATGGAGATTTTACAGTATCCTTCCCCTGGAGTGGGGTGGGAATGGAGATTTTACAGTTTCCTTCCCCTGGAGTGGAGGGGGAATGGAGATTTTACAGTAACTTTCCCCTGGATTGGGGTGGGAATGGAGATTTTACAGTATCCTTCCCCTGGAGTGGGCGAGAATGGAGATTTTACAATATCCTTCCCCTGGATTGGGGGCAGAATGGAGACCTCCAAGCGGCCTCAAGGACTCTCTAAAAAGAATGCAAATGACCAGCTGTCTGTTAGGAGTATAAATCCTGAAGAAGCTTCTTGGATGAGAAATAAATTCCTCCTTAGTACTAGGTTGTGATAGAGATGGGCAGTTTCTAAATTTGATAAATAAACACCCAGAATTTCCCAGCCAGCCGGCTTGACGATGGGTGGACTTCAACACCCAGAATTCCCCAACCGGCATTCCCCAATTCCACACACACCTTAAGGTTACCAAGGCTGAGAAAGACTCTTCTATAGACTAAGGCTAGTCTTATTTATTTATTTATTTATTTATTTATTTATTTATTTATTTATTTATTTATCACATTTGTATACCGCCCTATCTCCCTAAGGACTCAGGGCGGTTCACAGGCAGATAAAAAAGATACATATAAATACAAAATAAAATAACACTTAAAAAACTTATTCTACATAGCCAAATTTTAAAAACAATATAAAAATAACCCATTAAAACCAATATAAATTTAAAATCTAATCCAGTCCTGCGCAAATAAATAGATGTGTTTTAAGCTCGCGGCGGAAGGTTCGGAGGTCCGGAAGTTGACGAAGTCCTGGAGGGAGTTCGTTCCAGAGGGTGGGAGCCCCCACAGAGAAGGCCCTTCCCCTGGGTGTCGCCAAACGGCACTGCCTGGCCGACGGCACCCTGAGGACTCCCTCTCTGTGAGAGCGCACGGGTCGGTGAGAGGTATTCGGTAGCAGCAGGCGGTCCCATAAGTATCCCGGCCCTATGCCATGGAGCGCTTTAAAGATGGTTACCAAAACCTTGAAGCGCACCCGGAAGGCCACAGGTAGTCAGTGCAGTCTGCGCAGGAGAGGTGTCACACGGGAGCCACAAGGGGCTCCCTCTATCACCCGCGCAGCCGCATTCTGAACTAACTGAAGCCTCCGGGTGCCCCTCAAGGGGAGCCCCATGTAGAGAGCATTGCAGTAATCCAGACGAGATTCCTCCAGCATTCTCTGCGATCCGGATGGATATACCAGTAGATAATCCTTGACATACAACAGGTCATTTAGTGGCCATGCAAAGTCACAACTGCACCGGAAAAAGTGACTTACGGCCGTTTTTCACAGTTAACGACCTTTGCAGCTCCCCACACGATCCTGCGATCAAAATTCCGACGCTTGGCGATGGTTTATGACCGTTACAGTGTCCCGGGGTCACACGATCCCCTTTTCGTGACCTTCCCCCTTCCATGGGGAAACCAGACTTACTTCGCAACCGGGTGAACTGACTTATCCACTGCATCGATTCACTTAACGACCGTCGCCAGAAAGGTTGTAAAAACGGGGCAAAACTCATTTAACAACCATCTCACAACCATAGAAACGTTGGCCTCCATTATGGTCGTACCTCGAGGGCTACCTGTACAGCCAGGGAAGAGTTTGAGGCTTGCCTGAGCCTCCATTTCTGGGCCTCTTAGAGCAAGTTCTCCCCCTTGGCTACCCCCCACCCCACCTACAAACTATGATCTCCTTGTTCAAGAGATATAAAAGACGCATCTCTGTTTTCCTCCGTCCAATCTCGCCGGAGACGATAGCGAAGGAATTCGAAAGGTCAGGCCGAGCTTTCGGCTCTGCTGCCAGCCACCTTGGAGCCCTCGTCTCTCCCTGGGACGGGGCACTGGGCAGGTGTGCGTTCCCCTGCCATGCCTCGAGGGTCATTCCTTGGCCACGCCGGTGTCGTCATCCTAGACAAACCAAGGCCTCTTTCAGAGGAGCCGATGCTCTTCTGGAGGGGAAGAGGCGAGGACTATTATGGGCTGGGCAAACTTCCAGCTCTCCTAGAAGACAAGGAGGGCAAGGGAGAAATGGGGGAGGGGTGGAAGGAGGGAGGAGGAGGAGGGGGAACAGCCCCACGTTGAGGTGGGCAGCTTTCAAAGGGCGCCTGCCGCCATCTGAAGGCCCTTTGTCTTCCTCCTGGACCCAGTTTCCATGAGATTCCATTGCTGTCAGCGGAGATGAGACGGGCAGCAAGGTTGGGGACCGGACAAGCGCCCAGCCAGGAACGGTCCCATCCAGCAGGGCAGCCAGCCCAAGTCTGTTGCAGCTCTGTCAGCGCCACCAAGCTGAGCTGACAAGCATCCAGAAGCACACGGAGGCAGGCAGGCGACGCAGAGCCCTCCATCCGTCTGGCAGCCTGGATTCCTTCAGCTCTCTTAAAGTTCGACGCTCCAGGACTTCCCCTGCTTGGGCAGAGAAGATGGGAAGACAAGGGGGATCTTAGCGAAAGAGGTTGAAGGGGGTGGGGGGAGTTTCAGGGCAAAGGGAGAAGAGTGGGGTTTGCACAGGCAGGTAGTTTGGGGATGAATTCCACACATTTTCTGTAACGGTAACCGCTGGAAACTGGGGGTTCTCACTTCCTGGAGTTAAGAGCAGGGAGAGGGAGGGAGGGAGGGAGGGAGGGAGGGAGGAAGGAAGGAAGGAAGGAAGGAAGGAAGATGAGTGAGTGGATGAGACGAAGGAAAGAACAAATATGGAGGGAGAAGGAAGGAAAAAGATGAGTGTGGATGGGAGGGAGGGAGGGAGGAAGGAAGGAAGGAAGAAGAAGAATGAGTGGATGGGAGGGAGGAGGAGAGAGGAGGAGGAGGGAGGAAGAAGATGAGTGAGTGGATGGGAGGGAGGGAGAGGAAGGAAGGAAGAAGGAAGGAAGATGAGTGAGTGGATGGGAGGAGGAGGAGGAGGAGGAGGAGGAGGGAAGGAAGGAAGGAAGGAAGGAAGGAAGGAAGGAAGGAAGGAAGGAAGGAAGGAAGATGAGTGAGTGGATGGGACAAAGGAAAGAACAAAGATGGAGGCAGACGGAAGGAAGATGAGTGAGTGGATGGGAGGGAGGGAGAGAGGAAGGAAGGAAGGAAGAAGATGAATGAGTGGATGGGAGGGAGGGAGGGGGCAGGGGAGGGAGGAAGGAAGGAAGGAAGGAAGATGAATGAGTGGATGGGAGGATGGGAGGGAGGGAAGGAGGAAGGAAGCAAGGAAGCAAGGACAATGGGTGAGAAAAGAACAAAGATGGAGGGGAGAAGGAAGGGAGGAAGGAGAGGGATGGATGGATGGATAGACGGACGGATGGATGGAGAGACAGATGGACGGACAGGTGGATGGGTTGTTGGTAGATTGGAAGAAAAGAGGAAAGGAAGGGAAAGGAAGATGTTAGAAGCACTGCATTAAATCTTCCCATTTGGATATTTGTCATAATTTCCGGACAGCGTGGTCTCTTTCCCACCAAATTGTTTCTCCCAGTTGCACTGAATTGAACAGCCTTGGTTTTGACTTTTAGGGGGAAGGAATGACACGAATGGCAGCCCTTCAATCCTGGAAAGAAGGGGAGATACCCATGTGTGTGGGGGGGTACAATCCCTCCTAGACCACAGGTGGAGGATGGAGGCATCCAGCCCAGAAGTCAACCAGCTCCACCTTCTTATTTTTTTGCAAAAAACAAAACAAAACAGATACCTACAGCCAGGTGGGCTTTGCTACTCCCACCTGCCACACCTGTCCAGTAGACATACCTCACATTTTATCACCCCAGCACAGAAGGGCAGATTTTGAAGTCCAGGCCAGATGTGAATCCCTGAAGCCTGGGGCACAGCTCGCAACCTCATAACGTCATTACTTAATAATGATCTTTAATTCAACAGAACGGGAAAAGTATTTCAACCTGGAGATTAATCCGAGCCAACCTTGGCTGATCTTGAAACGCTCAGCTGAGTCGGAGCTGATTAAGACTTGGAGAGGAGAAAATCCAGAAAGCGGCCATGTCTGAAGGCTACAAAAGACAACCCGAAAGCAGCAACAGGCAGATACCTGGCTTTTACCTGTGCAGCTGATTATGTGTATTCATTGCTATGTAGTGTCTTATAGAATAGAATAGAATAGAATAGAATAGAATAGAATAGAATAGAATAGAATAGAACGAACTCCCCCCAGGACTTCGTCAACTTCCGGACCTCCGAACCTTCCGCCGCGAGCTTAAAACATATCTATTTGTCTGCGCAGGGCTGGATTAGGTTTTTTAAATTTTTTAATTTAGATTTATAAATGGGTTTTATATATATTGTTTTAATTATTGGGCTATATTTAATAAGTTTTTTAACGGACATTTTATCTTGTATTTATATGTATTTTAACTGCCTGTGAACCGCCCTGAGTCCCTAGGGAGATAGGGCGGTATACAAATTTGAATAAACTAAACTAAACTAAACTAAACTAAACTAAACTAATAGAATAGAATAGAATAGAATAGAATAGAATAGAATAGAATAGAATAGAATAGAATAGAATAGAATTCTTTATTGGCCAAGTGTGATTGGACACACAAGGAATTTGTCTTTGGTGCATATGCTCTCAGCGTACATAAAGGAAAAATAAAATATATTTGTCAAGAACCATAAGGTACAACACTTAGTGATAGTCATAGAATAGAATAGAATAGAATAGAATAGAATAGAATAGAACAGAACAGAACAGAACAGAACAGAATAGAATAGAATAGAATAGAATTTTGTTGACCAAGTGTGATTGGACACACAAGGAATTTGTCTTGGTGCATATGCTCTCAGTGTACATAAAAGAAAAGATACCTTCATCAAGGTACAACAATTACAGCACTTAATGATAGTCATAGGGTACAAATTTAACACTTAATGATACAATACTTAATGATAGTCATAGGCTACAAATAAGCAATCAGGAAACAATCAATATCAAGTTACAGTCATACAGTCATAAGTGGAAGGAGATGGGTGATGGGAACGATGAGAAGATTAATAGTAGTGTAGATTTAGTAAATAGTTTGACAGTGTCGAGGGAATTATTTGTTTAGCAGAGTGATGGCATTCAGGAAAAAACTGTTCTTGTGTCTAGTTGTTCAGGTGTGCAGTGCTCTATAGCGTCGTTTTGAAGGTAGGAGTTGAAACAGTTTATGTCCATTTTACAGAATAACAGAGTTGGAAGGGACCTTGGAGGTCTTCCAGTCCAACCCCCTGGTCAAGTGCACGAAACCCTATACCATATCAGACAAATGGCTGTCCAGTCTCTTCTTAAAAACCTTCAGTGTTGGAGCATTCACAACTTCTGGAGGCAAGTTGTTCCACTGATTGATTGTTCCAACTGTCAAGTTGCTTCTCTCCTTGATTAGTTTCCACCCATTGCTTCTTGTCCAGCCTTAAGATCCTTTGGAGAATAGGTTCCTCTTTCTAGCAGCCCCTGAGATGTTGGAAGACTGCTATCCTGTCACGCCTAGTCCTTTCTTGTCATTAAACTGGACCTACCCAGTCCCTGCAACCATTCTTCATATGTTTTAGCCTCCAGTCCTTTAATCATATTTGTTGCTCCTCTGTGCACTCATTCCAAATTCTCAACATCTTTTTTAGATTGTGGCAACCAAAATTGGATGCAAAGTTCCAAATATGGTCTTACCAAGGCATTATAAAGTGGTATAATATAATATAATATAACAACAGAGTTGGAAGGGACCTTGGAGGCCTTCTAGTCCAACCCCCTGCCCAGGCAGGAAACCCTACACCATCTCAGTCAGATGGTTATCCAACATTTTCTTAAAAATTTCCAGTGTTGGAGCATTCACAACTTCTGCAGGCAAGTCATTCCACTTATTGATTGTTCTAACTGTCAGGAAATTTCTCCTTAGTTCTAAGTTGCTTCTTTCTTTGATCAGTTTCCACCCATTGCTTCTTGTTCTACCCTCAGGTGCTTTGGAGAACAGCCCGACTCCCTCTTCTTTGTGGCAACCCCTGAGATATTGGAACACTGCTATCATGTCTCCCCTAGTCCTTCTTTTTATTAAACTAGGCATACCCAGTTCCTGCAACCGTTCTTCATATGTTTTAGCCTCCAGTCCCCTAATCATCTTTGTTGCTCTTCTCTGCACTCTTTCTAGAGTCTCAACATCTTTTTTACATCGTGGCGACCAAAACTGGATGCAATATTCCAAGTGTGGCCTTACCAAGGCATTATAAAGTGGCACTAACACTTCACGTGATCTTGATTCTATCCCTCTGTTTATGCAGCCCAGAACTGTGTTGGCTTTTTTAACAGCTGCTGCACACTGCTGGCTCATATCTAAATGGTTATCCACTAGGACTCCAAGATCCCTCTCACAGGTACTACTATTGAGCAAGGTACCACATATATGATACCTGTGCATTTTGGGTTTTTTTGCCTAAATGTAGAACCTTACTTTACGTATGATTAACCCTTCACATGATCTTGATTCTATATTCAATTCAAACCTTTATTGTCAGAGTACAACATGTGTACTATGAGATTGGCTGAGCCTCCCTTCGTGCACCCCCCCACAACACAATGCAGCTCACAGTCAAAGACAGAAAATTGCTATCCCAGTGAATCCTACTAACAAACACCCAGTCCTATTGCACCGTGTGAACTTACTCACGTCGCCCCGCAAGTCAATCGTACTATGTTGCTGTAGCAATAGCACTTATTTATACATCGCTTCACAGTGCTTTACAGCAGGGGTGAAATGCTACCGGTTCGCACCGGTTCGGGAGAACCGGTAGTAATAAAAGCTACCAGTTCAGGCGAACCGGTAGTTAAGAAAAGCTACCAGTTCACCCAAACTGGTATTTCTGATGATCAACTGTGCCGCGCAATTTATATTTGCTAGAAAGCAGGAAATCCTGATTTCTAGCGAATCTAAATCACATGGCACAGCCGTTTCCCCCCCCCTCCTCGTTGTTCTACTTACCATCTCAAGCCTCCTTTTTCTGTGCGAAGCACGCAATTGGTGCATGCTGTGCATGTGTGCGCAGATGTTTGGCGTGCACCGTACATGTATGCACACAGTATGCATTTGGAGCGCACCATGCATGCATGGCCAGCGAACCAGTGGCAAACCATGGAAGATTTCATCACTGTTTACAGCTCTTGTCTAAGCAGTTTATAGCAGGGGTCTTCAACCTTGGCAAGTTTAAGCCTGGAGGACTTCAACTTCCAGAATTCCCCAGCTAGCTTTGCTGGCTGGGGGATTCTGGGAGTTGAAGTCCTCCAGGCTTAAACTTGCCAAGGTTGGAGACCCCTGGTTTATAGAGGCAGAATATTGCCCCCAACAAACTAAGTCCTCATTTTACCAACCTCGGTAAAGGATGGAAGGCTGAGTCAACCTTGAGCCAGTCAGGGTTGAACTCCTGGCAGTGTGCAGAGTCAGCCTGCAATACTGCATTCTAACCACTGCGCCACCATGGCTCTTGGAAAAGTTTTCTGAAGACTGAATGGAATAGCAATAGCACCTAGACTTACATACTGCTTCACAATGCTTTACAGCCCTGTCTAAGCAGTTTACAGAGTCACCCAAGGGTGGGATTTGGCCTGTTTGGACCGGTTTGGGAGAACCGGATGCTAATTTTTCATCTGGTTCGGCAAACTGGTAGTTGCAAGGACGGACTGACCCTGCCCACCCCGTCCCACCCCTCCCTGGGGTCGCCACACGGCCCATTTTGGATGCCAGGTAAGTGCAGCACCTGCACCGAGGCTCTGAGGCGTTAAAAAACAGGCTTCCCAGAAGTTCCGGAAGTCCGCAAATGGGCCCATTTCAGGCCTCCGGAGGGCCTCCAGAGCCCGGGGGAGGACGTTTCCATCCTCCTAGAGGCTCGGGGAAAGCCTCTGGAGCTTGGAGAGGGGAAAAACGCCCTCCCCCAACATGGGGCAGGAGGCCGAGTAGGCCACGCCCCCCCATGGCCACGCCTCCATGGCCATGCCCACCCAGCAACTGGCCAGAGAACCAGTTGCTAAAATTTTTGAATCCCACCCCTGGAGTCAGCATATTGCCCCAACAATCTGGGCTGTTCTGTCCCCCCTCGCCTCCATCCGAGCGATGGCTTAATTAGCCGGCACTATCAGCTCTGGCAGCAAACTAGCGAGCGTCTGCCAAGTGACTCTGTTATCTTCCTTGATGCCAATGAGTCACCCAGGAACAAATAGTACTTTAGCTCTAATTAAGTAGTTGATTTGCCTGCTACGAAGAGGCATAGCAGCCCTCGCTGGTTTTATATCCTGTGGGGTGTGGCTCCATGACTCATCACTTCCTAAGCCTGCCCTACGCCTGCTTCTGTTGTTCCCGCCTCTCCTGCCTATGAAACCTAGGGTCCAGCCAGGCCTGATTGCCATCAGCTGGGTCTGGAGGCGTGGCCTTGGGGGGAAGAATCATGGGACAGAGGCCTCATTATCTCCTCCACCTGGCCTGCCTGGAGCTGAGCCAGGGAAGCCGGTGCTCCCGAGGTAAGTCCTGATGGCCCTTCCCCCTCACTTTCCAAGTCACTTTCTGGCAGGGGGCCCGGCTCGGAGGGGGTGCAGACACAACATGGGTTCTCATTTTACTGATCCTGGAAGGATGGAAGGCTGTGTCAACCTTGAGCTGCTGTGAATCGAACTCTGGCAGTGAGCAGTGAATTAGCAGCTATCCCTCTATTAATGCAGCCTAGAACTGTGTTGGCTTTTTTGCCAGCTGCTGCACACTGCTCGCTCATATTTGAATGGAGTGAGTGAAGGGCCTTCAACAGACAAAACTGTAAGAGGAAGTAGCTAGTTTAACTACAAACATAAACAGTTAAATAAAAGGAAAGCCTCTGCAGTTCCAAGAACTGTTTTATAGCATTGCTCGAAGAACTTGCATGCAAGGCAAGAGAGCATGCTTAATATGTTATTGAATATTAACTGACATACTTTGCATATATTGTCTGCTCATTTTAATGCACATGCAATGTATGATTTAGTATGTTTAAAAGTCAACTTATTGCCCCCCAACAATCTGGGTCCTCATTTTACCTACCTTATAAAGGATGGAAGGCTGAGTCAACCTTGGGCCGGGCTCGAACCTGCAGTAATTGCAGGCTTTGTGTTCTTAATAACAGGCCTTACCAGGCAGAGCTAAACCGGTTTTATAGCATTGCTCGAAGAACTTGCATGCAAGGCAAGAGAGCATGCTTAATATGTTATTGAATATTAACTGACATACTTTGCATATATTGTCTGCTCATTTTAATGCACATGCAATGTATGATTTAGTATGTTTGGGGAGGGTAACAGGAAATATGTAGAAGACAGTCAGAAAGAGGGTAACCTCATAGTATCTCAGCCAATGGGGAATCAGAATAGAGCAGGAAGAGACCTTGGAGGTCGTCTAGTCCAGCCCACTTCTCAAGCAGGAATTTGAGGAGGAATGTGGCAGCTGGGACAAGATTGTATAAAGAAGGGAATAATTTCAGTTAGTACTTTGGAGACCCGCTTATTGAAGTAAAAGGTCTTCGTTGTGTCTTGGCCAGTGGTGGGATTCAGCCAGTTCGCACCACTTCGGGAGAACCGGTTGTTAACTTTCTGAGCAGTTTGGTGAACTGGTTGTTGGAAGAAATTATTAGGGCAGAGAAACGGTTGTTAAATTATTTGAACCCCACCACTGGTCTTGGCTGATTATTGGTCAGGCAAGTTTGCCGCGGTTGAAAAGGAAAATGACCAGGAGAACATAACAATTATCCACACGGATTCCAAAATCCCAACAGTCCTCAAAGTCCTCAGAAACTAAATTCAAGGAGGAACCTTTCCATCCCCTTTTTAATCACATTAACCGAGGAGCCTTGGAAGGTTTTGATGCTTTCAGCTAAGTGACAAGAGCAGCACTGTGTTGTCCCAGTGCAAGCCCCGCCCAGGGGTGAAATCCAGCAGGTTCTGACAGGTTCTGGAGAACTGGGAGCAGAAATTTTGAGCGGTTCGGAGAACCGGCAAATACAACCTCTGGCTGGCCTCAGGAGTGGGGTGGGAATGGGAATTTTGCAGTATCCTCCCCCCAGGGGTAGGGTGGGAATGGAGATTTCGCAGTATCCTTCCCTCAGGAGTAGGGTGGGAATGAGGATTTTGCAGTATCCTTCCCTCAGGAGTAGGGTGGGAATGGGGATTTTGCAGTATCCTTCCCTCAGGAATGGGGTGGGAATGGGGATTGCAGTATCCTTCCCTCAGGAGTGGGGTGGGAATGGGGATTTTGCAGTATCCTTCCCTCAGGAGTGGGGTGGGAATGGGGATTTTGCAGTATCCTTCCCTCAGGAGTAGGGTGGGAATGGGAATTTTGCAGTATCCTTCCCTCAGGAGTAGGGTGGGAATGGGGATTTTGCAGTATCCTTCCCTCAGGAATGTGGTGGGAATGGGGATTGCAGTATCCTTCCCTCAGGAGTGGGGTGGGAATGGGGATTTTGCAGTATCCTTCCCTCAGGAGTAGGGTGGGAATGGGGATTTTGCAGTATCCTTCCCCTGCCACACCACGCCACACCATGCCACGCCCACCAAGCCACGCCCACTGAACCAGTAGTAAAAAAAATTGGATTTCACTACTGGCCCTGCTCCTTATATGTGTGTGCGACATTGGGATGCACATACAAAAGAGGTTGAAGTTCTGAAACAACAACGTGACACCAATCTTCTAATTTGCTCCCCTTTCGAACTTCCCTGTAAACGCCTCTAGTTTAGCTCCAGAATAAAGGCACACCTGGTTTCATTATATTTTGCTTCTTACTGTGGTTTTTTTTACAAGGGTTTCCACCAGCAAAAAAAAAAATTTACTGAAGGCTCAGGTCACGATTAGCATTTTTTAGCAATAAAGTATTTTTAATCAAGGCATGTGCTTTTCTTAGACATAATGCTATTGCACACTTAATAGACTATGATATAGGATCAGCAGAACTTTTATATGCACTGGGAAACCCGAAAAAATGTGTGTGACTCACTTCATTGCAATGTTCGCTTTACTGCAGTCGCCTGGAACTGAATCTGCAATATCTCCGAAATGTTGCCTGTATTTTAATAAGAATTTATCAGACTGTAAAACTCAGGGAAATTTAAGCAACTTCGGTTTTCAACGCTGCTCCTGTCACTGTTTTTGGAATGTGGTCTCTGAAAATCCACAGAGGTTTTGGCTTTGGCTTGGAAGAACACTGGTTTTACAACAACAACAACAACAACAACAACAACAGAGTTGGAAGGGACCTTGGAGGCCTTCTAGTCCAACCCCCTGCCCAGGCAGGAAACCCTACACCATCTCAGTCAGATGGTTATCCAACATTTTCTTAAAAATTTCCAGTGTTGGAGCATTCACAACTTCTGCAGGCAAGCTGTTCCACTTATTAATTGTTCTGTCAGGAAATTTCTCCTTAGTTCTAAGTTGCTTCTTTCCTTGATCAGTTTCCACCCATTGCTTCTTGTTCTACCCTCAGGTGCTTTGGAGAACATGACTCAGGTGTGGTAGAATCAGGATGATCTGCAGGATGTGGTCAAAAAAGTCAAAATGGTGCCTAGGACAACGTGATTGAACTTCCGGCCATTTTTTATGTGCATCACTCATGTAATACATGTAAAAAAATAGAGCTTTTGACCTGTTGTGGCCAATTTCCACAGGAAAGACGAAAGAAAAGGAAGAGAAGGAAGAAAGGAAGGAAGGAAGGAAGGAGAAGGAGGGAGGGAGGGAGCAAGAAGGAAGGAAGGAAGGAAGGAAGGAAGGAAGGAAGGAAGGAAGGAAGGAAGGAAGGAAGGAAGGAAGGAAGGAAGGAAGGAAGGAAGGAAGGAAGGAGATGGGAAGGAGAGGGAGGGAGGGAGAAAGGAAGGAAGGAAGGAAGGAAGGAAGGAAGGAAGGAAGGGAGCGAGGGAGGGAGGGAGGGAGGAAGGAAGAAGATGGGAAAGAAGGAAGGAAGGAAGGAAGGAAGGAAGGAAGGAAGGAAGGAAGGAAGGAAGGAAGGAGATGGGAAGTAGAAGGAGGGAGGGAGGTGAGGGAGGGAGGCGAGAAAAGAAGGAAGGAAGGAAGGAAGGAAGGAAGGAAGGAAGGAAGGAAGGAAGGAAGGAAGGAGATGGGAAGGAGAGGGAGGGAGGAAGGAGAAGGACAGAGGGAGGGAGGGAGGGAGAAAAGAAGGAAGGAAGGACAGGAAAGGAAGGTTATCTAAGGATAGCTGCCATCACACAGCATATTTACCCTGATTATAGAACGAACCCCTTTTTTGGAACGACCCAGTCGACTGAATTCTAAACTGACCAAAGCAACTGTATTCACACCACACATCCAGCCACAAACTATCCAGGTTAATACCAAGCAATGCTGGCCTCTCAGGCCAATGTTTTTTTTTTGGCCAAACCTTCGCCTGATTGTTAAGGATCAGTGCCAGTGAATCGAGGGCTGAGATAAGAAACATACCAGACCCTCCCAATTTCTCCACCCCCTACCCAGTTCTGACTTCTCCGAATGGACAGAGACCCCACCAGAATGATGAAATGGGCCTGGATCTGGTCCCAGACTCCCTCGGGTCTCTCTCTCTCTCCTCTGCTGACCGAGGAAGGACCAGCTCCGGCTATTCCTCAGCCTGCAGCAATGGAGGGTTGACTTGAATGGCTCATTCAGGTTCTCCCCTCCACCGCCCCCCCACACCTCAATAGATTGCAGGTTTAGTGGCTCTAATGACAGCTTGCTGGTGGAAAGGACAAAAATTGGGGGGGGGGGACAATGAGAGCCCCCAGGAGATTTTGTTGCTCTAATGAAATGCGATCGCTCATATTACGCAGGCAAAGCAAATGACAGAGTAGAAAACCTCCATGTATTTGATTGGATGCAAGAGGGGATAGGAAAGGATCAGTGTTCTGTCCCCCTCGCCTCAGTCTGAGCGATAACTTAATTAGCCGGCACTATCAGCTCTGGCAGCAAACTAGCGAGCGTCTGCCAAGTGACTCTGTTATCTCGCTTGGTGAGTCAACCAGGAACAAACAGTACTTCAGCTCTAGTTAAGCAGTTGATTTGCTTGCTACGAAGAGGTATAGCAGCCCTTGCTGCTTTTATATCCTGTGGGATGTGGCTCCATGACTCAGCACTTCCTAAGCCTGCCCCACCCCTGCTTCTGTTGTTCCCTCCTCTCCTGCCTACGAAACCTAGGGTCCAGCCAGGCCTGATTGCCATCAGCCGGGGCTGGAGATGTGGCCTGGGGGTGGGACGGAGGCTTCGTTATCTCCTCTACCTGGCCTGCCTCTGGCTCCTGGAGCTGAGCCAGGGAAGCCGGTGCTCCTGAGGTAAGTCCTGATGGCCCTTCCCCCTCACTTTCCAAGTCACTTTCTGGAAGGGGGCCCGGCTCGGGGGGGGTGCAGACACAAAAATCAGCTGGTCAAGGGCGGGGAATGGTGTTCAGGCAGTCCTTGACTTACGACCGCAACTGAGCCCCAAATTTCCACTTCTAAGCAGGGCAGTGAGT
Organism: Ahaetulla prasina; assembly: GCF_028640845.1. Lineage (NCBI taxonomy): Eukaryota > Metazoa > Chordata > Lepidosauria > Squamata > Colubridae > Ahaetulla > Ahaetulla prasina. The sequence goes on from NC_080544.1 coordinate 106,199,099, forward strand.
TGCGCTCCATTTTACGACCTTATCTTTTGCCACAGCATTAAGCGAATGGTTGCGGTTAAGGGAACAAATGCAGCGAATCTGGCTTCTTCCAGTGACTTTACTTGTCGGAAGCCGTCTGGGAAGGATTTTTGCAGATGATGTTCATCAAAGGGTCCCATGGGGATGCTGCAACGGTCGTAAGTGTGAAAAATGGTCACAGTTTGCAATTTCCCATGGTAACTCATTTTCACTGTTATTCCCAATGGTCCTTAAACAAACGGTTGGAAGTCAAGGGCTATCTATACGTTAGGTTTACCCAATGGTGAGTCACTTGGCTTCCTTCTGCTGTTCATTAAATGAACACTATAGTTGTTAAGACCATTTATAATAATCATAATAACAGAGTTGGAAGGGACCTTGGAGGTCTTCTAGTCCAACCCCCTGCCCAGGCAGGAAACCCTACACCACTTCAGACAAATGGTTATCCAACATCTTAAAAATTTCCAGTGTTGGAGCATTCACAACTTCTGCAGGCAAGTTGTTCCACTGATTAATTGTTCCAACTGTCAGGAAATTTCTCCTTAGTTCTAAGTTGCTTCTCTCCTTGATTAGTTTCCACCCATTGCTTCTTGTCCTGCCCTCAGGTGCTTTGGAGAATAGTTTGACTCCCTCTTCTTTGTGGCAACCCCTGAGATATTGGAACACTGCTATCATGTCTCCCCTAGTCCTTCTTTTCATTAAACTAAACATACCCAGTTCCTGCAACCGTTCTTCATATGTTTTAGCCTCCAGTCCCCTAATCATCTTTGTTGCTCTTCTCTGCACTCTTTCTAGAGTCTCAACATCTTTTTTAAACCGTGGCGACCAAAACTGGATGCAATATTCCAAGTGTGGCCTTACCAAGGCATTATAAAGTGGCATTAACACTTCACGTGATCTTGATTCTATCCCTCTGTTTATGCAGCCCAGAACTGTGTTGGCTTTTTTGGCAGCTGCTGCACACTGCTGGCTCATATCTAAATGGTTGTCCACTAGGACTGCAAAATCCTTCTCACATTTCATTAAATGGTCTTTAATGAAACTTGTTTTCACTCTAAACACCAAAAAATGCCCCCCCATGCCAAAACTTATGGTCAAGTGACCGCAGATGCTGCAAACAGCTCTAAATGCAAGTCAGTTGCTAAGTGCCCACGATGCGGTCATGTGACCAGGGCAGGGGTGAAATCTACTTACCTTCCTTACTGGTTCAGAAGCTAAATTGAGCGGCACAGCTGTCCCTACCCCCCACCCCCGTGGTTCTATTTATCTAGGGAATCTTCTTTTTCCGTGTGAAGCGCACATTTGGTGCATGCTGCACACACGCACGGAGCGTGTTTTTTGCATGTGCTAAACGTGCGTGCGCACAGCGTGCTTTTGGTGCGCACACCAAAAGGCAGCGAACCGGTGGCGATCCACGGAGGATTTCACCACTGGGAAGAAGAGATAGATTTTAATTATTGGAAAGTGCCTTGACGGTATACATGCAGAGCGGGGTAGCAGCCTTCTTGAGACAAAGGGAAGATCAAGGATATGGTTCCCCCGGATCCATTAGCCAGGCCCGCTGCAGAAGCTGACGTATTTCAGACAAAACAGCTTTGAAATCAAAGTGGCCACTCTAAGCATAACCTATTTATAATCCTTGGCATATGGTCCTTCGGCTCGCTCTTTTCATCAGATTAAGAGCCGAGCAGCATCTGATGTCAAAGGCATCTTTGCATTTAATGTGCAGGTCTTGGGAAAGACAGATGTAATGGCAAGGAAAACTGATGCTTTCCAGGACTGGAAGAAGCCAAAGATTGAGGTTAACTCTTTCCTTCCAAGAGTTGAAATGGTGGGGGGGGGGAAGGGAAGCTTCCTTTGCACGAGGGTGAAACTGCCCCTTGGCGCCCGACGTTAACGGCATTTAATTAATTAAAAGGGGGAAAAAAAACAATTAAAAGCCCATCGCTTAAAGGCCTTTAACATTCTAATCGGGTCCCCAAGAAAGCAGCCACTTCAGCATCTTTCGAATTGGATTGAAGTCTTGCCAAGCCACACCTTCCGCCGCGAGCTTAAGACACATCTATTTATTTGTGCGGGGCTGGCCTAGGGTTTAGTTTTTAAAAATTAGTTTTAAATGGGGTTTTGCACTATTTTAATCGATATTTTTAAATTTGGCCTAATGTAATAAGTTTTTTAAAATGTTGTTTTAACTTGTATTTATTCTTACGTTTTTTATGTTTTTATAAGGCTGTTAACCGCCCTGAGTCCTTCGGGAGATAGGGCGGTATAAAAATTTGAATAATAAATAATAAATAAATAATAATAAATAACGGAAGTGCTGAGTGTGACAAGACATAGGGCTACACAGAGGTGATTCTTCTAAAGAAGAATGTCTCTTCGCCCAGCTTCCCTCAACACTGTCAGACTATTTACTGAATCTGCACTACTATTAATCTTCTCATAGCTTCCATCACCAATCTCTTTCCACTTATGACTGTATGACTATAACTTGTTGCTGGCAATCCTGATGATTTATATTGATATATTGACCATCATTTGTGTTGTAAATGTTGTACCTTGATGAACGTATCTTTTCTTTTATGTAAACTGAGAGCATATGCACCAAGACAAATTCCTTGTGTGTCCAATCACACTTGGCCAATAAAATTCTATTCTATTCTATTCTATTCTTGCCCTGATCCAGAATAAGGAGGACAGAACAGAAGAAGAGGAGTTGGAAGGGAACTTGGAGGTCTTCTAGTCCAGCCCTCTGCTCAGGCAGGAAAATCCTGTAACATTTCAGACAAATGGTTGTCCAACATCTTCTTAAAAACTTCCAGTGTTGGAGCGTTCGCAACTTCTGCAGGCAAGTCGTTCCACTGATTCATTGTTCTCGCTGTTAGGAAATTTCTCCTTCGTTCTAGGTTGCTTCTCTCCTTGATTGGTTTCCACCCATTGCTTCTTGTCCTGCCTTCGGGTGCTTTGGAAAATAGCTTGACTTCTTTGTGGCAGCCCCTTAGATATTGGAAGGCTGCTATCGTGTCACCCCTAGTCCTCAGTAAACTAAACATACCCAGTTCTTTGTGCCCTGACCCGGTGCCTCTAGTCTTGTCAAACTCAAGGCCCGCGGGCTGGATCCAGCCCACGGGGTGCTTAGATCTGGCCTGTGGGCCTGCCCTGGAAACAGAGAAAGGACCAGCCAATGAAAACGGAGCCTGGGAGGGCCACCCGCAACTATCCCAAACTCCGTTTTCGGCTGCAAGGGCCTCCTGCAGCCCTTTGCCAGCAAAAACAGCCCGTACGTCCCCTCCCCCTACAACAGAGGTGGGTCTCAGCAGGTTCTGACCAGTTCTGGAGAACCGGTAGCAGAAATTTTGAGTGGTTCGGAGAACCGGTAGTAAAAATTCCGACTGGCCCCGCCTCCATCTATTCTCTGCCTCCCAAGTCCCAGCTGATCAGGTGGGAATGGAGATTTTACAGTATCCTTCCCCTGCCACGCCCACCATGCCATGCCACGCCCACCAAGCCACGCCCACAGAACCGGTAGTAAAATATTTTGAAACCCATTACTGCCCCCCGAGCTCCGTTTTTTCTGGCAGAGGGCTGCAGGGGGCCGCCGTGGCTGAAAACAGACCCTTGACGAGTGATGTCAAGCTGGCCCCACCCACCAGAGCCACGCCCAAGTGGCCACGCCCAAGGTCAAACACAACCCTGCTGCAGCCCTCCTTGAAATCGAGTTGGACATCCCTGTTCTAGAATCAGGGGTCTCCAACCTTGGCAACTTTAAGCCTGGAGGACTTCAACTCCCAGAATCCCCCAGCCAGCAAAGCTGGCTGGGGAATTCTGGGAGTTGAAGTCCTCCAGACTTGAAGTTGCCAAAGTTGGAGACCCCTGCTCTAGATGGTGGCTGGGAATGATGGGAGCTGTGGGGCAATACAATTTGGAGGGCGCCAAAGGGACGGAAACCTCAGTCCCATCGGCAGAAATACTGCACGCCTGAATTGGCTTTCAGTGCAACAGCAGCAACAACAAAAACTTTAAATATATATATATATATATTTTCTTCCTCTAGTTATCTAGGTCTTTTTATTTCCATGGCTTCGGATGCTCAGTCAAGCGGGGTAGAAAAAGGGCTGCCTCATGGCGAGAAATGTTGACAGCTTGGCATTTGGGAGACCTTGGCCATGGGTGAAACAAGACAAGCTGACAAGGTGAGCTTTTCCCTCTGCGATCCCGGCTTGTCCCTCTTCCCTCACTCCCACGTTATGCCCCTTCCTCACACAGGTGGTTTGGGGAGGTGGTGGTATTCATACGGGGTTTTGCTCTGCCTCGGTCCCGTGCCTTTCGTTTTGTTCTCACCTCCCATCTTGCATTGAGAATCCGCAATTGCTTTTGCTAGCAGCTTCCACACTGTTGGGGATCACGCAGTTACAGAATAGAAAGGCAGACAGACAAACAGATAGACAATGATAGATGGATAGATAGATAGATAGATAGATAGATAGATAGATAGATAGATAGATAGATAGGCAGGCAGGCAGGCAGGCAGGCAGGCAGGCAGACATGGAGAGACAGACAGACAGACAGACAGATGATAGATGGATAGACAGACAGACAGACAGACAGACAGATATGTAGATAGATAGATAGATAGATAGATAGATAGATAGATAGATGAGAGAGAGATGATAGATGGATAGACAGATATGTAGATAGATAGATAGATAGATAGATAGATAGATAGATAGATAGATAGATAGATAGATAGATAGATAGATAGGCAGGCAGGCAGGCAGGCAGGCAGACAGACATGGAGAGATAGACAGACAGACAGACAGATGATAGATAGATGGATAGACAGACAGACAGACAGATATGTAGATAGATAGATAGATAGATAGATAGATAGATAGATAGATAGATAGATAGATAGATAGATAGATGAGAGAGAGATGATAGATGGATAGACAGATATGTAAGATAGATAGATAGATAGATAGATAGATAGATAGATAGATAGATAGATAGATAGATGATAGATAGATAGATAGATAGATGATAGATAGATAGATAGATAGATAGATAGATAAATAGATGATAGATAGATAGATAGATAGATAGATAGATAGATAGATAGATAGATAGATGATAGATAGATAGATAGATAGATAGATAGATAGATAGATAGATAGATAGATAGATAGATGATAGATAGATAGATAGATGATAGATAGATAGATAGATAGGCAGGCAGGCAGGCAGACAGACAGACAGACATGGATAGACAGACAGACAGATGATAGATGGATAGACAGACAGATGATAGATGGATAGACAGACAGATATGAAGATAGATAGATAGATAGATAGATAGATAGATAGATAGATAGATAGATAGATAGACAGACAGACAGACAGACAGACAGATATGGAGAGACAGACAGACAGATGATAGATGGATAGACAGACAGACAGACAGAGATGATAGATGGATAGACAGACAGACAGATAGCAGACAGATATGTAGATAGATAGATAGATAGATAGATAGATAGATAGATAGATAGATAGATAGATAGATAGATAGATAGATAGATAGATAGATAGATAGATAGACAGACAGACAGACAGATGATAGAGAGAGACCTCTGATGAGCTTCTTGATTTGAAGATAAATCCATGCCTTCTTTCCTTTAACAGGCTATTAAAAGCCACGGTGGCAACAGTGGTTAGAATGCAGCATTGCAGGCTAACTCTGCCCACAGCCTGGAGTTCAATACTGATCGGCTCAAGCTTGACTCAGTTGTCCATCCTTCCGAGGTTGGTTAAATGAGGACCCAGATTGTCAGGGGCACATATGCTGACTCTGTAAACCGCTTAGAGAGGGCTGCAAAGCACTGTGAAGCGGTATATAAGTCTTAAGTGCTATGGCTATTGGAAGACAGCTATCATGTCATCCGTGAGCCTTCTCTTCCTTAGGCTAACCATGCAGGTAATTCTCCACCTACAACCACAGTGGACTCAAAATTTCTGTTACTAAGAGAGACAGTCGTTAAGTGAGTTTTGCACCATTTTACGACCTGTCTTGCTACCGTTGTTAAGTGAATCACAGCAGCTGTTAAGTTAGTAACACGGTTGTTAAGTCGAACCGGTTTCCCAGATTATCAGAGGGTCGCAAAAGGGGATCACATGATCCGGGGATACTGAAACTGTCATAAGTCCATGCCAGTTGCCAAGTATCTGAATTTTGATCACGTGGTCATGCGGATGCTGCAATGGTTCAATAAGTGTGCAAAACAGTCATTAAGTAACTTTTTCAGTGATGTTGTAACTTTGAACAGTCACTAAATGAACTGTTGTAAGTCGAGGACTACCTGTAGATGAATAGTTACCAGAGGTGGTATTCAGCCAGTTCAAACTGGTTCAAGCGAACCGGTAGCAGAGGTCGCGGGTGAACCCACCCATCCACCCTGGCGCTATGCCGTCCTATTTAGGAAAGTTTTTGAGGCTGGCTCAGGGGTGAAATGCTCCCGGTTCGGACCAGATCGCCTGATCGGTAGCAACAGCGGCGGGTGGTTTGGAGAACCGGTAGCAAAAATCCCTGCCCCACCACCCATTCCCAGCTGAGCCGCGCGATCATCAGAGGTTTTGTTTTTTTACTTTTAAAAGCATTTTTCCTTCGGCTGAAGGAAAAATGCTTTTAAAAGTAAAAAAAAATGCCTCTGACGATCGCGCAGCTCAGCTGGGATCGTCAGAGTGTTTGAAAAGCATTTTTTCTACAACCTCTTTGGCTGAAGAGGTTGTAAAAAAATGCTTTTAAAAGGCTCCTTGATGATCCCAGCTGAGTTGCCTGATTGTCAGAGGCTTTTCTTTTTTTAAAAAGGCAAAAAAAAAAATGCTTTTAAAACAAAAGCCTCTGACGATCAGGCAACTCCGCTGGGATCGTCAGAGCCTTTTAAAAGCACTTTTTTACAACCTCTTCGTCTGAGATTGCTTTTAAAAGTAAAAAAAAAAAAGTTGGCCACGCCCACTCAATCACATTACCCACCACCAACAAGCCACGCCCACAGAACCGGTAGTAACAAATTTTACATTTCACTGCTGGGCCAAGCGCATGCGCAGAAGGTGTCCAAATGCGCAAAGGGCAAGCATGCGCGCAGGACGAACCAATGGTAACAAAATGTGACACCCACCGCTGATAGTTACCACATAAATACGAGGGAAGGTCACAGTGTTCTGTGTTTTGACATATGCTGTTCTGCGGCATCATGTCATGCTGGTCACATGACCGCAGAAATGTCTCCGGACAATGCTGGTTTTTTGGCTTAAGAAACTGAGATGGCACCACCCCCTAAAGTTGGTCACAACTACTAGAGTTCAACCCTCAGGGACACCTTCACCTCCAGGTGCAGAATTTGACATTTCTCTCTTATCAAATTCCATCTTATTCATTGCAGCCCACTGCTCAAGCTTGTCTCGCTTTTGTCTGAATTGTGCCTTTCTCTCCAAAATCCTCTGAATTTTGTGTCATTTCCAAATCTGATAATTATTCCCTTACCTCCATCAATGTGATTAATAAAAAAAAATATTGAATGGCACAGGGTTAGGGTTAGGGTTAGGGTTAGGGACAGACCCATATGGCCCTCCACTCAAAACCACTCTCTGAGCTGTGATAAAAAAATACTTATGAACACGTTCCGCGTGCAGCCACCCAACAAATTTTGAGTATAATGTGCATTGATGGTTAATTCAGAAACCAGGTTAAGTGCATTGCTTAACTTGAGGCAAACACACCGCAGCCCACCGTATGTAATAAAACACATTCATTACGCAGGGCAGTTTTGCAAAAACTATCTTTTGACATAAGGAGGGAAAGACTAAATTTAGCAGGACGAAAAAACTTTTCTTGTGATAAATTTAAAGTTCATCTTTGAAACAAACCAAGTCACCCTGCAACCAGCCCAAAATCAGAACCGGGCAAGTTTGGAGCTGGTGGGATCGAGTTCAATTTTGACTAAAATTTCCAGATCTGTCAGTTTGGAGCAATGCAAAAGTCATGCCTCTCACTTAAGAGAATTCAGATCCCAAGAATTTGTTCTGGGTGCCTGTTCTTATGGCCCACAAAAAATCTACTCCTGGTTCCCAATCTTTTATATATATATATATATTCTGAGCTAAGTTGATGGCTACTAGCAGAGGTGGTATTCAGCCGGATCAGACCGATTCGCGCAAACCGGTAGCGGAATTTTGAGCAGTTTGGAGAACCAGGAGAAATTGCACCACTGGCTGGCCCCGCCACTGGCTACTAGTTACTATAAACAGGGAACAAACCAGGGGTGAAATGCTTCCAGTTTGGACCGGATCGTCTGATGCGGTAGCGATGGCGGCAGGTAGTTTGGAGAACCAATAGCAAAAATCCCTGCCCCCCCCGCCCAGCTGAGCTGCGCGATCATCAGAGGTTTTTGCTTTTTGTTTTACTTTTAAAAGCATTTTTCCTTTGGCCGAAAAAAATGCTTTTAAAAGTAAAAAAAAAAAGCCTCTGATGATCACGCGGCTCAGCTGGAATCGTCAGAACTCTTTAAAAGCATCTTTTCTACAACCTCTTCGGCTGAAGAGGTTGTGTAAAAAAAAAGCTTTTAAAAGGCTCCTCTGGAGTTCCCAACTGAGTTGCCTGATCGCCAGAACTTTTTAAAAGCATTTTTAATAACCTCTTCAACCGAAGAAGTTGTAAAAAAAATGCTTTTAAAAAGTTCTGGCGATCAGTCAACTCAGCTGGGATCATCAGAACCCTTTAAAAGCCTTTTTCCCTCTGGCGATCCCAACTGAGTTGCCTGAACATCATAGGCTTTTAAAAGCATTTTTTTTACAACCTCTTTGGCCCAAGAGGTTGTAGAAAAAATGCTTTTAAAAGTTAAAAAAAAAAAAGGTGGCCACGCCCACCCAGTCACATTACCCCAGCAACACCAAGCCACGCCCACAGAACCGGTAGTAACAAATTTTACATTTCACCCCTGGAGCAAACCTCCACACCATCTATCAGTGATGATGTTACCTAGTTGGGTAATGAAATCTCTGCCAAGAAACTAGCAAGCTCAGGGAGCACCAAGGATTCCGCAGTCATGAATATAAACCAGCCCTCTTCTGCTCTGCTGAACCAGATCAGAAGGATGCTTCCTGAATCTCCGCTGCCAGAAACTGGACTATCTAGGACACAAGGGAGGACCTTCTCCGATGTGCCTCCGGGCTGTGGAGCTCTCTGCCTAAGGAGATGCTGCAATGCATCTCTCTTCTCCCAGTAAGAAAAAGTCAAAAAAACCATCTCTTTTTCAAACTTTTAACCATTAGTCAAAGTGATTTTGATCTTAACGGTAGCTTTAATTTTGCCTTGCTTTTCAGCATAAGAACATAAAGTTTTTTAATGTGCATTTTGAGTGCTGTAAACCACCTTCACCATTGTACGGGCAAAGAGTCAGGATATAGAACAGAACAGAACAGAACAGAACAGAGCAGAATAAAATAGAATAGAATTACAGAGTTGGAAGGGATCTTGAAGGTCTTCTATGCAACCCTCTGCTTAGGTAGGAAACCCTACACCACTTCAGACAAATGGTTATCCAACATCTTCTTAAAAACTTCCGGTGTTGAAGGATTCACAACTTCTGGAGGCAAGTTGTTCCACTGACTAATTTTTTTAACTGTCAGGAAATTTCTCCATAGTTCTAGGTTGCTTCTCTCCTTGATTGGTTTCCACCCATTGCTTCTTGTCCTGCCCTCAGGTGCTTTGGAGAAAACCTTGACTCCCGCTTCTTCGTGGCAGCCCCTGAGATATTGGAAGGCTGCTATCATGTCTCCCCTAGTCCTTCTTTTCATTCAACTAGACATACTCAGTTCCTGCAGCCGTTCTTCATATGTTTTAGCCTCCAGTCCCCTAATCATCTTTGTTGCTCTTCTCTGTACTCTTTCTAGAGTCTCAACATCTTTTTTACATCGTGGCGACCAAAACTGAATGCTATATTCCAAGTGTGGCCTTACCAAGGCCTTATAAAGTGGTATTAACACTTTACGTGATCTTGATTCTATCCCTCTGTTTATGCAGCCCAGAACTGTGTCTAGGATATATGAATGAATGAATGAATGAATGAATGAATGAATGAATGAATGAATGAATGGCAAAACCTATTAAAGAATCAAGGTGCGTTCCATTTTTGCTTTATATTAATAACTCATTCATGCATACAAACCCTGCCCCGCTCAAGACAGCTTGAAAGAGAATGCCTTTATTATCAAGCTTTTCATGGCTATTATTTGGATTCCGCTTTTAATGAAATTGGTTTTAAATTTGGATGAAGCCATCTTGTGTGCTTGTGCAGACAGAGAGGGGGGATATAAAGTAAAAATTAAGTTAAATTCTCAGAACATTGAGAGTGACTTTAATTATTATTAGACAATTAATTAAACAATTGTTTTTACAGGTGGTCCTCAACTTATGGCCACAATTGAGCTCAAAATTTCTGTTGCTAAGCAAAACAGTTGTTAAGTTAATTTTGCCCCATTTTATGTCTTTTCTTACCACAGTTGTTAAGTGAATCACTGCAGTTGTTAAGTTAGTAATATGGTTGTTAACTGAATCTGACTTTCCTTGTCAGAAGGTCACAAAATGTGATTATAGGAAATTGGGGTCGTAGGTGCTGTCTGAGCTTGTTTTCTTGCAGATGTTTTATTACGTGGCGCGACCGGAAAAATCTGGAACTGAACACACTCAAAACCATAGAAATGGTGGTAGACTTTAGGACAAACCCTTCCATACTTCCACCTCTTACAATATTAGACAACACAGTATCAACAGTAGAGACCTTCAAATTTCTAGGTTCTACCATATCCCAAGATCTAAAATGGACAGCTAACATCAAAAACGTCATCAAAAAAGGATGTTCTTTCTGTGCCAACTCAGGAAGCTCAAACTGCCCAAGGAGCTGCTGATTCAGTTCTACAGAGGAATTATTGAGTCTGTCATCTGCACCTCCATAACTATCTGGTTCGGTTCTGCAACCCAACAAGACAGACACAGACTTCAGAGGATAATTAGAACTGTGGAAAAAACAATGGCTACCAACCTGCCTTCCATGGAGGACCTGTATACTGCACGAGTCAAAAAGAGGGCTGTGAAAATATTTACAGACTCCTCACATCCTGGACATAAACGGTTTCAACTCCTACCCTCAAAACGACGCTATAGAGCACTGCACACTAGAACAACTAGACACACAAACAGTTTTTTCCTAAACGCCATCACTCCGCTGAACAAATAATCCCCTCAACACTCTCAAACTATTTACTAAATCTGCATTACTATTAATCTTCTCATCGTTCCCATTACCCATCTCCTTCCACTTATGACTGTATGACTGGACTGTAACTTTGTTGCTTGTATCCTTACGATTTATACTGATATTGATTGTTTCCTGATTGCTTATTTGTACCCTATGACTATCATTAAGTGTTGTATCTTATAATTCTTGATAAATGTATCTTTTCTTTTATGTACACTGAGAATGTTTGCACCAAGACAAATTCCTTGTGTGTCCAATCACACTTGGCCAATAAAAAATGCTATTCTATTCTATTCTATTCTGTTCTATTCTATTTTATTCTACTACCATACCAGGTAACATAATCAGAAGGGAGTGGGGTTTTTATATACTAGTAGCTTGCCCTATCAGCATTAGTGGGAATGGTCTTAGAGGTTCCTTGATTAGGTTGTTGTTTACTATTAGCTTGCTTATCCAAGTTGGTAGTTTCTTGATTGGACTATTGTTTACTGCTTGATTGTTGTTCTAGTATTAATCTTGGTATTAATCTCTGCTTATCTGAGTGTTGATTACTGACAAGGATGTGTTTTGGTCTTTTTTGTTTCCTTTTATATTTTTGATTGGCTCTTTTGAATGGAATGAATAGATGCTGTGATGTTGTTGATCACTATGTGTCTGTTGATGGATTATTTGTCAGTGTGCCAGGCTTTCAGAAATCCTCTAGCGTTTTCAAACCTTAGCTTTGTTTAGGATGCTGATACTTTCCCGGTTGATGCTGTACTTAAAGTTTGTCCATGTGATGTGAAATTAAGAAAAGAAAAGAAAAAAACCCTCTGCCTTCTAGCACTGATGATGTTACCCAGATGGGTAATGAAGCGTCTGCAAGTAAACAACCAAGCTCAGCAAACACCTAGGACGCCACAGTTCAACCCCGAACTAAAAATTTTCTATCAATACAATGAAAAGTAATCACTGCTATTCAGCCATTTCCTGTATAAAATTTTCATTTGTTTTTTTATTCTTAATGCCCTAGTCCCGTGATGGCGAACCTATGGCTCGCGTGCCACAGGTTGCACGCAGAGCCACCTCTGTGGGCACGCATGCCATCACCTCAGCTCCGTTTCGTGTCTCTGCCGCACATGTGTGCGTGCCTCTCACCAGCCAGCTGGTCTTTGGGTCTCTGCCGCGCATGCATGTAAAATGTAAAATTTGTTACTACAGGTTCTGTGGCCGTGGCTTGGTGGGGAGGGAGTAATGTGACTGGATGGGTGTGGCCAACTTTTTTTTTTTTAACTTTTAAAAGCATTTTTTTCTACAACCTCTTGGGCCGAAGAGATTGTTTAAAAAATGCTTTTAAAAGCCTCTGACGATCAGGCAACTCAGCTGGGATTGCCAGAGGAGCCTTTTAAAAGAATTTTTTTTCTACAACCTCTTCGGCCGAAGATGCTTTTAAAAGCCTCTGACGATCCCAGCTGAGCCGCATGATCATCAGTGGCTTTTTTTTTTTTACTTTTAAAAGCATTTTTTCTTCAGCTGAAGAAAAAAATGCTTTTAAAAGTTTTAAAAAAAAACAACCTCTGATGATTGTGCGGCTCAGCTGGGCATGTGGCGGGTGGGCAGGGATTTTTGCTACCGGTTCTCCGAACCACCCGCTGCCATCACTACCGGATCAGGTGATCCGGTCCGAACCGGGAGCATTTCACCCCTGACCCACATCTTGCAATTTGGGCATGCATGTGCGCTTTGGGCAATCGATGCTTAAAAGTTCGCCATCACTGCCCTAGTCTATTCTTCACCAGGTTCTTCTCCAATTTTGCCATCATGAGCTGCTAGAAAATGAATTTCTTTATGATTTCAGCCAGCCAAAGAGCTCCCAAGTGGGTACTGCGGGAAGAAAACCACTATTCTTGAGAGAGAACTACTTACCGCAGTGATGAAAAATGGAAGTTTTTACAGGGCTGGGAAAGAAGCAAATTACTTCAAATTAAGAAGCTTCATTTATTTTATTTTTTTTTTATTTATTTTGTCATAACAATATATGTAGGTATCGTACAAAAAGATTATATAATATATAAACACATATATGGGTAAATATAAGGAGGTATAAGCATATATGTATATAGGAAGAAGAATAGAATAGAATAGAATAGAATTTTTATTGGCCAAGTGTGATTGGACACACAAGGAATTTGTCTTGGTGCATATGCTCTCAGTGTACATAAAAAAAAAAGATACGTTCATCAAGGTACAACATTTACAACACAATTGATGGTCAATATATCAATATAAATCATAAGGATAAATCATAAGGATTGCCAGCAACAAGTTATAGTCATACAGTCATAAATGGAAAGAGATTGGTGATGGGAACTATGAGAAGATTAATAGTAGTGCAGATTCAGTAAATGACAGTGCTGATGGAATTATTTGTTTAGCAGAGTGATGGCCTTCGGGAAAAAACTGTTCTTGTGTCTAGTTGTTCTGGTGTGCAGTGCTCTATAGCGTCGTTTTGAGGGTAGGAGTTGAAACAGTTTATGTCCTGGATGCGAGGAGTCTGTAAATATTTTCACGGCCCTCTTCTTGATTCGTGCAGTATACAGGTCCTCAATGGAAGGCAGGTTGGTAGCAATTATTTTTTCTGCAGTTCTAATTATCCTCTGAAGTCTGTGTTTTTCTTGTTGGGTTGCAGAACCAAATCAGACAGTTATAGAGGTGCAAATGACAGACTCAATAATTCCTCTGTAGAAAAAAAAAACAATAGGACAGGAACGGTAGGCACGTTTGTGCGCTTATGCACGCCCCTTATGATCCTCTTAGGAATGGGGTGAGGTCAATAGTAGACAGTTTTTGGTTGAAGATTTTAGGATTATGGGAAGAGACCACAGAGTCAGGTAAAGTATTCCAAGCACTGATGATTCTGTTACAGAAGTCATATTTTCTGCAATCTAGATTAAAGCGGTTGACATTAAGTTTAAATCTATTGGTTGCTCTAGTATTATTGCAATTAAAGCTGAAGTAGTCTTTAACAGGAAAGACATTACAATAGATCATTCTATGAGTTAAACTTAGGTCTTGTCGAAGGCGACGGAGTTCCAAGTTTTCTAAGCCTAGGATTTCAAGTCTGGTGGGATAAGGTATTTTGTTGTTTTCAGAGGAATGGAGAACTCTTCTTGTAAAATATTTCTGGACACGTTCAATTGTATTGATGTCAGAGATGTGGTGAGGGTTCCAAACAGGCGAGCTGTATTCTAGAATTGGTCTAGCAAATGTTTTATATGCTCTGGTTAGTAGTGTGGTGTTTTTGGAAAAGAAGCTGGCAGGTGGAGAGAACCTTTCTGGGATGTGCAACTGAAAGATGGGATCCTTTCCCTGCTTCTCATCCTTCATGGGAAACAGAAGGAAGCTGCCTTTCCAAAGAGTTGAAAGGTGTAGGAATCAAGGACCAGAGACAGAATTTGAGCCTTGGAATTGAAAGTCCCATTCGGAGTGCAATTCTGCCATCTTCTGGATACACACACAAAGAGATCTCCATTTACAAATGCTCTCCCCAATTTAGTACTTTACAGATGCCTGGAGGGGGGGGGTTGCTTCAACCTTTAGAGTTTCTCAGCATTGGCCCACTTTAAAATGTATGGATTTCAGATTTGTGCCTTAGATGGGACTAGAATCAAGGGGTGAAATGCTACTGGTTTGCTCCGGTTCGGGAGAACCAGTAGTTCTAAAAACTAGAATAGAATAGAATAGAATAGAATAGAATAGAATTTTTTATTGGCCAAGTGTGATTGGACACACAAGGAATTTGTCTTGGTGCATATGCTCTCAGTGTACATAAAAGATACGTTCATCAAGGTACAACATTTACAACACAATTGATGGTCAGTTGTCAATTCAGTGGTCAATTCAGGCAAACCGGTAGTAAAAAAAAAAAAAAGCTACCAGTTCAGGCAAACCGGTAGTTAGCTACCGGTTCTGTTGAACCAGTAGTTTAAAAAGCTACTGGTTCCTCCGAATCGGTATTTCTAACGATCAGCTGTGCAGCAGGGTTTAGCTTTGCTAGAAAGCAGGAAATCCTGCTTTTTTGTCTACCATTGACCTCACCCCATTCCTAAGAGGACTATAAGGGGCGTGCATAAGTGCACAAAAGGGCCTACCGTTCCGGTCCTATTTTTTCCTTCAGTATATGTTCCTGTATATAATGTTGTGACAAATAAATTAAAAAATTAAAAAATTAAAAAATACATTGTGGCGACCAAAACTGAATGCAATATTCTAAGTGTGGCCTTACCAAGACATTATAAAGTGGTATTAACACTTCATGTGATCTTGATTCTATCCCTCTGTTTATGCAGCCCAGAACTGTGTTGGCTTTTTTGGCAGCTGCTGCACACTGCTGGCTCACATCTAAATGATTGTCCTCTAGGACTCCAAGATCCAAGAATTTAGCTCTTAAAGCTAAGATATTTTTATTTAGTACAGGTCACTTTATGAGTTAGACTTCAGACCTCTTTTTATTTTTGAAATGTTTAGATGTGTTTGCGGTTTTATTGCATGAAAATAATTGTAATGGTTTGAAATGCTCGCTTTAAAAATTATAACTTGATCTGTTTTTATTGGAAACTGAAGCTCATTAAGGAAAGAAAAATAGGCTATACATTCTAAAATAAATTTTATAAGACACAAGAAAGCTTTCAAGTTTACTGGAACGGTTTCACTACCTCCCTCGGTGGGAAAAAAATTAAAAAGGGGGGAGTGAAGAAAAGATGGTATTTGGTATGATGAAAATGGCCCAACATCATTTAGATAATCATTGTAAAAGCGAATGAAACTGTAGAGCAGTTGGTTCTGCTTGCATTTTAATGCAAACAAAACTAATTTGCTTTTCCAGAAACACCAACAACTGCTATTCAAAAATCAATTTTTATGATCTTTTAGTTTACATTCTTCCGTAAGGAGTAGGTTGAAAAATTCATAGATTATGGAAAAGGTATACAAGCGTGCTTACATTAGGAGATATAGGCATATTTTTAAAAAGCCATTTTAAAAAAATCATAAAGTGATGGAACAGAACGAATAAACTCCCTAATGGACAGTTTTATGCACCCCCCACTTTCTCTAGTTATCTATCTGGGGATCAAAGTTTTTAAAAAAACCACAAATATGTCTGGAAGTGAAAATTGATATAATGCATAGAGAATCCTTTTGTCTCTAGAAGAAATGCCTGAAAATTAAGACAAGATAGATTTGTGACACCAGGAGTTTTAATCCTGGTGTCCATATGGGATGAGCAAGCTTGACCTGAATGCAAAGATCATAAAATCATAGAGCTGGAAGGGACCTTGGAGGCCTTCTAGTCCAACCCCCTGCCCAAGGCAGAAGACCTTATACCAGTGATGGCAAACCTATGGCATGCGTGCCACAGCTGGCACGCGAAGCTATATCAGTGGGCACTCAAGTTAAGCTCTGGCTCGCATGTGTGAGCCGGCCAGCTGATTTTCAGGTCTTCTGGGCCCACCAGAAGTAGGGATACAGGTTGTTTCCTGCCTCCGGAGGGCCTCGGGGTGGGGCGGTGGTGGGGAAGGCCTGTTTTTTTTATTTATTTATTTACATTTATATCCCGCCCTTCTCCGAAGACTCAGGGTGGCTTACAATGTGTAAGGCAATAGTCTCATTCTATTTGTATAGTTACAAAGTCAACTTATTGCCCCCCCAACAATCTGGGTCCTCATTTTACCTACCTTATAAAGGATGGAAGGCTGAGTCAACCTTGGGCCTGGCGGGACTAGAACCTGCAGTAATTGCAGGCAGCTGTGTTTTAATAACAGGCTATCTTACAGCCTGAGCCACCACGGCCCTGATTTTTCTCTTTCACCTGGTTCCAGAGCCTCTCTAGGAGTCTGGGGAGGGCGAAAACGACCTATTTGCTAACTTCCGGTCCCACCGTATGTTGGCAAATGGGCCGTTTCTGGCCTCCAGAGGACCTCCGGGGGTGGGGGAAGGCAGTTTTCGCCCTCCCCAGACTCCTAGAAAGGCTCTGGAGCCAGGTGAGAGAGAAAAACAGGTCTACCTGGCCATCGCGTGCTAGGCGTGGGAGGAGTGGGGGGGTTGCGCATGCATGCATGGGGGCGGGGCATATAGAATTATGGGTGTGGGCATACACACGCACGACCACCACCCCGACCCCCCTCCTGGCACGCGATAGCAAAAAGGTTAGCCATCACTGCCTTATGCCATTCCAGAAAAAAATTGCTTGTCCAGTCTTTGCTCAAAAACCTCCAGCAATGTAGCACCCACAACTCTGGGAGGCAAACTGTTCTATTGATTAATCATTCTTACTGTCTGTAGAGATTCAGGGGTCTCCAACCTTGGTCCCTTTAAGACTTGTGGACTTCAACTCCCAGAGTTCCTCAGCCAGCTTTGCTGGCTGAGGGACTCTGGGAGTTGAAGTCCACGAGTCTTAAAGGGACCAAGGTTGGAGACCCCCGATCCAGGTCATGGTTGTCCCAAAGGTGCTTTTTTTCAGGAGGCAACTGGACTTCTTTGTTTTTTTTCTTTTGAAGACGTTTCTCATCCAAGAAGCTTCTTCAGCTCTGACAGGACTGACAGAATGGAAGGATTTATATTCCTTGCAGGCAGCTGGTCCTTCAGAGGATCGCTGAAGCACTTGGAGGTTTATCTGTATCCTCAGGGTCACCTGAGTAGTGCAAATGGTTCTTGTAGTCCGCAATTTTTTTCCCCTCTGGAAATCCATTCCTAGTCCCACACCACTCAAAGGGCGTTCATCCCAAATTGTATAGCTAAAAGTCTGTAGAGATTCAAAGACTGCCTCCAAGGAATATAAATCCTTCCATTCCCCACTGTCCTGTTGGAGCTGAAGAAGCTTCTTGGAGCTTCTTGAAGCTTCTTGGAGCTTCTTGGAGCTTCTTGGAGCTTCTTCGTCTCCAAAAGAAAAAGCAAGGAAGTCCAGTTGCCTCCTGAAAAAGCACCTTTGGAGCATTTCTTACTGTCCATAAATTCCTCCTCCGTTCCACGTTGGATCTCCCAGGTTGGACAACTCAACATTGTGTGAATTGTTTCATTCCGTTACTTTTATTATCGGCAGCCACGTTTTTGTCGAAATTATCGTAACTCTTGTCTTTCTGGATCGACTTTCTTGATTTTATTATTATTATTATTGGCCACAGTTCTGTTGAAATCAATTTAACTTTTGTGTTTTTGAATTCTCCTGCAGTCCGTTGTCCCAACGGTGTGTTGACCATGACGAGTTGGCCATGCAGCGTTGTCGCATTCTGTACTTACCTAAAGATTTGTATGGCCGCCCATCTTGAACACAACTCTGGGCAGCTGACAACAATAAAACCAATAGAACAGAATAGAATAGAATAGAATAGAATAGAATAGAATAGAATAGAATAGAATAGAATAGAATAGAATAGAATAGAATAGAATAGAATTCTATTGGCCAAGTGTGATTGGACACACAAGGAATTTGTCTTGATGCATATGCTCTCAGTGTACATAAAAGAAAAGATACCTTCATCAAGGTACAACACTCACAACACTTAATGAAAGCCATATGGTACAAATAAGCAATCAGGAAACAATCATAAGGATTACCAGCAACAAAGTTACAGTCATACAGTCATAAGTGGGAGGAGATGGGTGATGGGAATGATGAGAAGATTAATAGTGCAGATTTAGTAAATAGTTTGACAACGTTGAGGGAATTATTTGTTTAGCAGGGTGATGGCCTTCGGGGAAAAACCGATAAAACCAATAAAACCAATAACAATAAGATTAAAAAAACACATTGCCTCAATCATCCCCTTGGGAGGTCCCACAACTAATTCCAGATATCATCCTTGATGGCTTCCCAAATTCAGGACTTGTAAGTGAGCAAACACGGCAAGAGCTACACTACAAAGCCTCCTGTGCCGACTCTCTTCCTGCAAAAACTCCACAATTTTTTTTTTAGAAACAAAGTAAATTGAGAAGTGTGACAGCTATGGCATCTTTCTAGGAAGGCTGTCAAGCATCATTTCAGACGAACATCCTTCTCTTGGCACTTTCTGACAACAAAGGAGCTGCGGGGGCGGGGGGCGGTTGTTTAGCTTGCAAAAATGAAAACTGAGGAGAATGATAATAGCACAGGCTACAAATATTGAGAAAGCTGTTACGGGTAAGAAGGCAGAGCTGTTCCCTATTGGGAAAGACAATGACTAAATGATGATGATGATTTGTTTAAACAAAAGGAAGACTTGGGTTGTTGTTGTTGTTTTAAGGAGGGCTTTCCTGTCAGGGAATGCTGTTCAAGACTGGACAACCCTTTGTCTGAAATGATATAGGGCCATGATGGCGAACATACGGCAATTGTGCCACAGGGGGCACGCAGAACCCTCTCTATGGTAAAGTGACCAGATTTCAGCGATGGCAAAGCGGGACACCATTGACGGGGGGGGCACTGCGCATGCGCGCTGAGTCTCGCCACCTGGCTGAAGGAGGAGGAGCGGCTGCTGCTTCTCCACTCTTCCAGGCAGGCTCGGCTCTCCTCTCAGCTCTTCCAGGCTGGCTCGCCTCTCCTCGGCTCTCCTCTCGGCTCTTCCACGCAGCGGGCGATCTCGCGGCCCCTTCTCCACCACTCCCCCTTCTCCGCCTCCTCCTCCTCCTCTTGCGTTGCTGCCTCCCATTTTCAGAATGGGAGTGGGGGAAAAAATCGGGACTTTTTTGAAACGCGGGACAAATTATTAAAAAGCGGGACTGTCCCGCCAAAAACGGGACGTCTGATCACTGTACTCTATGGGCATGCGAGCCGTCGCCCAGCTCAGCTCCACTCCATATGCGAGGACGCCTCCCGCTGGCCAGCTGAATAATGAGACACGTGCGCATGCCCGGGGGGGGGTGAAGGGTCACATATGCATGCACAGAGACAAGCAGGAGCACGGGGGAGCGGTGCACCTTCCATGGCCCGTTTTGGGCCTAACTGGCCTTCCCACAGCCTCTTGGGACCAAAAAAGGGCCCCCGGGGGGGGAAGCAGCACTGTCCCTCAGCCCGTTTTTGGTCCCAAGAGACTGCAGAGAGGCCTGCTAGGCCCAAAATGGGGTGTGAGGGGGTCGCGCACTTGCACTGGGGGCGGAAGCGTGGGGGTTGCATGCGCATGCACAGGGGGCAGGTTGCAAGTTGCACGTGCATTGCATTATGGGTGCTGGCATGCGCGCACGCACTGTGGTACACACACTGTCACGCACGCACACATGCGCTTTCGGCACGCAATGACAAAAAGGCTAGCGATCACTGGTATAGGGTTTCCTGCTTGAGCAGGAGGTTTCCCTACAACAGGGGTCTCCAACCTTGGCCACTTGAAGCCTGGCAGTCTTCAACTCCCAGAATTCCCCAGCCAGCTCTATCTGTTTCTTTCTTTCTTTTTTTTTTAATCTCTTAAAGTGGAGAGATTGCAGAGGAAGGGATTACAAGAGAGTAAGCTTTGCTGGCTGGGGAATTCTGGGAGTTGAAGTCCGCCAGGCTTCAAGTGGCCAAGGTTGGAGACCCCTGGACTAGAAGACCTCCAAGGTCGCTTCCAACTCTGTTATTCTGGAACAGGGAATTTGTTCATTTGGGATGATTTAGAGCAGTGGTGTTTTGTTTTTTTTCTTTCCAAACTTCACAACTTGAAGATGTTGTGGATTTCGATTCCCAGAATTCCCCAGCCAAGCAAAGCTGGGAGTTGAAGTCCAGTTGGGAGGAAAGCTTTTTGTTTTAGCTCTTCACTGCGCCTTCCCCAACCACAAAAGAACACCGCCTTGTGTTCTGTCTGGAGTCACAACACCTTGTCTGTGATTGCCTTCCATCGCTTAAATTGTTTAAAGATGAGGAGGAGCAGCAAAATAAAGGATTACATTTTTAATCTCCCCACGCTGCTGCGGTTTAGCATTTTCTGTGTGCAGAATCTGTTCCTTGAGCTCTCTGCATTATTGATTATTGTTGGGAGATTATAACTTTCTACGCTCGGCTCAGAAAGCACCAGTGTTGCTTTTAGAGCAACTACCTTTGCTGCTTTAACAATTTCCTGTTGTATAGAAATTATGGTTTTTAATTTGGTTTTGATCTTGTATCTTGCCCAGAAAAAGGGAGGAGGAGGAGGGAGGAGGAGGAGGAGGAGGAAGGAAGGAAGGAAGGAAGGAAGGAAGGAAGGAAGGAAGGAAGGAAGGAAGGAAGGAAGAAGATGGATAAAGGAAGAAAAGGAAGGAAGGAGGGAAGGAGGGAAGGAGGGAAAGAAGGAAGGAAGAAGATAGATAAAGGAAGAAAAGGAGGGAAGGAAGAAGGAAGGAAGGAAGAAGATGGATAAAGGAAGAAAAGGAGGGAGGGAGGGAGGGAGGGAGGAAGGAAGAAGATGGATAAAGGAAGAGAAGGAAGGAAGGAAGGAAGGAAGGAAGGAAGGAAGGAAGGAAGGAAGGAAGGAGATGGATAAAGGAAGAAAAGGAGGGAGGAAGGGAGGGAGAGAGGGAGGGAAGGAAGGAAGAAGATGGATAAAGGAAGAAAAGGAGGGAAGGAGGAGGAGGAAGGAAGGAGGAGGAGGGAGGAAGGAGGGAAGAAGGAAGAAGATAGATAAAGGAAGAAAAGGAGGAAGGAAGAAGGAAGGAAGAAGATGGATAAAGGAAGAAAAGGAGGAGGAGGGAGGAGGAGGGAGGAGGGAGGAAGGAAGGAAGGAAGGAAGGAAAGAAGGAAGGAAGAAGGTAGAAAAAGGAAGAAAAGAAGGGAAGGAGGGGGGGAGGGAGGGAAAGAAGGAAGGAAGAAGATAGATAAAGGAAGAAAAGGAGGGAAGGAAGAAGGAAGGAAGGAAGAAGATGGATAAAGGAAGAAAAGGAGGGAGGGAGGGAGGGAGGGAGGAAGAAGATGGATAAAGGAAGAGAAGGAAGGAAAGAAGGAAGGAAGAAGGTAGATAAAGGAAGAAAAGAAGGGAAGGAGGGAGGGAGGGAGGGAAAGAAGGAAGGAAGAAGGTAGATAAAGGAAGAAAAGGAGGGAAGGAGGGAGGGAGGGAAGGAAGGAGGGAGGGAGGGAAGGAAGGAAGGAAAGAAAAAGATGGCTAAAGGAAGAAAAGGAGAGAAGGAAGGAAGCAAGGAAGATGGATGAGGGAAGGAGGGAGGGAAGAGAAAAAGTGAGCAAAGACTGGTGAAAAAGATGGCAATGAGAAAGTCAGAAAAGGCTCATCTTCTTGGCATAAACATTCCCTGGGTACCATTTCTTTGGTCGCGTTTTCATGATGTTTCTTTTGTCACATCCCCCACCCTTACTTGGGGCAGGTTTAAAGTTCTAAACACTCATCTGTGGAAGGCCAGATCCTGAAGCTGGAGCTCAAAAACTTTGGCCCCCTAATGAGAAGAAAGCACTCTTTGGAGGAGCCCCCGATATTGGGAAAGATGGAAGGCAAAAGAAGGAGGGGGACAGCAGAGGATGAGAAGACTAGAATATGGGCCACTGATGCAATGAACAGGAATTAGGGCAAACTGTGGGAGACAGTGGAGAACGTACTACACGTACGTAGAACGTAGTACTACCTGACGTACTACGGTCCATAGGATCACGAAGAATTGGACATGAGTTTTTGGTCACCACAATATAAAAAAAAAAGAAGTTGAGACTCTAGAAAGAGTGCAAAGAAGAGCAACCAGGATGATGAGGGGACAGGAGACTAAAACATATGAAGAACGGTTATAGAAACTGGGCCTGGCTAGTCTAGTGAAGAGAAGGACCAGGGGAGACATGATAGCAATCTTCCAATATTTGAGGGGCTGCCACAGAGAGGAGGGGGTCAAGCTATTCCCCAAAATACCCGACGGCCAGACAAGGAATGATGAATGGAAACTAAACAAGGAGAGATTCAAGCTAGAAATAAGGAGGAATTTTCTGACAGTGGCAGCAATCAACCCACGGAGCAGAAGTTGCCTTCAGAAGTTTGTGGGAGCTTCATCACTGGAGGCTTTCAAGAAGAGAATGGACTGCCATCTGTCGGAAATGGGGTAGGGTCTCCTGCTTAGGGAGAGATTGGACTAGATGACCGACATGGTCCCTTCCAACTCAAATCTGTCTGCTAAACAACTTAGTAATCGAATGACTAGGTCCTTGACTGGTTCAGTGGGTTGTGTGAACGCATGCCTTATTCCCTAGGGAAAGATCCCGGGATAGCAGCAAGGCAACCTAGCAAAGAAGAGGCAGGGGGGGGGGAGGTGTTGACATACACACACACCCCTGCCCTGGCCTCTGGATCACCCTTCCATGCCTCTCTCCACTGACCCAGCGTGGGCTTTGGATGCTTGCTAAAAATAACCATGGGAATGATGGATTGGGGGGGAGAGAGAGAGAGAGAGAGAGAGAGAGAGAGAGCAGGAGGGCATTGGTAAGGCGCTCATTTGGTGGCCTGCAAGTGAACCAGAATGATTAGGAGGAAACCTTGCCAGGCAGGAGACCCAGGGTGGGCTAAAGACTGGCAGAGCAAGCTAGGGAATAACTGCAGCATCCCATCAGCCTTCAGCATCTCCAGAGGCCTCAACACAGGAGGACCGCAAAAGGTCCTTGTTGACGAAGGCTCTCCTTGTCCAATGCACCCATCCAACCAGGGGTGAAATGTAAAATTTGTTACTACTGGTTCTGTGGGCGTGGCGTGGGGGGAGGGGTAATGTGACTGGGTGGGCGTGGCCAACTTTTTTTTCCTTTTAACTTTTAAAAGCATTTTTTTCTACCACCTCTTCAGCCGAAGAGGTTGTAAAAAAAATGCTTTTAAAAGCCTCTGATGATCAGGCAACTCAGCTGGGATCGCCAGAGGGAAAAAAAGCTTTTCAAGGGTTCTGACGATCCCAGCTGAGTTGCCTGATCGCCAGAACCTTTTAAAAACAATTTTTCTACTGCCTCTTCGGACGAAGAAGTTGTAAAAAAAAATGATTTTAAAAGTCTCTGATGATCAGGCAACTCAGCTGGGATCGCCAGAGGAGCCTTTTAAAAGCATTTTTTACAACCTCTTCGGCTGAAGAAGTTGTAGAAAAATTGCTTTTAAAAGATTCTGACAATCCCAGCTCAGCCACGCGATCATCAGAGGCTTTTTTTTTTACTTTTAAAAGCACTTTTTCAGCTGAAGAGGTTTTTAAAAAATGCTTTTAAAAGGTTCTGGCGATCAGGCAACTCAGCTGGGATCGCCAGAGGAGCCTTTTAAAAGCATTTTTTCTACAACCTCTTCGGCTGGGTTCTGACGATCCCAGCTGAGCCGCATGATCATCGGATGCTTTTTGGTTTTTTTCACTTTTAAAAGCATTTTTTTGTTTTGGCCAAAGAGGTGGTAGAAAACTAAAAAAAAAACCCTCTGAGGATCACGTGGCTCAGCTGGGGATGGCTGGGGTGGGGGGCGGGCAGGGATTTTTGCTACCAGTTCTCCGAACCAACTGCCACCATCGCTACCAGATCGGGTGATCCGGTCAGCATTTCACCCCTGCATCCAACCCTCAGCCCAACGGAACAAGGAGTTACCATTCAGCCTTCCCTGGTCGATCCACCTAGGGAGAGACCTTGGGCTCACCTTCTCCAAGCTGGCTGGCCTTCCGCTAGGTTGGAGAAGCTCTGAGAATGTCCAGCTGGTGTGGGCTGTCCCTGGGGGGCCGCCAGGAGTTCAGAGCACGCCAGCTTTTCCCCCCCCCCTTCTCTTAATTAAAATTCCCCAACCGGGTCATTGTGGATTGTCAGGCAGGAATCTTTTGATAATCAAGGGACCCCAGAAGCTTATTAAATCCCTAATGACAAGTTAGACAGATGGACCTTTTGCCATGTGGGTCAATCTGCACGCTTGGTTTCTTTGGGGAGAATGGTGGGGGGGCGGCTTCCAAGAAGCATCTAGACAGGGATGTCTATGGAGCTCCTCCGTCATCCAGGTCACGGTTGTCTCAAAGGTGTTTCCTTGGTTTTTCTTTGAAGACATTTCGCTGCTCATCCAAGGAGCTTTTTCAGATCTGACCGGATGGTGGGGAATGGAAGGATTTGTACTCCTTGTAGACAGCTGGCCATTTGCGTTGTTTTAGAGCAGGGGTCTCCAACCTTAGCAATTTTTTTTTTGTCACACAGTATATATAAGCATAAGCATGTAATAACTATACAATATATAAGCATATATATGAGTATGAGTATGTAATGACTATATTAATTGGATATAATGAAAGGAAACAATAGGACAGGAATGGTAGGCAAGCTTGTGCTCTTATGCACGCCCCTTACAGACCTCTTAGAAATGGGGTGAGGTCAATAGTAGACAGTTTTTGATTGAAGCTTTGGGGATTTTGAGTAGAGACCACAGAGTCTGGTAGTGTGTTCCAGGCATTAACAACTCTGTTACTGAAGTCATATTTTCTGCAATCAAGATTGGAGCGGTTAACATTAAGCTTAAATCTATTGTGTGTTCGTGTATTGTTGCAATTGAAGCTGAAGTAGTCTTTGACAGGAAGGACATTGTAATAGATGATTCTATGAGTTAAACTCAGGTCATGTCGAAGGCGGCGGAGTTCTAAATTTTCTAATCCCAGGATTTCAAGTCCGGTGGCATAAGGTATTTTGTTGTATTCAGAGGAGTGGAGAACTCTTCTTGTAAAATATTTTTGGACACGTTCAATTGTATTGATGTCAGAAATGTTGTATGGGTTCCAGATAGTCGAGCTGTATTCAAGAATTGGTCTAGCCAATGTTTTAATTCTGGGAGTTGAAGTCCATAAGTCTTAAATTTGACAAGGTTGGAGACTCCTGTTTTAGAGAGTTGTTGAAGCCACCAGGAGGTTTATCTGTATCTCCTGACAGTCACCTGAGTGGTGCAAATGGGTGTGGAGCCTTCTTGGAACTGTCGAAAGGACCATGTTGTAGACTGGAGATAGATGATGTCATATCCCCCCCCCCCGGCCACTTGTTTGAAGTCCATATTTTGGATAGAGAGGATTGCTGGTTTGAAAGAGGGATCAAAGAGGACATTATGTCAAAATTGAACAGCCCTCTCTCAGCAGAGAATAGAATAGAATAGAATAGAATAGAATAGAATAGAATAGAATAGAATAGAATAGAATAGAATAGAGTAGAGTAGGGTAGGGTAGGGTAGGGTAGGGTAGGGTAGAGTAGAATAGAATAGAATAGGGTAGGGTAGGGTAGGGTAGGGTAGGGTAGGGTAGGGTAGAGTAGAATAGAATAGAATAGAATAGAATAGAATAGAATAGAATAGAATAGAATAGAATAGAATAGAATAGAATAGAATAGAATTCTTTATGGGCCAAATGTGAATGGACACACAAGGAATTTGTCTTGGTGCATATGTTCTCAGTGTACATAAAAGAAAAGATACGTTCATCAAGGTACAACATTTACAACACAATTGATGGTCAATATATCAATATAAATCATAAGGATTGTCAGCAACAAGTTACAGTCATACAGTCATAAGTGGAAAGAGATTGGTGATGGAAACTATGAGAAGATTAATAGTAGTGCAGATTCAGTAAATAGTTTGATAGTGTTGATGGAATTATTTGTTTAGCAGAGTGATGGCCTTCGGGGAAAAACTGTTCTTGTGTCTAGTTGTTCTGGTGTGCAGTGCTCTATAGCGTCGTTTTGAGGGTAGGAGTTGAAACCATTTATGTCCAGGATGCGAGGGGGTCTGTAAATATTTTCACAGCTGTCTTTTTGACTTGTGCAGTATACAGGTCCTCCATGGAAGGCAGGTTGGTAGCAATTGCTTTTTCTGCAGAGGGGGAGGGATGCAACATCATCTCTCGCCAATCCGCAACACAGTCCTTCCAGCAGTTCCAAGAAGGCTCCACACCATTTGCACCACTCAGGCGACCCTGAGGACACAGATAAACCTCCAGGTGAGTTTAAAACCCCCCTAAAAGAATGCAAATATTCAGCTGTCTGCAAGGATTCCCCACCATCCGGTCAGAGCTGAAGAAGCTTCTTGGAGGAGAAGCAAAACGTCTTCAAAGAAAAACCAGAAAGTCCGGTTGCTTCCCGAAAAAGCACCTTTGGGGTGTCTACGGAGTGCTTCTGCGTTTATAGGTCTCCCGGAGAGCTGTATGTTACCCAGCCACCATGAATTAGAACTAAGGAGAAACTTCCTGACAGTGAGAACAATTGATCAGGGGAACTACTTGCCTCCAGAAGTTGTGGCTTCTCCACCACTGGAGGCTTCTAAGAGATCGGACAACTATTTGTCTGAAATGGCATAGGGTCTCTTGCTTGAGCAGGGGTTGGCTAAAAGACCTCAAAGCCCCCTTCGAACTGTATTATTCTGTTATTATTAGCAATGGTCTGCACCCAGTTTAATGTCGATGGAACCACAGTGCCCCCTGCTGGAACAAGCACCGTCTTCATCTCCTCCAGTAAAAATCAACCCCAATTTTTAATAAGCAGCTGTATATTCATAGAACAGAAACCTAGATAGGGAAGGGCTGAAGGCATCAAGTCCGAATGTCTGCCTCCATGAGAAACTCAAGTTCAAGAAATTCACAGCTGTCTCCTTTCTGCTCGTCCAGGAAAAGCAAGTCCATCAACTCTCAAAGTTGTCCTATTTTCTCACGGCTAAACTTTCCCAGCTCCTGTCCGCTCTATTTTCACAGGGCAAGGCTGCTGGTTCCCACCTCTGGAGTGATTCACATTTCATTGAACCCATCCGGATCCTGCTCAGAACTGGATACGGATCTCGGGGCGAGATCTAACCCCTTAAGGATGAAATGGAGCTGTCGCTTATGAAGATTTGGAAATAACGCCTCCATGGGAACAGTCAAAACTTGTGCTCGTATTGCTGGCACTCATTCATCAGCCTGTCACATTGTGAGCAGCTAGGATTCCTCCGTCCCCTTCATGTAGGTCAAATCAACCTCACTTCTCTTTGAATTGTTCACCTAAGTTTATAGGCAAGGTGGATTTGATTTGATTTAAATCAGGTTGGTTTAAATCATGATTTAAATCAAGTTGAATGATTTAAATCACTAGTAAAAAGGCTTGATTTAAATCAACCCGATTTAAATCATACTTTTTAAAGAGCAACTGGTCATCTCTGTCCCGCAGCGGCTCCTCCTTCGATCTGCTGTTGACTCACCGACAAGGGTACACGGTGGCTCAGTGCCTAGGACACTGAGTTTGTCGATCGAAAGGTCGGCAGTTCAGCGGTTCGAATCCCGAGTGCCGCGTAATGGGGTGAGTTCCCGTTACTTGTCCCAGCTTCTGCCAACCTAGCAGTTCGAAAGCATGTAAAAAATGCAAGTAGAAAAATAGGGGCCTCCTTTGGTGGGAAATTAACAGTGTGCCTTTGGCATTTAGTCATGCCGGCCACATGACCACGGAGACGTCTTCGGACAGCGCTGGCTCTTCGGCTTTGAAACAGAGATGAGCACCGCCCCCTAGAGTCGGGAATGACTAACACATATGTGCCAGGGGAATCTTTACCTTTATTCACCGACAGTCCCAATATTGCAGAATATACAGCATAACGAAGCTCCATTTCATCCTGAATAAACTAAATTGTTAATGCATCTTAAATAGAAAACTATCTTTAGATTGATTTTTACTCCAAAAGCATAAAATAAATTTGATAAAAATAAAAAAAAAATCCAATTTAAATTTTAAAAATCTGTTTGTTTTTTTAAAAAAAAAAATTAAAAATCGATTTTTATCCACCCTGGATATAGAATTGGCAGCAATTGCCACACGTACATCTGCTATATATACACTGTACGAGCGTTGATTTCTCAGGATGAAATAGAGATTAATAACTGGGATGCTGTGATGGCAAACCTATGGCACACATGCCACAGGTGGCACACTCATCCATATTTGTGGACACGCGAGTATTGCTCTAGCTCAGCTCCAGCGTGCATGCGCATGCCAGCCAGCTAATTTTCGAGCCTTCCGGACCCACCGGAAGTTGGGAAATGGGCCATTTCCAGCCTCCTGAGGGCCTCCAGGGATGAGTGGGGGGGGGTCCTTTTCGCCCTCCCCAGGCTCCAAGAAAGCCACTGGAACCTGGGGAGGGTGAAAAATGGGCCTTCCGGGCCCATTGGTAACCTTTTTGCTGTCGCATGCCAAAAGCGGGGGGAGTGCGAGGGGTCGTGTATGCCTGTGCAGAAGGGCGGGGACATTGAATTATGGGTGTGGGCACATGTGCATGTAACCCCCCCACGCTCCCCATGCTTTTGGCACCTGATGGCAAAAAGTTTAGCCATCACTGCTCTATTGCAACGGTTGTTAAGTTTGAAAAAATGTCACAAGCCACCTTTTTCAGTGGCGTTGTAATTTCAGTCACCGAATGTAAGTTGAGGACTACCTGGATACAGCTGTGGGCTCCTTCACCTTATCTGATCATTCCCTAAGCAAGAGCTTTCCTCCCTACCCAATCTCCCAAGGCTGTTCCCACAGACCACTGTAGGAAGCCCTCCAAAGTCCTTGGAGATTTTGAGCCAGACTCTGTCTGCCTTTCTCCCCCACCCCCTGGCCTACCTCACAGGATGGCGGTTGGGAGGTTAAAATGAAAACCCTGGGTAAGCTGCCTTGAATTCCTGGAGGAAAACCTCACAGGCATACACTATCTATCTATCTATCTGTTGTGACCCAGGTTCCTGGACCCGGACTCCTGGACTCGGATGATTCAGAAAGTGAGGGAGAAGACCTGGCAAGCCCTGCTTCTCTTGAGCCCTCTCCCTCCCTGGCACCCACTTAAAGGGAGGAGGAGGGGCCGGCAAGACCTGATTCTCTGGAGCCTTCTTCTGATTTGGCAACGCCCCAAGAACAGTTTTGGAGTGATGCAAGACTGCGCAGACGTGACCGGCGCGTGCAGCAGAAGCAGCGTTGGGATAAAGCCAAGTAATGATTGTCATGCAGTGACATCTGCAGAGACTATAAATAGGAGGCGGGACTTCCTGGTTTTTTGTCTTGGACAAAGCAATGAATTTGCGCGGGCAAACTGTATCAATGGAGGGAAGAATATATTCGTGAGTAATTCTGGCCTTATCTATAATTTCCTCGTTATCTCCAGAAACTTGGCAGGCCCGTGGGTAGACGTGGCCAGGACATTCATCTATGTAAATAAATGAGAAAAGGAGGCCTCTGACTGACTCTTTGCTGGGAGTATTGGGGGGAGGGAAACAGAACACTATCTATCTATCTATCTATCTATCTATCTATCTATCTATCTATCTATCTATCTGTCTATTTCTATCTCTCTGTGTGGGGGGGGATGTGTGGGTGTGGGTGTGGGTGTGTGAAAAAGAGAGAGAGAGAGAGTGAGTGTTGTGGTCCGCCAGAAGCCTGCGGAGCTGACAATGGAGTCGGAGAGCGATGAGGCTGAGGAAGAACATGGGCCAGTCCTGGAGGCTGGGGAAGGCCCGGATGAGGACTCTGCGTCGGAGGCAGAGCTGGGGCCAGGGCCATCTGGGAATGATGTAGCAGACTGCAGAGCCTCCAGAGACTGAGGCAGAGGAACAGGAGGAGCCTGTTCCTAATGCACGCATGAAAAGAGCTGCCAGAAGGCAAGAGCAGCTCAAGCAAAGAGAACAACTCGGGAGTAGGGCCAAGAGATGATTGGCCCCTCCCATAAGGCTTAAAAGACCAGCAACGGCATTTGGGCTCTGTCAGAAAACCAGCCTCTGGTGGCTCAACAGACTAAGACAGTCTGTTATTAACACAGCTGCCTGCAATTACTGCAGGTTCTAGTCCCACCAGGCCCAAGGTTGACTCAGCCTTCCATCCTTTATAAGGTAGGTAAAATGAGGACCCAGATTGTTGGGGGCAATAAGTTGACTTTGTATATAATATACAAATAGAATGAAGACTATTGCTAACATAGTGTAAGCCGCCCTGAGTCTTCGGAGAAGGGCGGGATATAAATGCAAATAAAATTAAAAAAAAAAAGAAACATTGATAGCCTTGCTCCTTGTCTTGCAGCATTTATTTCTCGTCGGCGTCTTCTGCTTTTGAACTTTTGCCAAAAAAAGCCTTTGGCAGTTTGCCTAATTAGACCAAGGTTTGGTGATAAGACTGAAGAATTGTGTTATGAAGAATTTGTTTTGATTTAGTTTGGACTAAATAAAACCTGTTTTTCAACTGATTGCATCTACTTTTACCTACTTGGGCCTGGGTCACAACAGTGAGCCTTGTGAAGAAGTCCAAATAGGAAGCACATCTACATCAGCTAATTCTGCTTTATCTGCAAGGCTATGTTCAAAGAATCTTGCAAATCCGAAAAACTACATTTCTAATACAAGATGTGTGGCTCAGGATTGAACTTGTGCAGTGTGTGGCTCTCTCTGAGCTTGGTTGTTTTCCTCCGGATGTTACCTAGTCCGATAAATGGGATTATCTGCAAGCAGTCAAGCTCAGAAACCATCACAAACTCCACAATACATTTCTGCCGTCGCCTTTGCAGCCCAAGAAACTTGGGAGGGTCCCTTCTGAGTTGCCTATCCCGTCCCCACCCCATTCCTGCTATGGGCTGAGCTGCCTCATATCCCATCGATGTTGTCTCCAAGGTCATTTACACATACCAACGCAGGGGGTTGTCAGTTTTGGAAGGCAATTTCCTTTTTTGCTTCTTAACTGCCACATATTTTAGCTGGGGAAGTTGGGAGGGGGTTGTTGTTGGAGCGGTAGAAAGTTAGTCATAACAACATTCCGTATTCAAGGACATCCTGCATCTGATGAGACTGCCTGAAGATTGTATCCAATTGAGTGTGTAGAGTTGATTGGACAATGTGATGAATTTGTGGGTGTGGGGCAGGACTGTGAACTGTCAACTGAATGTGGAAAATCTGGAAGTTTTCAGTTTCGGGTTTTCCCAGCTGTGCCAACATGACATCTCTAATAAATTGGAACTTTGAGGAACCTCAAGCCTCAGAGCTTTATTTTGCTGGGGGTGTTCCTTGGAACCCTGATAGGGGTCATGTTAAACACTCAAATGGGTGTTTTTTCCTGCTTTGCACACTTTGGCGGTATTTCTGGAAAAGGGTGGGATTCTTTATGATATCCCGAGCCTCTGTGAAGTTTTCCCACACTTACTAACTTGGTACTGTTATTTGTTTGATGAATGTCTAAGCCCATGATGGAGAACCTATGGCACATATGGCGGAAGTGGCACGCAGAGCCATCTCTCCAGGCATGCGAGCCGTTGCCCGTTGCTCTTCCTGGTTCCGACGCACCGACCAGCTCGTCTTCCGGACTCCGCAAACTCTCCTTCCAGACCTGTTGTGGGATTTTTCCAATTCCAGTCTTTTTTCCCAACCAACTTAAAAACAAACAAAAAAAACCAAAGGGGAAACTTGGCTTAACGGGAGAGAGGGATCTTGTGAGTCCTAGTGAACTATCACTTAAAGTGACCAGATTTCAGCGATGGCAAAGCGGGACACCATTGACGAGGTGGGGGGGCTGCGCATGCGCCCTGGGTCTCGCCACCTGGCTGAAGGAGGAGGAGTGGCCGCTGCACTGTTTCTCGGCTCTTCCAGGCAGGCTCGGCTCTCCTCTCGGCTCTTCCAGGCAGCCTCCGGCAGGCGAAGTCAAGCAGCGTCTCTCCTCCCACCTTCAGACGTAGACTCCATTCTTTCCCATTCTGAAAATGGGAGGTGGCAATGCAAGAGGAGGAGGAGGTGGGCGGAGGAGAGACGCTGCATGACGTCTGTAACACCCACTCCCCCGCCTCCGCGTCCTCCTCCTCCTCTTGCGTTGCCGCCTCCCATTTTCAGAATGGGAGTGAATGGAGTCTGTGCCTGAAGGTGGGATTTTTTTTAAAAAAAAAACTTTTTTTAAAAAAATCGGGACTTTTTTGAAATGCCGCGGGACGCGGGACAAATTATTAAAAAGCAGGACTGTCCCGCCAAAAGCGGGACGTCTGGTCACCTTAACTTAAATATGAGCCAACAGTGTGCGGCAGCATCCAAAAAAGCCGACACAATCCTAGGCTGCATTATCAGAGGGAGAGAATCAAGATCAAATGGAACGCGCCTCGATTCTTTAATAGGTTTTGTCATTCGTTCGTTCCTTCATTCATTCGTTCATTCATATAGCCTAGACACATTTCTAGGCTGCGTAAAACAGAGGGATAGAATCAAGATCACATGAAGTACTAGTACCACTTTACAATGCCTTAGTAAGGCCACACTTGGAATGCTGCATCTGCAGTTTTGGTCGCCACGATATAAAAAAGATGTTGAGACTCTCTGGAAAGAGTGCAAAGAAGAGCAGCAAAGATGATCAGGGGCCTGGAGGCTAAAACGCACGATGAACGGTTGCAGGAATTGGCTTTGGCTAGTCTGATGAAAAGAAGGATTAGGGGTGTCATGGTAGCAATGTTCCAATATTTGAGGGCCTCCTACTAAGACGTGGAGGGGGGTGGGTGTCAACCTATTTTCCAAAGCACCAGAAGGCAAAACAAAAAACAATGGAGGGAAACTAATCAGGGAGGGAAGCAACCTGGAACTAAGAAATTTCATTAGAAATTTCCTAATGGCGAGAGCAATCAACCAATGTGTCGTGTCCCACTCCTCCTCCGACGGCCGGGTCTGGGAAGTCTGTATCAAGCGTGGCCACGAAGCCTCTGCAGCTTTGCCAAATTCCTTTCAGATTTCTCAGGGCAGGCAGGAATCCAAGTTGTGACTTCAGCAAACCAGATGAGACTTTGCTTGACTCAAATTGCTTGACTCAAGCTGGTCTTTTATATAGGCCATGGGGTGTGGCTCCATGACTCAGCACTTATCCAGGCCTGCCCCTCCCTTCCTTCTGCTGACGTCGCCTCTCAGATCTCCGGAAGCGCGGATCCTCCCACTTTAGATTGTCTTCTGCTGTTTGAGAAAGGGAGGGGTCAGAAGGAGCAGGCCCGGGCAATTCCAATCCGTGGCTGACTGCCTGTGATGGCTGCGTGTGAGTGAGGTTTGTTTGTTCATTCCCGACATCCCCTCCAGGCATGGGGCCAGGGCTGGGAGCTGGAGGCATGCCAGGCCGTTCCTCTTCATTATCAGACTCTGAATCTGATAGCAGGCCCGGCAGGAGACGGGAGGGGCCCGGCTGAGGAGAGGAGGGACGACGAGGCACAACACAATGGAACAACTTTCCTCCAGAAGTTGTGGGTGCTTCACCACTGGAGAGTTTTCAAAAAAGAGACTGGACAACCATTTGTCTGAAATGGTATAGGGTCTCCTGCTCGAGCAATGGGGTGGACTAGAACAGGGGTCTCCAACATGGCAACTTTAAGACTTGTGGACTTCAACTCCCAGAGTTCCTCAGCCAGCCAACTCTGGGAGTTGGAAGTCCACAAGTCTTCAAGTTGCCAAGGTTGGAGACCCCTGGACTAGAAGACCTCCGAGGTCCCGTCCAACTCTGTTATTTCTTGTTCTACGTTCTATTCAGTCTTCAACCCAAAGGTGGAAAGCAAAGACAGGGTGGAAATACTTTTAATAAATAAAACATCCAGCCCTCCCAGTGCAGTTTAACAATCATCAAAGTCAGAACTGTGAAAACAGCAGCAGCAGTAGCAGCAAAATAATGAGTCGTCACAAAAGTCATAATAAATTATAACAAAGTAAAGAAAGTAAATAAAAGGCTGGGCGTTTTTTCTTCTCTTTTTTTTTTTTGTAGAAGGATTTCAGATTCACCAAGCAGCTCATTTTTGTTCTCTTCTGCAAAACGGGACATGAGATTTGCATGGATCTTCGCTCGACTGAAGGGTTAGCATAACTTTTTTCCTTCCAGCAGCCCAAAAGAAAGAAAGATGGGTTCGTATCCAGGGGGTGGGGAGGAGGGGGAATAAAAGAAAAGAAATATTCTGGTGGAAAGAAAAGACCAAAACCAATTCCATCCGACTCCTCCATCTCTAAAGTGGACACAGCCATTACTGGCTTCTCCTTGACGTTGCTGAGTCTGGAATTTGAAAGCCAAAGTGGTTCCTTTGGCATGGCCAGCTGGCTGGCAGTTCCTTCACCTGGAGGGGGTGGGGATAGGAGCTTCTCCATCCCTCCAAGGGCAACTCATCGGATCCTCATGAGTTGGACTCCTCCTGGGTTGTTCGTGGCAAGGGGTATTGACTCGGGATCTCGACCAGATAGTTGTAGGACAGCCCCACCATGACCTGCAGGAGAAAGAAAAATAACAGTAACAGAGTTGGAAGGGACCTATTATATTTGCAGATCACTCGCATCCTGGACATAAACTGTTTCAACTCCTACCCTCAAAATGACGCTATAGAGCACTGCACACCAGAACAACTAGACACAAGAACAGTTTTTTCCCGAAGGCCATCACTCTGCTAAACAAATAATTCCATCAACACTGTCAAACTATTTACTAAATCTGCACTACTATTAATCTTCTCATTGTTCCCATCACCAATCTCTTTCCACTTATGACTGTATGACTGTAACTTTGTTGCTGGCAATCCTTATGATTTATATTGATATATTGACCATCAATTTTTTCTTTTATGTACACTGAGAGCATATGCACCAAGACAAATTCCTTGTGTGTCCAATCACACTTGGCCAATAAAATTCTATTCTATTCTATTCTATCTAGGCCAACCACCTGCTCACGGAGGAGATCTGTATTAGGGATTCAAACCGCCGAACTGCCGACCTTTCTGATCGACAAGCTCAGTGTCCTAGCCACTGGGCCACCTGGGGAGGGGGGGTTGTTTACAGGAAAGGAAAGATTTGGCTGAAGAAGGATGGAAGGAGAGCAAGCCTGAATTTGACTCCAGGTAATTATTTATAGGTGGTCCTCGGCTTACGACCACAATGGAGTTCAATTGTGGTTGTACGCCGAGGACCACTTGTAAATAACTAAGCGAGACAGTTGTTAAATGAGTTCTGCCCCACTTTATGACCTACTTGAGGTAAACAGAGGTGCTCTATGTGTCCATCCGCACCCCGAAGCACTTTTTTTTGCCTTTAGCAATAGCACTTTAGACCAATGGTGGAATTCCAATTTTTTTTACTACCAGTTCTGTGGGTGTGGCTTGGTGGGTGTGGCTTGGTAGGCGTGGCAGGGGAAGGATGCTGCAAAATCCCCATTCCCACCCCACTCGAGGAAGTATATTGCAAAATCCCCATTCCCACCCCACTCCTGAGAGAAGGCTATTGCAAAATCCCCATTCCCACCCCACTCTGGGGCCAGCCAGAGGTGATATTTGCCGGTTCTCCAAACTGCTCAAAATTTCCGCTACCGGTTCTCCAGAACCTGTCAGAACCTATTGAATAGCACCCCTGACTTAAGACTTATATACCGCTTCAGTGCTTTACAGACCTCTCTAAGCCGTTTACAGAGTCGGCATAGTTACCCTCCAGCAATCTGGGCCCTCATTTGACCCACCTCGGAAGGATGGAAGGCTGAGTCAACCTTGAGCCGGTGAGACCTGAAATGCCAAACTGCTGGCAGACGGCAGTCTGCAGAAGTAGCCTGCAGTACTGCACTCTAACCACTGCGCCACCCTGGCTTTGCCTCTTAAGAACTATTCGGTTCCAGCAATTGTCTGAAAATGGTCATGGAAATACTTGGCTGCCTTCTGTGATCCTGCTCTGTCCCCCTCGCCTCAGTCCGAGCAATGACTTAATTAGCCGGCACTATCAGCTCTGGCAACAAACTAGCGAGTGTCTGCCAAGTGACTCTGTTATCTCTCTTGATGAGTCAACCAGGAACAAACAGTACTTCAGCTCTAGTCAAGCAGTTGATTTGCCTGCTACGAAGAGGTATAGCAGCCCTTGCTGCTTATATATCCTGTGGGGTGTGGCTCCATCACTCAGCACTTCCTAGGCCTGCCCCACCCCTGCTTCTGTTGTTCCCACCTCTCCTGCCTACGAAACCTAGGGTCCAGCCAGGCCTGATTGCCATCAGCTGGGTCTGGAGGCGTGGCCTGGGGGGGGAAGAGTCAGGGGATGGAGGCCTCGTTACCTCCTCCACATGGCCTGCCTCTGGCTCCTGGAGCTGAGCCAGGGAAGCTGGTGCTCCAGAGGTAAGTCCTGATGGCCCTTCCCCCTCACTTTCCAAGTCACTTTCTGGCAGGGGGCCCGGCTCGGGGGGCACAGACAAACTGATCCTCAGCTTTTATTTTTCTATTTTTTTCCCCCCACAGCTGGGGAAACCCAGGAAGATCTTCAGAACTGGGATCTCAGAATTACACTTTTAAAACTGGCCTTCGCACACTCACCATCAAAAGGCTGAGGAGCCCCATCATCACACCTAACATGATGTACAGATTATCCGTCAATCCTCCAGCCCACAAAGGCCCAAGGATGGTGGCAATTCCCCCAATGGAGCGACGGAGACCCTGGCTGAAACCTGCCAAAAGAAGAATGAGAGAGAAATAAAGGTAAAGGTAAAGGTAAAGGTTCCCCTCGCACATACATGCTGGTTGTTCCCAACTCTAGGGGGCCGTGCTCATCTCCGTTTCAAAGCCGAAGAGCCAGCGCTGTCTGAAGACGTCTCCATGGTCAAGTGGCCGGCATGACTAAACACCAAAGTCGCCCGGAACGCTGTTACCTTCCCACCAAAGGTGATCCCTATTTTGTCTACTTGCATTTTTTAGGTGCTTTCGAACTGCTAGGTTGGCAGAAGCTGGGACAAGTAACGGGAGCTCACCCCATTACACGGCAGCACTAGGGAT
Source organism: Ahaetulla prasina (assembly GCF_028640845.1). Lineage (NCBI taxonomy): Eukaryota > Metazoa > Chordata > Lepidosauria > Squamata > Colubridae > Ahaetulla > Ahaetulla prasina. The sequence continues at coordinate 106,237,050 of NC_080544.1, forward strand.
TCGAACCGCTGAACTGCCAACCTTTTGATCGACAAGTTCAGCATCTAAGCCACTGAGCCACCCCGTCCCTATTCACCTTACAAAAGCACAGCTTAAAATTAAGAGACCCAGCTTTACACCTGGAGAAAGAAGGAGCCTCGTTGTTCGGCATCCTTGACGGGAGCCAAAGGAGAGGTGGTTGTCTTCTAATGTGGGATGGTATGAAGAAACGCATCGAAATAGCTTTTTTTTTTCCCCCAACTCGAGAGCCAGGTTGGGAGTAGCCATGCCTGGGAGATCGGAGGTGGTTGGAATCAGGAACGGGGTGGGCTTACCTTGTGTCCTCTCTGCTGTGACTTTAGAAAAGAGGGACACCTGGGAGACAGCCACAAAGGGCAGGCCCAAAACCTGCAAGAAGACACCTACGACCAGCTCCGTGAGGAGGACAGCGAAGGTACCTGCGTGAGGGATGGAGACACGCAAAACAAGGTAAGGAGAAAGTTCACAGCAGATTATTATTTATTTATTATTCAAATTTTTATACCGCCCTTCTCCGAAGACTCAGGGCGGTGTACAGGATAGGTAAAACACATATACAAAAAAAAAAAAAAATTAAAATACAATATATAGTTAAAAATCTGATTCCATGAGCTGAATATTTAAAATAAGTAGGTAAAATTATAAAATAACCCCGCTAAAACCCCACTAAAAACTCTCAATTAAAATTTATCATTAGGCCAGCCCTGCTTGATGAAAGAAAAAAGTCTTAAGCTCGCGCTTAAAGGTCCGAAGGTCAGGGAGTAAGCGTAGCCCCACGGGTAGTTCATTCCACAGGGCAGGAGCCCACACAGAGAACGCTCTTCCCCTGGGGGCCGCCAGCCGACATTGTTTGGCCGACGGCACCCTAAGGAGACCCTCCCTGTGAGAGCGCACAGGTCGATGGGAGGCTACTGGCGGCAGCAGGCGGTCCCGTAAATATCCCGGTCCTATGCCATGGAGCGCTTTAAAGGTGATGACCAAAACCTTGAATCGCACCCGGAAGACCACCGGCAACCAATGCAGCCTGCGCAGGAGAGGTGTTACATGGGAGCTACGAGACACTCCCTCTATCCCCCGCGCAGCCGCATTCTGCACCAGTTGGAGCCTCCTGGTGCTCTTCAAGGGGAGCCCATGTAGAGAGCATTGCAGTAATCCAGGCGGGAGGTAACAAGGGCATGAGTGACCATCCATAGAGAGTTCCGGTCCATAGAGAGTCCCAATCATACCAGTGTAAGTTACACCCTCGCTCAAAGCTGGCTTCCTCAGCTGGACGTCCGTCTTCAACTTGGCCATCCTAACTTACCCGTATTTTTCAGACCATAAGACGCACCTTAGTTTTTGGAGAAGAAAATAGCTGATCGGCAGGTGGATCAGCCTCCCGGAATACCCCCAATCAGCTGTTCCCAGAGGTGAATTTTAACAACAGGTTCCTTGGTTGTGAGCTCTTTGCCTTGCTTTTTTTTTTTTTTGCTTTTTTTTTTCTGCCTCTGAAACTGTTTCAGAAAAAAACTTTTTTCTGCCTCTGAAAGCCTGCAAAACAGCCTCTGAAGCTCTTTTTGGGGGCTTCTTTTCTGAAGAAAAGAAGGAGGAGTCTAAGCTATTCTCCGAAGCACCTGAAGGCAGGACAAGAAGCAATGGATGGAAACTAAGCAAGGAAAGAAGCAACCTAGAACGAAGGAGAAATTTCCTGACAGCGAGTACAATTAATCAGTGGAACAACTTGCCTCCAGAAGTTGTCAATGCTCCAACACTGGAAGTTTTTAAGAAAAGATTGGATAACTATTTGTCTGAAGTGGTGTGGGGTTTCCTGCCTAAGCAGGGGGTTAGACTAGAAGACCTCCAAGGTCCCTTCCAACTCTGTTAGTCTATCCTATCCTATCCTATCCTATCCTATCCTATCCTATCCTATCCTATCCTATCCTATCCTAATTCTACTCTATTCTATTCTATTCTATTCTATTCTATTCTATTCTATTCTATTCTATTCTATTCTATTCTACTCTACTCTACTCTACTCTACTCTACTCTACTTATATTCCTTGCAATCATCTGGTCATTAGCACTCTTTCTGAGAGTTGTTGAGGCCACTTTGAGGCCATTCTATAACTTGTTGCTGGCAATCCTTATGATTTATATTGCTATATTGATCATCAATTGTGTTGTAAATGTTGTACCTTGATGAACGTATCTTTTCTTTTATGTACACTGAGAGCATATGCACCAAGACAAATTCCTTGTGTGTCCAATCACACTTGGCCAATAAAATTCTATTCTATTCTATTCTCTACTCTACTCTACTCAACTCTACTCTACTTATATTCCTTGCAATCATCTGGTCATTAGCACTCTTTCTGAGAGTTGTTGAGGCCACTTGGGGATTTGTCTGTGTCACCTGAATCAGAGTGCCAACTGAGTGTGGAAATTTTTTTGGAACTGCTGAAAGGACTGCATTGTAGACAGGAAATGGGTGGTGGTACTGCATTCCTGCCCCCCCCCCCGCCCCCCCCCCCGCATCCCCCCGTTGAGAGACGGCTGTTTGATCTTAATGTGAAGAGCCTCTTTGATCCCTTTTTCAAACCTGCCATCCTCCCTGTCCAGAATGTGGGCGGTCACTGGGACAATCATGATCTAGGATCTGGGGTATCAAACTCGATTCCACTGAGAGCCGCATCAGGGTTGTGTTTGAACTTGGAGGGGCCGGAGGGGTGGGGGCATGGCCAGGGTGGGTGTGACCAGCTCAATGTCACTCGTGTTGAGAGCACGTGTGGTGGCCCGGGCGGGGTTGGGCGGGGGGATCCACTTTTGTTAGTACTTCTCTTTTGCCAGCACTCTGCCAGCCAAAACAGAGCTCAGGCAGCTGCGCGCGGCCCTCCTAGGCTCCGTTTTTAGGTGTGTTAGCCTCAGTGGTGAAATCTGAACCGGTTTATTACCGGTTTGCTAGCTGTGCAAAAAGGAGTTATGGGATAAGTAGAACAGTGCACGGTGTGTGTGTGTGTGTGTGTGTGTGTGTGATCAGCTGTGACACACAATCTTTTTTTTTTTTTTACTTTTAAAAGCATTTTTTTACAACCTATTCCTACCATTCGGGTGGGAAAAGCGAGTGAGCCGCAAAGAAACGGCAAAAGGGCAAGCAGGCAAGTGGGCGATTGGGTGGACATGGGGCTGGGGGGGGGCAGGGATTTTTGCTACCAGTTCTCCAAACCACCCGCCACCATCGATACCGGATCAGCTGATCCGGTCCAAACTGGGAGCATTTCACCTCTGGATGGCCTCCTGCAGCCCTCTACCAGCAAAAACAGAGCTCTGGGGGAGAGGGGGGGCTGCATGCATCCCTCCGAAGCTCCATTTTTACTGGCAGAGGCACCGCAGGCTGGTCCTTCACTGTTTCCAGGGCAGCCCCATGGGCCAGAATTAAGCCTTGAGTTTGACACCCTTGATCTAGATGACTAAGAATCTCCATAGAGATTCTATGGATTCTATGCTAGCATTGATGATGCCACTTCCTTAGCAGTAGTGGAACTCAATTTTTTTTTACTACCGGTTCTGTGGGCGTGGCTTGGTGGGCATGGTGTGGCTTGGTGGATGTGGCTTGATGGGTGTGGCAGGGGAAGGATACTGCAAAATCCCCATTCCCACACCACTCCAGGAGAAGGATACTGCAAAATCTCCATTCCCTCTCCACTCCTGGAGGAAGGATATTGCAAAATCTCCATTCTCACCCCACTCCAGGGGAAGGATACTGCAAAATCCCCATTCCCTCCCCACTCCAGGGGAAGGATACTGCAAAATCCCCATTCCCTCCCCACTCCAGGAGAAGGATACTGCAAAATCTCCATTCCCACTCCACTCCTGGAGGAAGGATATTGCAAAATCTCCATTCTCACCCCACTCCAGGGGAAGGATACTGCAAAATCCCCATTCCCTCCCCACTCCAGGAGAAGGATACTGCAAAATCTCCATTCCCTCTCCACTCCTGGAGGAAGGATATTGCAAAATCTCCATTCCCACCCCACTCCAGGGGAAGGATACTGCAAAATCCCCATTCCCTCCCCACTCCAGGGGAAGGATACTGCAAAATCTCCATTCCCACCCCACTCTATGGGAAGGATACTGCAAAATCTCCATTCCCACCCCACTCCAGGGGAAGGATACTGCAAAATCCCCATTCCCTCCCCACTCCTGGGGGAAGGCTACTCCAAAATCCCCATTCCCACCCCATTCTGGGGCCAGCCAGAGGTGGTATTTGCCGGTTCTCCGAACTACTCAAAATTTCCGCTACCGGTTCTCCAGAACCTGCTGAATTTCACCCCTGCTCATGAGGTAATGAAACATCCTCAAGAAAACAACCAAGTTCAGGCAGCACCAAGCGCCCCATGGTTCAATCCTGAGCTACAAATATTCTCTTCTACTAGAACTCTATGTCTCCAGGGCACCAAGAGGTCAGAAACCGAGAAGGTGGGAGCGAAGACACCTTCACGCTCTTCTCCAGCCGTCCAACGTCATTACCCTGGGGGCGTGCCAGGAACAGAAGGCACCAGATGCAGGCTACGTTGCAGATGACCAGACCCAGGAGCAAGATGAACCGATCTGATAGCCGGGCGCTGAGAAATCGCACCAGGAAGAAGCCAGCGATGACCTGAAAAAGAAGAGACGCAATGACAGTGTAATCAGACCCTGTGTGTGCAGTGACTCTCAGAGCAAGGCATGGGACAACTCGCTGCGATCAACTCACCGTGACCAACTCACCGCAGGACAACTCGCGATGGAACAATTTAACAATTCAATTTACCATATTTTTCGCACTATAAGACACATTCCCCCACACACACACACAAAAGGAGGTGAAAATTTGGGTGCATCTTATACACCGAATGTAGCCCCGCCCACCCACTGGCCCCCACCCTTTGGCCTCTGCCTCCCAGCAATTTGCCCCCTTACAGCAAACAGCCCGTTTCAGCTTCAGCACAGCCTGATTAGCACAAGCAGCTGATTGTCGGTTGGATCCGCCTCCCGGCCATCAGCTGTTTCAGGCTGCAGGGATTGCCATTGCCTATTGTCGCCTCCGCACGCCCCATTTTCGGCCTCCACTGTTTGCTGCAAGGAGGCAAATTGCTGGTAGGCAGGCAGATTTTTTTTTTCTTGCACTAATCAGGATGTGCTGAAAATGAAAATGAAACTGAAACAGGCTGTTTGCCATTGCAAGGAGGCAAATTGCTGGGAGGCAGAGGCAGATTTTTTTCTTGTTTTTTTTTTCTTGTTTTCCTCCCTTAAAAAGGTAGGTGCCTCTTATAGTCCGGGCATCGTATACTCTGAAAAATACGGTAATTATTTAAAATGAATATTTTAATTGTTGTCTTTCACATCTAAATTCTATTCCTCCTTTTGCATCCTTTTTTTTTAAGATTCTATGTCATGATTTATTTAATGCTAGTTTGACTCTTGTCCTGAAACAAGTTGTCCCACGGTGAGTTAGCCGTGGCGAGTTGGCTGTGGCGAGTTGGCCGTGGCGAAGTGTCATAGCCCCCTCATAGCATGCTTCCAGGTTGTCAATCAAAGAGATCAGGAATTACTCCAGAATCTCTCTGTGTTCAAAAGGAGGAGCCTGCCTCTGAATGGCTTTCCTTGACCACGAACCAAAGAATTTCAGTTAGTTAGATGGTGGGGTTTTGTGTGTATGACACAGCTTGTCAGGCAAACCACATCCCATTAGGTTAATTTATTTTATTCATCAATTCTGAAACCCTCCCTCCTTCCCTCCCCCCAATTCAACTTATGTGGAAATGGATTAAGCAGACTCATAAAATTTAGACTAATTCAGCGAATGGCTTAACGGTACTGTGTGAACACAGCCTAAATCATGAGATGGATACTGAAATGTAACTGGTGGCCAAGGCCTTCACATTTTTGAACGATAGAAACATCAACTGGAGGGAGGGAAGGAGAGCAGAGAGACCCTAAAACAGGGTCTATTTATACTACAGATTCACAGCCCCACTTTCTCAAAAGATTTGTCAGGTTCCTATCTTATTTAAGAACCTGCTTACCAGAGGCATTAGCTACATTAAAAATATCGCTTCCAAACCATTTTTAGTTCTTAATAACCGCCGTCTATCAACAGCCAAAATCTGATTTTATTTATTGGACTTGCTTGTCACCCATCTCGCCTAGAGATGGCTCTTTTAAGAGGGAGAGATAAAGGGAAAGGATTGTGCATTGCTTTAGTTTGATGTGGAAGAGATACATCGGAAGACCTGGCAGAAGAGACGCTGCCAAGCGAACAGCCAGATAAGAAGTAGCATAGCTCAAAGATGGATACAGGTAGTCCTTGACTTATGACCACAAGTGAGCCCAACACTTACCTTGTTAAGTAAAACTGTCAAGGTGTTAATTTAAGAGCTGACCAGCTGATGCAATGAGGGGAATGAGTCAGAAGGCTCTTTGGCTGTTATCCCTTTAAGAGCCTGTATAATAAGAGGCGGCCCTGCTGGAGTGTTGGTTGGTTCATCGAGTTTTTTCCCCTGCTGTAATTGCTGTTTGTTGGGATACTGCTTGTAGCACATGTGTGTATACTATTCCTATATTCCTACTGTAGATAAAAACCACTATTTGATACAAACCACTATTGGCTGTATTTGTTCCTGGGTTGATACACAGGATAGACCTGTGCACACTCCGACAGTAGTAAGTGAGCTTTGCTCCGTTTTATAATGCTTCTTGCCACTTATTAAATGAATCAGTACAGCAATACAGTTAAGTGTCCACGGAGATTCTCAATTACCCAAGTCATGGTTTTCCCAAAGGTGCTTTTTCTTTGTTTTGCCTTGAAGACCTTTGGCTTCTCATCCAAGAAGCTTCTTCAGTTCTGACTTCAGTTCTGAAGAAGCTTTTCGGATGACGAGCGAAACATCTTCGAAGGAAAAACAAAGTCCAGTTGCCTTTTGAAAAAGCACATTTGGGACATGGCTGTTAAGTAAATCTGGCTTCCAAGGTCGCAAAAGGCGATCACGTGACCCCGGGACACTGCAACTGTCATAAATATGAACCAGCAGCCAAGCCCCCCCGAATTTTAATTACCTGATCATGGGGATGCTGTAACAGTCGTAAAGCGTGCAAAACGGTCATATGTCATAGTTTTTTTTCAGTGCCATTGCAACTCAAGAGTCACTGAATGAATGGCTGTGGGTCGAGGACTACCTAAAATAAACAGGGCAAGCGGGTCAGAAGAGACCCTCCTAACTTCTTGGCCTGTAAAAGAGATGTGGTGGGGAGGAGGAAGGAGAGCAGAGAGACCCTAAAACAGGGTCTATTTATACTACAGATTCACAGCCCCACTTTCTCAAAAGATTTGTCAGGTTCCTATCTTATTTAAGAACCTGCTTACCAGAGGCATTAGCTACATTAAAAATATCGCTTCCAAACCATTTTTAGTTCTTAATAACCGCCGTCTATCAACAGCCAAAATCTGATTTTATTTATTGGACTTGCTTGTCACCCATCTCGCCTAGAGATGGCTCTTTTAAGAGGGAGAGATAAAGGGACAGGATTGTGCATTGCTTTAGTTTGATGTGGAAGAGGTACATCGGAAGACCTGGCAGAAGAGATGCTGCCAAGCGAACAGCCAGATAAGAAGTAGCATAGCTCAAAAATGGATACAGGTAGTCCTTGACTTATGACCACAAGTGAGCCCAACACTTACCTTGTTAAGTAAAACTGTCAAGGTGTTAATTTAAGAGCTGACCAGCTGATGCAATGAGGGGAATGAGTCAGCAGGCTCTTTGGCTGTTATCCCTTTAAGAGCCTGCTGGAGTGTTGGTTGGTTCATCGAGTTTTTTCCCCTGCTGTAATTGCTGTTTGTTGGGATACTGCTTGTAGCACATGTGTGTATACTATTCCTATATTCCTACTGTAGATAAAAACCACTATTTGATACAAACCACTATTGGCTGTATTTGTTCCTGGGTTGATACACAGGATAGACCTGTGCACACTCCGACAGTAGTAAGTGAGCTTTGCTCCGTTTTATAATGCTTCTTGCCACTTATTAAATGAATCAGTACAGCAATACAATTAAGTGTCCACGGAGACTCTCAATTACCCAAGTCATGGTTTTCCCAAAGGTGCTTTTTCTTTGTTTTGCCTTGAAGACCTTTGGCTTCTCATCCAAGAAGCTTCTTCAGTTCTGACTTCAGTTCTGAAGAAGCTTTTCGGATGACCAGCGAAACATCTTCGAAGGAAAAACAAAGTCCAGTTGCCTTTTGAAAAAGCACATTTGGGACATGGCTGTTAAGTAAATCTGGCTTCCAAGGTCGCAAAAGGCGATCACGTGACCCCGGGACACTGCAACTGTCATAAATATGAACCAGCAGCCAAGCCCCCCCGAATTTTAATTACCTGATCATGGGGATGCTGTAACAGTCGTAAAGTGTGCAAAACGGTCATATGTCATAGTTTTTTTTCAGTGCCATTGCAACTTCGAAGAGTCACTGAATGAATGGCTGTAGGTCGAGGACTACCTAAAATAAACAGGGCAAGCGGGTCAGAAGAGACCCTCCCTAACTTCTTGGCCTGTAAAAGAGATGTGGTGGGGAGGAGGGGGGAATTGTGCTTTCATACTTGCAAGATTCTATTAATGTAGCTTTGCAATAAAGTAGAATCAGCTCATTTGGTCATAATTCCTACCTGCTTTATCTGGTCAGACCGATACTGTACCTTATTAAAGTGGCACACAGCAAAATCTCCTATAACACACACAGAGCTCAGTTACAGGGTCACACCTTTTCGCCCTTACCTCCACACCACACAGGAAATACATGATGCTGTTCTCCAGTTCTCCGAAGTTCAAATACCTCTGCGTAATTGGAGTCACCATAGTCTGTAGAGGAAAATCAATATAAGCTTCAGGTTGTTTACCTATTCTTAGAATGACCTCCAACACTACAAGCAGCAACTTTCAATACATTAAACTCCTGGTTTGGATTCTCAACATTTCAACTCCCGAGTCTTCCAAATGAGGAAGAAGGAACTTGGTTCTGGGGGACCACAAGGTAGAGAAGTATGGTCTGTATCAGGGATTGTTCAAATCTTGGCAACTTCAAAACCTGTGGACTTCAACTCCCAGAATTCCCCAGCCAGCCATGCTTGACCATTTTAGGAATTGTGGACTTCAATTCCCAGAATTCCCCAGCCAGCCATGCTTGACCATTTTAAGAATTGTGGACTCCAATTCCCAGAATTCCCCCAGCCAACCATGCTAGCTAGGCAATTCTGGGAGTTGAAGTCTTCAAGTCTTAAAGTTGCCAAGACTGGACATCCCTGGTGTATATTGATTGATATATATGATGCACACAAATATCAAGTTTTGACCATACAGTCGCAACCACCATTGTGATTATTTTTGAAAGAAGTCCCAACCTTTATCCCTGATTTTGTATCATTTGTAAAGTTGACCAATGAAAGTTGTGGGTGGCTTTGAAGCATGAGGGGAGAGATTCCCTGAGTTCACACAACCAGCTAGGCTAAAATAGGGCTGGGTAGTTTGTGGTGGTTTGATGTGCTGTGAAAAATAGCTATTCCCATCACCCAGCTCCTCCCACTTATGACTGTATGACTGAAACTTGTTTCTGTAGCCTTACAATTTATATTGATTGTTTCCTAGTATGATTTGATTGCTTACTTGTACCCTATGACTAGCATTAAGTGTTGTACCTTATGATTCTTAACAAATATATCTTTTCTTTTTATGTACACTGAGAGCATATGCACTAAAGACAAATTCCTTGTGTGTCCAATTACACTTAGCCAATAAAGAATTATTTCAATCTGTCTGTCTGTCTGTCTATCTATCTATCTATCTATCTATCTCTATCTATCTATCTATCTATCTATCTATCTCTATCTATCATATCTATCTATCGAACTATCATATCTATCTATCATATCTATCTACCTATCCATCCATCCATCCATCACTATCTTATCTATCTATCTATCTATCTATCTATCTATCTATCTATCTCTATCTATTATATTTATCTTTCCATCCATCCATCCATCCATCCATCCATCCATCCCTATCATATCTATCTATCTATCTCTATCTATCATATCTATCTTTCCATCCATCCATCCATCTATATTTATCATATCTATCAAATCTATCTATCTATCTATCTATCCATCCATCTCTATCATATCTATCTATCTATCTCTATCTATCATATCTATCTTTCCATCCATCCATCCATCCATCCATCCATCCATCCATCCATCCATCCATCTATATCTATCATATCTATCAAATCTATCTATCTATCCATCCATCCATCCATCCATCCATCCATCCATCCATCCATCCATCCTTAATAGATTAGGTTGAACCGAGCCAGCACATTAATCTAGAATGGATTGGGTGACTTTGGGCTAATCGCTCCAATCTAAGCCATCTTGCAGGGTTGCTATAGGGTTGGGGTGGGGAGGAGAAGGAATAAATTGTAAAAATTAGAAAGGAGATTCTAGATCAAGGATGTCCAACCTTAACAACTTTTCAGGTGTGTGAACTTCAATTCCCAGAATTCTGGGAGATGTAGTCCACAGGTCTTAAAGTTGCCAATATCACCTAGTCCTGCGTTTTTCAAACTTCAACCCCCAGAACTCCCCATCTTAACAGTTGCCAAGTTTGAAGCGCACTGATCTAGTTCCAACCCCCCCCCCCTGCTTAATGCAGGAATGCTTAAATACTTGTTCTGGGAACACAAAAATCAGGCTTTAGTCAACCTAGCTGAAGGGTGTAGTGTGTTGGGTGAAGCCAGACAATGTATCCCACACAATTCCCTTTAGCTTGCTCCCTTTCATCCTGGAAGACAGACCCATGTTTTCTCTTCCCCGATTGCTCCAAATCTAAACAAGAGGGACTAGTGCTAACTTCCATATTCTTGTTTCAAAGATGCAGCAATAGAAGCAGAATGAAGGACATGCTGAGAAAAGCTCAAGTTAAGCGTCGGGGATTTGCGCAGCCGATGTCCAAATGAAGTCAGAGACGCTGACACGAACTTGTACTTTTATACAAATAAATATATTTTACAACTACAGTGGTGGCCAAAATTGCGGAAACCTTTTGGGAAAAGTGTATTTTTTAAAACTAACTAATAACACCACTTTTTTGGGGGGAAGTATTACCATAAAATTATATATCAATGGAAAAATAATTTAATCAAGAATGTGATGTGATAACTTTTATGGAGGATTTGCTATTAGAATGGCAGTTACAGTATAAAGAAGAAAACTGGAACACGTAGAAAAAACGAGATATACAAAAATGATCATTGTGTCAGTTAATACTTAGTTGGGTAACCTTTAGCATGAATTACGCCCTTACAACGTCTTCCCATGGAGTGAACCAAGTCTTTTAATTCTGCAGTCTGTTATCATGTGAAACCAAGATTGAACAATGGCTTCTATAAACTGGGTTTTATTGCTGGGTCCCTTCTGACTAACAAGTTTCTTTAGTCGGCTCCATAGATTATCAATTGGGTTAAGATCTGGGCTATTCCCAACAGCTGAATAGGATTATCTTGAAACTCCCCCCAAAAAACTGGTGTTATTAGCCATAAAACCTCAAAAATATACTTTTCCCAAAAGGTTCCCACAATTTTGGCCACTACTATATATGTACAGCACACTAGATAGCCAGGCAAACAGGAACATCATGAGGTAAATCAATACGGCAGGAACATCATGAGGTAAATTACAGAGCACATACAGGGCAAAAAAAAAGCGGGGGGAGGGGAAGAGAAACTCCGCCTCCACAACCACAGCAACCAATCACAACACAGATTGCCTCAGACAGGAGCCAGCAATCTACATCCAGCGCCGTGGTGGCGCAATGGTTAGAATGCAGTATTGCAGGCTAACTCTGCTCACTGTCAGGAGTACGATCCTGACCAGCTCAAGGTTGGCTCAGCCTTCCATCCTTCTGAGTTCAGTAATATGAGGATCCAAATTGTCGGGGGCAAACAGGGTGACTCTGTAAACCGCTTAGAGAAGGCTGTAAAAGCACGGTGAAGCCATATATAGGTCTAAGTGCTATTGCTAGAACTGTGTGTTCTGGCTCACTACACAACCCCACTGTTCCCAGCTACTGAATTTAAATATCTTAACATTAAGTCTTCCACTTTCTGCTTCAGAGCTCCCCAATGAGCCCAGGATCGATGCGCAACTAGGGCCTACTTACCTCCAACGCCGTTTGATTGAAGAGAGTAATGAACTGGGCGGTGAGGAGAACCACCACTTCCTCCCGCAAATATTCTGAAATGAAAACACAACCACCATCAAGTCTGGAAGAGCCTCGTTGAGGCTGAGGAGGCAGGAAGCCCTTTTTACTCTGGGGAGGTGAAAAAAATAATGAAGGATTAATCATAAAACCGTCCCTCTGGGTCTTTCTTTGAGAGCTCTACTTGGCAACGTTCAAGATTGGATTCACACAACCCTATGAATTAGGCTAACAAAAGACCCTGGTTATGAACTTTGTTAGAGATTTCTAAAGTTTATGGAGAAGTGCAAACTTTTGTGTATCTGGTTAATCTATAACGTGGATGCCAAATACGTTAATTCAGTAATTAAAATCATCGTAGGAGGAAAGCCGTGTTCGGCTACGGTAGCCAAAACATTCTTCCACATTTGCACTGCCTTTCAGTAACTACATTGCTTTACGTACTATAAGCGCACCAAGTTTTGTTATTGTATTTTACTGAATATAATTTATCTGATTCAATACAGAATTGAGGAGAAATTTCCTAACGGTGAGAACAATAAACCGGTGGAACACCTCGCCTTCAGATGTTATGGGTGCCCCATCACTGGAGGTTTTCAAGAAGAGACTGGACAGTCACTGGTCTGAAATCGTATAGACTGCCTCGCTTGTGCAGGGAGCTGGACTAGATGACCTCCAAGGTCCTTTCCTTTGTTATTCTACGTTCAATATATTAATAGGATTTTTTTTTTTAAATGCAGAATTCAGTGGCCATGTAGAAGACCACTGTTATTGTGTGGATTTAGTGACGCATTTCTCCTTCTTATTAAGATGAGTCTAGAAGTTTACAGCTCATTCTGAGCCAACCTGCTTGTTTTTCACTCTTGCTTTACCGAGCAAAGGAGAAGGCAGGGAGGGAAATCTTCACACGGTTTCAAAGTTTTCCCACTGTGAAAATCTCATCAGCCTTCCGATTCCCATCTCAGAGCAATATATATCATACACCAAGGTCAGATCTTGCAGTCTCCTGACTGTAACAGGGCCATGAAGTCATGGTGCCATGTTTCGATAAAGCCAGGGGGTTGTTGTTATTCGTTGGGAGCTTCTGAATGGAACCCAGCACTGGTTATTGTAGAAACTGGAGGTATCTCTGCTGTCCTTATTAAAGAACTCCTGGCAGCCTATAAGACGTTTGGGTATCACCTTGTTCGGTGATGTTATGCTTTTAATCCTGTTTGCTTGAGCTGATAAAGGTAAAGGTTCCCCTTGCACATACGTGCTAGTCATTCCCAAATCTAGGGGCGGTGTTCATCTCTGTTTCAAAGCCGAAGAGCCAGCGCTGTCCGAAGACGTCTCCGTGGTCATGTGGCCGGCATGACTAAATGCCAAAGGCACAGGGAACAGTGTTCCCTTCCTACCAAAGGTGATCCCTATTTTTCTACTTGCATTTTTTACATGCTTTTGAACTGCTAAGTTGGCAGAAGCTGCAACAGTAACGAGAGCTCACCCCATTACACAGCACTAGGGATTCGAACCGCTGAACTGCCGACCTTTCGATCAACAAGCTCAGCGTCTTACCCACTAAGCCACCGCGTCCTTTTTCTTCAGCTGATAATAAAGCTTAAAACCCCTTTATTTCCTGAAGCGTTCATTGTCTCTGGATCCCAAAGAATCATTTGCCAGGGCATCTCATCACTGCCCTGACACTGGGCAAAACATTCAGTAACCAGATCAGACTATTTGTATGAATCAGTCTCTATCATAAAATCTAATCCTGTTCCCCCACCTGGAGATTGGAAAGTATTTTTTTCGTGCGATGCTATGCATTATAATTATTCTGTACTTAAGACACAGACAAAACAACTTTCAGGTTTCCTAAATTCTTTGACACATGCCTAGTGATGGGAGATATAAAGTCTGTCCAGATTTGTCCAGATATAGAGTCTACTGCTTGAGCAGGGGGTTGGACTAGAAGACCTCCAAGATCCCTTCCAATTGTTATTCTATGTTCTATGTTCTAAAAAGAGACCACGTGCAACCCACAGCCTGGGTAACTATTGACATCACCTGTTTCTGCCACAATGAGGGTCACTCACCTTTCACAGAGCTAAATTGATGGAAGGGGTTCTTGTCTTCTTCAGCCGATTCTTCATCTGCCAAGTGTCCATTGGGCACATATCGGCATTCATCACCGAGGGAAGATTGTGGAAGTGCCACAGGGGTGCTGCCATAGCAGCTCCCCCCCGTGGCCTCTTCTTGGCCGCCCTCATGCCCTATCAGTGGCTTCTGCTCCTCTTCCAATGCATCCTGCTGCAACGTTGGTACACCCCTTGCAGTGTGAGTCGGTGGCTGTATGTCGTAGTACATCGTCATCACAATAATTTGGAGCAGAATCCACACCAGACACATGAAGAGCTGTCGACAGGAGTCAGAGCCGAGAACAGAAGAATAGAAAGCACAGAACTGAGCGCAGGGAATAAAAGGAAGCCCAGAAATAACAAGAAATCTTTTTATTCTATTTCATCAAAGGACAAAGGGTATCTATCCAATGCTGAAATTTTAAGACAGCACTGAAGACAACAAATGACATTAAATAAATATTTGACTAGCCTAAAGCTAGACTGAGATCTCCATGAACCGAAGGGGGCCTTGTTTCTGAGTAGGCTTGAATGATGATAGGAATTTAAAATCTTGCTTTTAAAAAGGGCTTTTTTTTAAAAAAAAAACCATGCTTTTTGAGCAGGTTTTTAACGGTGATTATTTAAACTTTGGATTTGAATTCAGTTCAACGTTACTGTAATTGTTCTTATGGTGAAGTGAGAGAAGAAATATACTTGGAAGAATGTGAACTATTGCAGTTTGGTCTAGTGCAGGGGTCCCCAACCCCTGGTCCGTGAACCGACACCGGGCCGCGGTATGCAAGCAGTCGGGCTGCGTAAAGAAGCAAAGCCCCATCCGGGAATCAGGAAGCACGTGAAACCATGCCCTCTCCATACCCGGAAAAACATTTCTCCAGAGACACCTGTCTCTGATGCCCAAAAGGTTGGAGAACACTGGTCTAGTGTTAAGACTTTGAGCCCATCAACAAGAGTTGGTGAATTCTAGTTCCACCTTAGGCATGAAAACGAACGGGTGACTTTGAGCCAATCATTAGGAGACAATGAATTCTAATCCCGCCTTAGGCATGAAAGTCAGCTGGATGACTTTGGGCCAATCACCGGGAGATGGTGAATTCTAATCTCGCCTTAGCCAAGAAAGCCATGCTGGATGACTTTGGGACAGTCACTCTCCCTCAGCCCAATCCACCTCACAGGGCTGTTGTTGTGAGAAAAATAGGAGGAGGAAGATGTGTTGGATAAATTCGCCACCTTGATTTATTTGTAAACATAATAAAGGTGGAATATAAATAAATAAATAAGCCAATGAGATGATCAAAGGGCCGGGGAATGTTTTATTTTTCACTATATAATTCTCTCCCCAGTACAGGTAGTCCTTAACTTACGATCAGAATTGAGACCACCAGAATTTCTGTTGTGAAGAAAAGCAGTCGTTAAGTGATTACTGCCTGATTTTATGACTTCAAAAACTGTTGGACTAGTTTTGTACCTAATCTTATTAATATTTTAACATTAACAGAAGCCATAGTGGCACAGTGGTTAGAATGCAGTACTGCAGGCTACTTCTGCTGACTACCAGCTGACAGCAATTTAGCAGTTTGATTCTGACCGGCTCAAGGTTGATTCATCCTTCCATCCTTCTGAGGTCAGCAAAATGAGGACCCAAATTGTTGGGGGGCAAATATGTTGACTCTGTAAAACCGCTTGGAGAGAGCTTTAAAGCACTGTGAAATGGTATATAAATCTAAGTGCTATTGCTAGTTGTGATATTAATTGTAAACCAACCCAGAGTCACTTTGTGGAGTGAGACAGGCAGCATGTGTACATTTAATAAATAAATAGTGCTTCCAAAAAGAACACATTCTTGAGACTTACCCCAGGGGATGTAAACTTATTGACCACGAAGGGCCCCAGATGGAAATTGCAGAGGCGCAGGAAAAGGTTACAGGCTGGCCCTGGAAGCAAATAGGACAGAACAGGTATATGAAGAAGGCATGCAGGTTACCTGCCAGGACCTTAGCATCTTCTGCAATGACCTTCCTTCAACCTCCAAGCCACCCAGAGTTGCTATATAGAAATTTAATCAATCTATCAATCAATCAATCAATCTATCTATCTATCAATCAATCTTCCTTTCCCATAGGATGGCAGCTACAAGAAAAACACTCTTCTTAGTGGTGGTGTTGCGGTCCGCTGGCAGCCTGCAGAGCTGGCAGCAGAGTCGGACAGTGAGGAGGTTGGGGAGGACAATGGGCCAGTCCTGGAGTCTGGGGAAGGCTCGGATGAGAGCTCTGCGTCAGAGGCAGAGATGGGGCCAGGGCCATCTGAGAGTTATGTGCTGACTCCCCGGAGCCTCCAGAGTCTGACATCAGCGAGGCAGAGGAATAGGGCTAGCCTGTTCCCAGTGCGCGCATGCGCAGAGCTGCCAGAAGGCAAGAACAGTTAAGTCAAAAGGGGCGAATCGGGAGTAAGGCTTGGAGATGATTGGCCCCTCCCATAAGACATAAAGGTGGAGCAAAGGGACATGAACCTTTACAGGAAGCAACTTTGTTCGTTTTGATCAGTTTAACTTCTGAAGCTCCGTTTTGACTCTGTGCTCCGTGTGGCCTTGCAAAGCTAATTGCCAATTAGGCCTTTGGCAGCATGTTAAGGGAGATAAAGGTAGGTGTTTATCAGCCTTATCCCGAAGGACTGTGGCAGACTTCTGTCGGACTCTTTACAAACTATTTGTGATTCATCACGGGCTGTGAATGAACAGAATTCACAGCCATTGAAATAAAAAGAGGGTTTTGGGGGATAGTTGTGTGCTTTTTACTGTCTTAGGAAGCCTAGGTCAGCACAGGTGGTATCCCAGCCACAGGTATGAAAGTTAACTTGTCCTAGAATTATAACTTTGTAAAAGGACCTTTAGGACCATCAACTCCAACAAAATTGTAATTATTTGGAAATGCACTAAAAGCCTTCTTCCTATTTGAACCTGGCAACATCTATTTTCTGCTGCGAGCTCATGAGGTTATCCTTAAGGGTCCCCAGTTCACGAGGCCGACGTCTTATTTCTACCAGCATTAAAACATTTTCCTCCCTGTTCCAACACTACAGATTGTCCTCAGCTTATGAACATTCATTTAGTGACCGTCTGAAATTACAACGGCACTGAAAGAAATGTGGCTTACGACCGTTCTTCACACTTCCAACCGTTGCAGCAACCCTGCGGTCAGGAGATCAAAATTCAGACGCTTGGCAATTGACTCATATTAATGACGGTCACAGTGTCCCGGGGTCACGTGATCCCCTTTTGTGACCTCCTGACCGGCGAAGTCAATGGAGAAGCTAGATTTGCTTTACAATCGTGTTACTAACTTAACTGCAGTGATTCACTTAACAACTGCGGCAAGAAAGGTCGTAAAACGGGGTAAAACTCACAACAACAGTCTCGCTTAGCAACAGAAATGTTGGGCTAAATTGTGATCGTAAGCCAAGGATACCTATACATGAAAGACAGCCCATGGATGCGTAAAATCTGCTAGGCTTAGTTCATTGTTATCATGAAGGAAAACCAAGGAAATGCATGACAAAGGTGAGCGGGATAGGGACTGGCAATGGGGAGAATTTCACGCTTGTGTTGTGGGCCGCCAGCAAATCTGGCAGCAGATTCGGACAGTGAGGAGGTTGGGGAGGAACATGGGCCAGTCCTGGAGTCTGGGGAAGGCTCTGATGAGGGCTCTGCGTCGGAGGCAGAGAGGGAACCAGGGCCGTATGCCAGTTATCAGCTGCCTTCGGAGTCAGACATCAGTGAGGCAGATGAACAGCTGGAGCCTGTTCCCAGTGTGCGCATGTGCAGAGTTGCCAGAAGAAGGGAACAGCTAAAGAACAAGGGTCGACTTGGGAGTAAGGCCACAGGTGGATGATGAATGGCCCCTCCCAGAGGGAATAAAAGAGGAGAGAAGGGGAATGGAGTTTGCAGGAGACAATTAGTTCATTCCTGCATTCTTGCTAAGTATTGCGGTATCTGAAAGATATCGGCCTGGCCGATCTCCAAGCCTGATAAAGGTCGGAAATTGTGAACTATCTTGAAAGACTGTGGGAGAGGAAAGACTTTGCTGGACGGGAATTCACTGTAAATTAAATAAAAGGGGTTTATCGGGACGAGGACTCGGCTTCATGTTGCTGGTGAAGCCTAGGTCAGAACAGCTTGCATAATTTTTCGGTGACAGGTGAACGCCATTATTCAGCTTTGACAAAAGATCCTAAGTCCCAAAAATTTTTGCAGAAAGATCAGGAAACTTGGGTCAACCCTGAAGCTGGCCTGACTGAGGCCATTTTTTAGGCTTCAGTGTTGCCAAACTGGAGCTGAGGGGGGAATAGAGATAGCTAGTGATGTGGTAGCCAAAACAAAATACTTTCTCCTGGGAACCAAGGTCATTCCCACAGGTGATCCGAGAAAGGAAGAGTGAAGTTACCAGGCAACCGGACAGCACCTTGATTGGACTATGTGACTGATTATTTGGAAAAAGGGGAAAAGTTTTATTTTAATTAGGTGAAAACCGCGGAAACATTCAGAGTCATTTTTCACCAGTCTGTTATCTCCAAATAAAACTGTTCTTTGAGGAATCTACCTGCCTCAGAGTTCTGTATAATAATAATAATAATAATAATAATAATAATAATAATAATAATAATAATAATAATAATAATAATAATAATAATAATAATAATAATAATAATAATAATAATATTTTAATTTGTATACCGCCCTTCTCCCGAAGGACTCAGGGTGTTAACAATAAATAAAATAACAGTCAAGACACATACAATATTACTAAAAACTAATTTAAAAACTTATACTTATTAAATTTGCTATGGGTGTATTACTTGGAACGCTGACAACTTGTGGTACTCCCAACGTAAAAGATTAAAGGTTTCCCCTGTCCAGTCATTTCCTATGCTAATGTTATTAGGGCTGATGGGTGCAACCACTATGGTTTTATTCAACATCTGGGCAGCTATACTGTAGGTTCCTCAACTTGTTCTAGAACTTCCAAGCAATTTACAGCATATAAATAATTCGTTCTAGTTGCTATTTATTTATTTATTTATTTATTTATCAAACTTCTATACCGCCCTTCTCCCGAAGGACTCAGGGCGGTGTACAGCCTTCATTTAAAACAATAAATATACATATTAAAATAACCATTAAAAAGCTTATTCAATGAAAGGCCAGATTAAAACCGTCGATTGACCATAAAAATACCCAATAAAATTACCATTAAAAGTTTAAAATTTAAATTTAGAATTTAAAAAGTCAGGCCAGTCCTGCTTGTATAAATAAATAAGTTTTCAGTTCCCGGCGGAAGGTCCGAAGGTCAGGCAATTGGCGTAAACCGGGGGGAAGTTCGTTCCAGAGAGTAGGTGCTCCCACAGAAGGACCTTCCCTGGGGCCGCCAGCCGACACTGCTTGGCGGACGGCACCCTGAGAAGACCCTCTCTGTGAGGCGTGCGGGTCGGTGGGAGGCATGTGGAAACAGCAGGCGGTCCCGTAAGTACCGGGCCCTAAGCCATGGGCGCTTTGAAGGTGGTAACCAAAACCTTGAGCGCACCGGAAGACCACAGGTAGCCAGTGCAGACTGCGCAGGAGAGGTGTTACCGGGAGCAGCGGTGCTCCCTCAATCACCAGCGCAGCTGCATTCTGGACTAACTGCAGTCTCCGGTACACTTCAAAGTAGCCCCATGTAGAGAGCATTGCAATAATCCAGTCAGTGGCGAGCATGAGTGACCGTGCATAAGGCATCCCGGTCAAGAAAGGCGCAACTGGCGGACCAGGCGAACCTGGTAAAAGCTCTCCTGGAGGCGGCCGTCAAGTGATCTTCAAGCGACAGCCGTTCATCCAGGAGAACGCCCAAGTGCGCACTCTTTCCGTTGGGGCCAGTGACTCGCCCCAACAGTCAGCAGCGGTTGCAGCTGACTGTGCGGGATACCGGCATCCACAGCCACTCCGTCTTGGATGGATTGAGTCTGAGTCTGTTTCTCCCCATCCAGACCCGTCGGCCTCCAAACAACGGGACAGCACTTGACAGCTTCGCTGGGGTGGCCTGGGGTGGAAAAGTACAGCTGAGTATCATCAGCGTACAGATGATAACTCACCCCAAAGCCACTGATGACCTCGTAGCGGCTTCATGTAGATGTTGAACAGGAGGCGAGAGAATCGACCCTGCGGCACCCACAAGTGAGGCGCCTCGCGGCGATCTCTGCCCCCTGTCAACACCGACTGCGACCGGTCGGAGAGGTAGGAGGAGAACCACCGATAAACGGTGCCTCCCACTCCCAACCCCTCCAACCGGCGCAGCAGGATACCATGGTCGATGGTATCAAAAGCCGATGAGAGATCCAACAGGACCAGGGCAGAGGAACAACCCCTATCCCTGGCCCTCCAGCTAGTTCTGCTGTTCTGCTGTTGTCTTCAAAATCAAAGAAAAATATTTGTGTCTTCATTGAAACAGCAGCTGCTCAGTACATATGCTTGCTTAAAAACTGTTCTGAAGTTCCAACTTTAGAGAAGTTTTATCTTCTCAAACTGGCTTTTTTCATGCCAATTTTAATTTCATCCACAAACTGCCTTGGCTGAATAAAATCCAGTGCTGGTAAAGGGCCTTACATAACCAGTCTTCTATATTTTTATTTGTTTTGATTTTCTCCTTCCAGAAACCCTCTCAGAGGAGGTAAAGAAGGCCAGTGACAAAATACAGGTATTCCTTGACTTACGACAACGATCGAGCCCAAAATTGCTGTTGGTCCCTCTTAAGTGAAACATTTGTTAAGTGGGTTTTTGCCCCCATTTTACGACCTTTCTTGCCACAAGTGAATCGATGCAGTTGATAAGTTAGTAACACGGTTGTTAGCAGTAGCACTTAGATTTATATACCGCTTCACAGTGCTTTATAGCCCACTCTAAGCGGTTTATAGACTCAGCATATCTCCCCCAACAATCTGGGTCCTCATTTTACCCACCTTGGAAGGATGGAAGGCTGAGTCAACCTTGAGCCTGGTGAGATTCAAATAGCCAAATTATAGGCAGCCAGCAGTCAGCAGAAGTAGCCTGCAGTACTGCATTCTAACCACTGCGCCACCACGGCTTTTACCGTATTTTTCAGAGTATAAGACGCACCGGAGTATAAGACGCACCTTAGTTTTTGGGGAGGAAAATTTTAAAAAAGCTGATTGGCAGGTAGATTGGCCTCCTGGAATACCCCCAATTAGCTGTTCCCAGAGAGGAATTTTAGCAACAGGTTCCTTGGTTGTGAGCTCTGTGCCTTTCTTTTTTTTTTGCTTTCATTTCTGCCTCTGAAACTCCGTTTCAGAAAAAACTTTTTTCTGCCTCTGAAAGCCTCCAAAACAGAACTTCAGAAAAAAAGCCTCTGAAGCTCTATTTGGGGGCTTCTTTTCTGAAGCTCCATTTGGGGGCTTTTTTTCTGAAGCTCAGTTTGGGGGCTTCTTTTCTGATGCTTTTTTCAGCCTCTGAAACCTCCATTTGAGAAGCTGGGTGGGGCTACATTCGGAGTATAAGACACGCCCAGATTTTCACCCTCTTTTCTGGGGGAAAAAGGTGCCTCTTATACTCCAAAAAATACGGTAAGTGGCTTTCCCATTGACTTTGCTTGACCGAAGGTCACAAAAGGCGATCACATGACCCTGCAACCGTCATAAATATGAGTCAGTTGCCAAATGGCTGAATTTTGATTACTGATGACCATCACTGCCATGGTCATAAGTGTGAAAAATGCCTAAGTCACTTTCTCCAGTGCCGTCGTAACTCTGAATGGTCAGGAATTGAAAGGTGGCAAGTCTACCTGTAACTGCAATGCAAATTTCCTGCGTTGACACAGACTATCAATTCTTGGGGGAGGGCTGTCAAAAGCAGAATCCTTACCAATAATCAGCCCAACCTGGCGGCATGCCATGACGGCCGCAAAGACCTTGGACCTGTCCTGCGAGTGGTAGAACGGGTGAGGTAGCCAAAGATGGAGGCACCTGCTCCAGTTCCCACACCTGATCCGAGAAAGGAAGAGTGAAGTTACCAGGCAACCGGACAGCACCTTGATTGGACCATGTGACTGATTATTTGGAAAAAGGGGAAAAGTTTTACTTTTAATTAGGTGAAAACCGCGGGAACATTCAGAGTCGTTTTCCACCAGTCTGTTATCTCCAAATAAAACTGTTCTTTGAGGAATCTACCTGCCTCAGAGTTCTGTATAATAATAATAATAATAATAATAATAATAATAATAATAATAATAATAATAATAATAATAATAATAATAATAATAATAATAATAATAATAATAATATTTTAATTTGTATACCGCCCTTCTCCCGAAGGACTCAGGGCGGTTAACAGCCAAATAAAATAACAGTCAAGACACATACAATATTACTAAAAATTAATTAAAAAACTTATACTTATTAAATTTGCTATGGGTGTATTACTTGGAACACTGACAACTTGTGGTACTCCTAACGTAAAAGATTAAAGGTTTCCCCTGTCCAGTCATTTCCTATGCTAATGTTATTAGGGCTGATGGGTGCAACCACTATGGTTTTATTCAACATCTGGGCAGCTATACTGTAGGTTCCTCAACTTGTTCTAGAACTTCCAAGCAATTTACAGCATATAAATAATTCGTTCTAGTTGCTAGTTCTGCTGTTCTGCTGTTGTCTTCAAAATCAAAGAAAAATATTTGTGTCTTCATTGAAACAGCAGCTGCTCAGTACATATGCTTGCTTAAAAACTGTTCTGAAGTTCCAACTTTAGAGAAGTTTTATCTTCTTAAACTGGCTTTTTTGATGCCAATTTTAATTTCATCCACAAACTGCCTTGGCTGAATAAAATCCAGTGCTGGTAAAGGGCCTTACATAACCGATCTTCTATAATTTTATTTGTTTTGATTTTTTCCTTCCAGAAACCCTCTCAGAGGAGGTAAAGAAGGCCAGTGACAAAATACAGGTATTCCTTGACTTACGACAACGATTGAGCCCAAAATTGCTGTTGGTCCCTCTTAAGTGAAACATTTGTTAAGTGGGTTTTTGCCCCCATTTTACGACCTTTCTTGCCACAAGTGAATCGATGCAGTTGATAAGTTAGTAACACGGTTGTTAGCAGTAGCACTTAGATTTATATACCGCTTCACAGTGCTTTACAGCCCACTCTAAGCGGTTTATAGACTCAGCATATCTCCCCCAACGATCTGGGTCCTCATTTTACCCACCTTGGAAGGATGGAAGGCTGAGTCAACCTTGAGCCTGGTGAGATTCAAACAGCCAAATTATAGGCAGCCAGCAGTCAGCAGAAGTAGCCTGCAGTACTGCATTCTAACCACTGCGCCACCACGGCTATTACCGTATTTTTCAGAGTATAAGACGCACCGGAGTATAAGACGCACCTTAGTTTTTGGGGAGGAAAATTTTAAAAAAGCTGACTGGCAGGTAGATTGGCCTCCCGGAATACCCCCAATTAGCTGTTCCCAGAGAGGAATTTTAGCAACAGGTTCCTTGGTTGTGAGCTCTGTGCCTTTCTTTTTTTTTTGCTTTCATTTCTGCCTCTGAAACTCAGTTTCAGAAAAAAAACTTTTTTCTGCCTCTGAAAGCCTCCAAAACAGAACTTCAGAAAAAAAGCCTCTGAAGCTCTGTTTGGGGGCTTCTTTTCTGAAGCTCCATTTGGGGGCTTTTTTTCTGAAGCTCAGTTTGGGGGCTTCTTTTCTGATGCTTTTTTCAGCCTCTGAAACCTCCATTTGAGAAGCTGGGTGGGGCTACATTCGGAGTATAAGACACGCCCAGATTTTCACCCTCTTTTCTGGGGGAAAAAGGTGCCTCTTATACTCCAAAAAATACGGTAAGTGGCTTTCCCATTGACTTTGCTTGACCGAAGGTCACAAAAGGCGATCACATGACCCTGCAACCGTCATAAATATGAGTCAGTTGCCAAATGGCTGAATTTTGATTACTGATGACCATCACTGCCATGGTCATAAGTGTGAAAAATGCCTAAGTCACTTTCTCCAGTGCCGTCGTAACTCTGAATGGTCAGGAATTGAAAGGTGGCAAGTCTACCTGTAACTGCAATGCAAATTTCCTGCGTTGACACAGACTATCAATTCTTGGGGGGGGGGGGGCTGTCAAAAGCAGAATCCTTACCAATAATCAGCCCAACCTGGCGGCATGCCATGACGGCCGCAAAGACCTTGGACCTGTCCTGCGAAGTGGTAGAACGGGTGAGGTAGCCAAAGATGGAGGCACCTGCTCCAGTTCCCACACCTGTAGCGGAGAGGCAGAAAAGTCCGTTGGAAAAGGGAAGAACGGTAAATCTTCGCTCATCCACCCATTCAAAGCACATTGTTCTGTCCTCCTTCGCCTCTGTCCGAGTGATGGCTTAATTAGCTGGTACTATCAGCTCTGGCAGCAGAATAGCCAGTGTCTTGCCAAGAGCCTCCGTTATCTTCCACGATGCTGGTGAGTCACTCAGAAACAAACTTCAGCTCTTAATCAGTGGATTTGCCAGCTACGAAGAGACACAGCAGCTCTGGCTGCCTTTATATCCTGTGGGGTATGGCTCCATGACTCAGCACTTCCTAGGCCTGCCCCACCCCTGCTTCTGTTGTTCCCTCCTCTCCTGCCTACGAAACCTAGGGTCCAGCCAGGTCTGATTGCCATCAGCTGGGTCTGAAGGCGTGGCCTGGGGGGGTAAGAGTCAGCGGACAGAGGCCTCGTTATCTCTTCCACCTGGCCTGCTTCTGGCTCCTGGAGCTGAGCCAGGGAAGCCGGTGCTCCCGAGGTAAGTCCTGACGGCCCTTCCCCCTCACTTTCCAAGTCACTTTCTGGCAGGAGGGCCGGCTCGGGGGGCGCAGATACAACACACGTTATCCAATTTAGCCCTCCCAGTCTGACACCTTCTCAGAGGCTACATCTTTTCTATTCTGCTCTATGGAATGGAGAGTTGGTCTCTGACAGAAAGCCACTGGAAGAGACTAGATCTCGGCTAGCTCAGCCACAGTTGTGTCAGACGCTGTGAGAAGAAACAAGCCAACTTGGTTTTCTTTCCAATAGTGAGTTTGTTTATTGGGTCTACTACAAACCGGGTCTCAGTAATAGTCGGGGTCTCTCTGTATAAAGTCAGCACTGAGAGCTTCTGCCTCTCAGCCCCTTTTCAAACATCCCGCGCTAGTCATGCCCCACCCCATGGCTGGACTGCTCTGTTGATTGGACGCCTGGCCGCTCTCTCCCTCCTCGTCTGACAGCCTCAGCTGCCACGTCATCTGCTAAATTCAGGAACTCAAGCAGCTCTTCCTAACGCCCAGCCCTCATCTCCCTCTATGCCGGCCACCAGTGTGCTGATTCTTTTCTCATGCTTGCCAAACGCAGATCCCTGCAGCCCTCAAACAAGTCCTTGGATCTTTGATTAGAGGCTGCTCCCATGATCTGGATCCCTGTAGAGTCATGTGTCGAGCCGGAGCTGGGTTCGACACTAGAACCGTGATGGTGAACCTAAGGCACACATGCCAGAGGTGGTACGCAGGACCCTCTCTGTGGGCACACGAGCCGTCGCCCCAGCTCAGCTACGCATGCATGTGTGTCTCCCACCAGCCAGGTGGTCTTTGGGTCTCTGCCACACATGCACGGGGCACATGTGTGGGGGGGTGGCGTGCACATGTGCGAGGGCCGCATGTGCAGGGGGCGGGGTGCATGCACAGGGCCACATGTGCGTTGCATTTTGGAGATTCAGGTGCACGCACATTCTCACACTCACACACATGCTTTGGGCAATCAGTCCGGAAAAGGTTAGCCATCATTGGACTAGAACAGTGGTCTTGGCTCTTTTAAGACTTGTGGACTTCAATTCCCAGAGTTCCTCAGCCAGCTCTGGGAGTTGAAGTCCACAAGTCTTAAAAGAGCCAAGTTTGCAGACCCCGGGACTACAAGCATTTGGAATGTGGATTTAGAGACCGCCATTACGTATAAGCAGGGCTGACAAAATCAGAAATGAGGAGATGATAAGCCGCCTGGGAAAGCCAAGGGAAATCATCCAAACCATTAAAAAAAAGAAAGTTAGAATATTTTGGACGTGTGGCGTGACACCCGGAAAAATACGGCATCCTTCACTTAATCCCCCAAGGAAAGATTGAAGGCAAACGAGATCCAGAACATCATGGCTTCAAAATCTAAGGGGCCACTTTGGACAAAACTCAGCAGCATTTTTTCGTGCTGCTGTTGATAAAAATAGGATCGCCAATATGATCGCCAACATCCGATGACGGACATGGCACAAGAAGAAATCTGACACCTTCAAGATTTGTCCAGTTAATATCTGGTTGGCTGGGCAAGATATTTTCTTCTGATGCAGTTCTGTTTGTTAAATTTAGAACAAGGGTAACAAGACCAAATGTAATACATTTCAAATGTAACAAAACCAGCTAAAAACTAGAAATCCAAAATACAATTAAAGTCCTGAACTTGTGCAATACTCTTAACTTGACACTCGGGCATTTTATTTTTATTTTTAATTTGCACAGTACACCCGGAAGTAAAGACTAACGAAAATAAGCTAGCTTGACCCAACAGGCGAAGTTGCAAAACAAGGTTATAACAGCACACTAATATTTTTTTTTTGCTAGGCCTTTTACCTAAGAGATTTAGTAAGTTGTGTGGACAGAGGAGGAAAGATGAGAAACAAAAGGGCTGATGGACTTGCAGAAATTTAAAGCCCACAAATTAAGGAAAAAGTGAAGAAAATTATCTTATTTGTACCTCAAAGCTCAATTAGTTGAGCTAGGTTACAGTTGAGTTAGACTCGGAAAGGATAATAGTCCCCAGTCCTTACCTGCTACTAGTCGGCTGCTGAGAAGCATCCATTTGGAGCCACCAACAAAGTACATGAAGTTTCCTGAAAAAAAAGGACAACGGTAAGAAAGACTAGAAGTAGCATGGTGGGGAGCTCAGCCATACGTCGCAGGATGAGAACTCAACCTGCAGGGAGGCAGCCCACGATGCCCACCAAAGTTGACGGCGCCCAATGCTAAATCATTTATGGACAGAATGATGCTGGTTGGGGTTTTGTGCACAGCAAAACAGCTCTCGCACTATGATCAGGGGAACAAGTGGATTATGGATAGATGTGTCCAGATGTGCAGGCTCCACATTTTTTAACAATCGATTCTCTGCCCTAAGGACTGGGAGGGTGGGCGTGGCTGGATGGGTGGGGTCATGTGACTTAAGTGGACGTGACCAACTCTAGGTCACTTGTATGGGTAGTACAGAGAGAGTGGAGAGAGGGAGGGAGACTGTGTCAAGCTAGACTGGGAAAGCTGGCTGCGAGAGGAAGAGAAACTGGATAAGCTGGACCCAGACGCTTCCCGGGTCCCCTCATTCCAGAAGCAGCAACCTCACACTCTCCCCTCTGCTAGCCCCCTTCTTCGCATGGGATCGCCCAGCAGCGGAGACGGAGAGGGAGAAGGGGCAGCGGAGGCCGCGAGCATCGAGGGGAGAGTGCCACACAGAAACGGGAGCACACAGAAACGCCGCCACCTTCTCCTTCTCCGTCTCCATCGCTGGGCGATCCCATGTTTCAAGAGTTCTACTTTCTTGAACGGAGAGGAGAGGCAGACCAGGGGGTGAAATGCTACCGGTTTGCTCCGGTTCTGACGAACTGGTAGTGATAAAAATGACCGGTTCAGTGAACCGGTAGTAAAAAAAAAAAATGCTTTAAAAAAGTAAAAAAATAAAGGTTCCGACGATCACAGCTGGGCCACGCAATCGTCGGAACCTTTTTTTTTTTTTTACTTTTTCAAAGCATTTTTTTAATTAGGGCCGGAATAGCTCAGGTTGTAAGGAGCCTGTTATTAGAACACAGTAGCCTACAATTACTGCAGGTTCAAGCCCACAGCCCAAGGTTGACTCAGCCTTCCATCCTTTATAAGGTAGGTAAAATGAGGACCCAGATTGTTGGGGGGGCAATAAGTTGACTTTGTAAATATACAAATAGAATGAGACTATTGCCTTATACAGTGTAAGCCGCCCTGAGTCTTCGGAGAAGGGCGGGATATAAATGTAAAAAAACAAAACAAACAAACAAAACAATTACCCATTCACCTGAACTGGTAGTAAAAAAAATACTTTAAAAAAGTAAAAAAAAAAAAAGGTTCCGACGATCGCACAGCATAGCTGTGATCGTCGAACCTATTTTTTTTAAACTTTTTTAAAGCACTTTTTTATTACCGGTTCGGACAAATAGGTAGTAAAAAATGCTTTTAAAAGTTTTTTTAAAAAAGTTGGACACGCCTACTTAGTCACACAACCCCTCCCCCTCCAAGCCACGCCCACAGAACCGGTAGCAAAAAAAAAATTGCATTTCACCACTGAGGCAGGCTCTTACAAAGGGACCTTGGAGATTTGAAGGGACAGAAGATGGCAAATTATCTTGTGAGGGCAACCTATGCCAGCCTCCCACGGCAGGGTCCACTCACCTGCTATCTGAAACAAGTTGGCAAACATGATGGTCCCCTTGGTTCGATGGGTACGATCGGACCAATATCCAAAGAAAGGGCCTGTGATTAATCCAGCAAAGCTAAAGGCAGAGAGAGCCAGGCCCAAGTAGTACGGTTCAGCATTAAGCTTTTGCAGATAAGCCCAAATGGTAGGCAGGATCACCGCTGGGTGAGGAGAAGGGAGGAAGAAAAGAGACACAAAAGTTAAAAAAAAACTTCTCTAAAGAAGCGTGCATCAGAAGACATCGTCCGATCAGGAGTGAAATGTTCCTGGTTCGGAATGGATCGTGAGATCCGGTAGCGATGGTGGCGGGTGGTTTGGAGAACCGGTAGCAAAAATGCCTGCCCACCCCCACCCACCCCCGCCCATGCCCAGCTGAGCCACGTGATCATCAGAGGTTTGGGGTTTTTTTACTTTCAAAAGCATTTTTTCTTCAGCCTAAAAAATGCTTTTAAAAGTAAAAAAAAAAAAGGCTCTGATGATTGCGCAGCTCAGCTGGGATCGTCAGAATCTTTTAAAACAATTTTTTCGGCCGAAGAGTTTTTTAAAAAATGCTTTTAAAGGGTTCTGGTGATCAGGCAACTCAGCTGGGATCGTCAAAACCTTTTAAAAGCATTTTTACAACCTCTTCAGCCAAAGAGGTGGTAGAAAAAATGCTTTTAAGAGTAAAAAAAAGGCTCTGATGATTGCGCAGCTCAGCTGGGATCATCAGAACCTTTTAAAAGCATTTTTCTTCAGCCTAAAAATGCTTTTAAAAAATGCTTTTAAAGGGTTCTGGTGATCAGGCAACTCAGCTGGGATCGTCAGAACCTTTTAAAAGCATTTTTTAAAAACCTCTTTGGCCGAAAAAGTGCTTTTAAAAGTAAAAAAAAAAAGCCTCTGATGATCGCGCAGCTGAGCTGGGATCGTCAGAACCTTTTAAAAGCCTTTTTTACAACCTCTTCAGCCAAAGAGGTGGTAGAAAAAATGCTTTTAAAAGTAAAAAAAAGTAAAAAAAGTAAAAAAAAAAAAGAGTTGGCCACATCCACCCAGTCACATTACACCCCCCCCACCAAGCCACGCCCATAGAACCGGTAGTAACAAATTTTACATTTCACCCCTGCCTCCGATAGCCAAAATTACACAAGATCTTCAACTTAAGGCCACAGTTCAGCCCAAAATTTCCATTGCAGAGTGAAACAGTTGTTAAGCAGGTTTTGCCCCATTTTACGACCTTTCTTGCCACAGTTGTTAAGTGAATCGCTGCATATCGGGATAGCTCAGGCTGTTAAGAAGCCTGCTATTAGAACACAGCAGCCTGCAATTACTGCAGGTTCAAGCCCGGCCCAAGGTTGACTCAGCCTTCCATCCTTTATAAGGGAGGTAAAATGAGGACCCAGATTGTTGGGGGGCAATAAGTTGACTTTGTAAAAAAAATATACAAATAGAATGAGACTATTGCCTTATACACTGTAAGCCGCCCTGAGTCTTCGGAGAAGGGCGGGATATAAATGTAAACAAAAAAAAAGTTATTAAATTAGTAACACCGTTGGTAAGTGAGCCTGGCTACCCCATTGACTTTGATGGTCAGAAGGTCGCAAAAGGGGATCAAATGAGCCCCAGGACACCGCAACTGTCGTAAGTACATGCCAGTTGCCAAGAGTCTGAATTTTGATCACGTGACCATGGGGATGCTGCAAAAGGTCATTAAGTGTAAAAAACAGTCACAGGCAGGGATGCAATCCAGCAGGTTGTGATAGGTTCTGGAGAACCAGTAGCAGAAATTTTGAGCAGTTCGGAGAACCGGTAGTGGAAATTTTGAGTAGTTTGGAGAACCGGCAAATACCAGAGCGGGGTGGGAATGGAGATTTTGCAATATCCTTCCCCCAGGAGTGGGGTGGGAATGGAGATTTTGCAGTATCTTTCCCTGCCACACCCACCAAGCCACACCACGCCCACTAAGCCACGCCCACAGAACCAGTAATCAAAAAAATTAGATTTCACTACTGGTCACGAAACAAATGGTTGTAAATCGAGGATTACCTGCATCATCTTGAATCTAGGGGCCGGGATAGCTCAGGCTACAGAGAAGCCTGTTATTAGAACACAGAGCCTGCAATTACTGCAGGTTCGAGCCCGGCCCGAGGTTGACTCAGCCTTCCACCCTTTATAAGGTAGGTAAAATGAGGACCCAGATTGTTGGGGGGGCAATAAGTTGACTTTGTAAAAATATACAAATAGAATGAGACTATTGCCCTATACATTGTAAGCCGCCCTGAGTCTTCGGAGAAGGGCGGGATATAAATGTAAACAAAAAAAAAAATGAAGCAGATTCCCACCAAACCTAAGTTTCTTGTCTTATGCCCCAGCCATTTCCTTTCTCATTTTGAAATCCCTGGTTTTCCTTTTCTGGCTGGATGGCAAGTTCAACTCTGCTAAATTCAAGTTTCGGATTGCAAAACCTTTGATCCCAGCGACGCAGCCGCTGCGGTTAGCCACGTTTCATATAAGCTCTGAACCAAGCCGGGTGACTCCTTTGAACCTTTGTTGGCTGGGATTATACAAAAGGCTAACCCCAAACCAAAAACAACAAACCCACATTACAGCGTAACACCAATGTCCTAAGCGGGCTCTTATCTTGCTTGTTTTCCCATTAAGAAAAAAAAACCCACCCTCATTTCTATTGCCTGTAATGTGAAACCACAACTAAGGGAAGGGAAACAAAACCGAGGATTTTATACATATATCTGCCTGGGGACTATTTTTATTTTGGTATGTGCTTATATTTAAATGCAGTACAAGATGCGCTCCCCACGAAGGCCACCCTGTAGATTAGGTTGGACTGAGCCAGAGGTCAGCAACCTGCGGCTCTGGAGCCGCATGTGGCTCTTTCACCCCTCTGATGCGGCTCCGTCACTCAAAATATGCATCACAACCACCAATGGGCAACACCTGCCGGCACGTGATTTATTGAGCTTTTCAATAAATTTCAATTTTCAACCCCCGGTAGGCCAACCACGGATAAATCCAAGAAAAGAAAAGTTTCAGAAGAAAACAGAACATTTATTTCAACTACATATGCTAGTTTTGTGGCTGCTCAAGAAATAGTCAGGCACGGGAAGGGTTTTGTTATTATTATTATTATTATTATTATTATTTATTAAATTTTTATACCGCCCTTCTCCCGAAGGACTCAGGGAGGTTTACAGCCATAATAAAAAACAACAGCAATATACACATAAAACCATAATTAAAAAAACTTATTATACAAATGGCCGAATTAAAACATTTAGAATAAAACCCCAAATTTTAAAATGTTCAAACATTAAAACTAATTAAAATCCTATTAAAATCCTATGCCAGTCCTGCGCGAACAAACAAATAGGTCTTCAGCTCTCGGCGGAAAGTCCGAAGGTCCGGCAGTTGCCGAAGTCCAGGAGGGAAGTTCGTTCCAAAGGGTGGGAGCCCCCACAGAGAAGGCCCTCCCCCTGGGGGCCGCCAGCCGACATTGCTTGGCGGACGGCACCCTAAGGAGTCCCTCTCTGTGTGAGCGTACGGGTCGGTGGGAGGCATTCGGTAACAGCAGGCGATCCCGTAAGTACCCTGGCCCTAAGCCATGGAGCGCTTTAAAGGTAGTCACCAACACCTTGAAGTGCACCCGAAAGACCACAAGTAGCCAGTGCAGACTGCGCAGGAGAGGTGTTACATGGGAGCAACATGTGGCTCCCACTATCACCCGCGCAGCTGCATTCTGAACCAACTGGAGCCTCCGGGTTCTCTTCAAGGGGAGCCCCATGTAGAGAGCATTACAGTAGTCCAACTGAGAGATCCTGTGTGTTTTGTGGCTCCTGGTGTTTTCTTTTCAGTAGGAACCTGGTCCAAATGGCTCTTTGAGTGTTTAAGGTTGCAGACCCCTGGACTGAGCTATAGGTAGCCCTCGACTTGCAACCATTCACTTAGTTACTGATTGTTTTTCACACTTACGACTGTTGCACCATCCCCATGATCACGTGATCCAAATAAAGAGGCATGTATTTATGACAGTTGCGGTCTTCCGGGGTCATGTGATCCCCTTCTGCGACCTTCGGACGAGCAAAATCAAGGGGGAAGCCCGATTCGCTTAACATCCGGGCTATTAACTTAACAGGTGCAGCGATTCACTTAACAGTTGTGGCAAAGAAGGTGGTAAAATGGGGCAAAAAACTCACTCAACTATCTTGCTTTGCGATGGAAATTTGGGGCTCAATTGTGGTCATAAGTCGAGGACTACCTGTATGACTGGCCCACTGTCACCCAACAATCTCCTAAGAAACAAAGAAACGCAACCCTGTTTTCTTGGCTGGCGAACACCACAGCACACAATGCAACATATTGCGTTCGACCAGCTTTTTTTAAATCTTGGGTTTAGAAAACTTAGAACTCCGCTGCCTTCGACAGGACCTGTGTTTAACTCACAGAATCATCTATTGCAATGTCCTTCCTGTCGAAGACTACTTCAGCTTCAATCACAACAATACAAGAGCAAACAATAGATTTAAACTTAATGTTAACCGCTTCAAACTTGATTGCAGAAAATATGACTTCTGTAATAGAGTTGTTAATGCCTGGAACACACTACCCGACTCTGTGGTCTCTACTCAAAATCCCCAAAGCTTTAACCAAAGACTATCTACTATTGACCTCATCCCATTCCTAAGAGGTCTGTAAGGGGCGTGCATAAGAGCACAAACGTGCCTACCGTTCCTGTCCTATTGTTTTCTTTCATTATATCCAATTAATATAGTTATTGCATGCTTATGCTTATATATAAGGGACACGGTGGCTCAGGGGCTAGGACGTTGAGTTTGTAGATCGAAAGGTCGGCAGCTCGGCGGTTCGAATCCCTAGTGCTGCTGTATAACGGGGTGAGCTCCTGTTACTTGTCCCAGCTTCTGCCAACCTAGCAGTTTCGAAAGCACGTAAAAATGCAAGTAGAAAAAATAGGGGCCACCTTTGGTGGGAAGGTAACAGCGTTCCGTGCGCCTTTGGCATTGAGTCATGCCGGCCACATGACCACGGAGACATCTTCAGACAGCGCTGGCTCTTCGGCTTTGAAACGGAGATGAGCACCGCCCCCTAGAGTCGGCAACGACTAGCATGCATGTGCGAGGGGAACCTTTACCTTTACCTATGCTTATATATATATATATATGCTTATATATTATAAAGTTACTTTCATGCTTATGCTTATATATACTGTTGTGACAAAATAAATAAATAAAATAAATAAATAAATAAAAATAAACTTTATAACTTTATTGTCATTGTACGTATATACACAGTATACCCGTAAAACCAAATTCACTTAACACCCGAAGACCGGGCCCAACACACATAAAAATCCCCAAACACACCCACCACCCACCAAAAATTCCCCGCCTCTAAACCACCCAAACATCCACACAACAGACCAAGTAATGCGGTCCAACAGCTCACTGACGGTGGCCCTTTAGTTCATTGTTGAGTGCAACGATAGCTCTGGGATAAAAAACTATTCAGAGAAGGCGTGGGGTCCGAGTTTTAACTGTTAAGTATCTTCTGCCAGAAGGCAACAGCCCAAAAAGATTGTAAGCAGGATGGGAAGAGTCTCTGGGAATGTTATGCAACTGAATAATATTTGTAGTTCTATATCCAGTACCGTGTGCAAGACAGTTGTCTCCTCCCCTGGAATTTTGAAGCTAAGGTTCTGTTCTACCTCTCGTCTTCCCTCGTTCCCAACCCAAAAAAGGAGCACAGCGTTCCCCAGAGGTCTTCTAGTCTAACCCCCTTGTTGTGTCTCGTCCGATCTCACCACAGCCGGGGCCTTCTCATCTGCTTCCGAACACGGAGGAATATCCTAGTATGCCTCCCGGCCCCAGCCCTGACTCCATGCCCAGACAGGCTGAAGAGGAGGAACTATCTCCAGCCCCCAGCTCTGGCTCCATGCCCAGGCAAACGGAGCAACTAGACCCCTCCCCCTCCTCCACAGCATGAGAACCTGAAGGAGGTCAATTGCCAACAGCTGCAGACTGGTGTGACCCTCGCGTCAGAAGACTTGATAGACGGAGGCAACAGAAGGAAGGGAGGGGCAGGCCTGGATAAGTGCTGAGTCATGGAGCCACACCCCATGGCCTATATAAAGGACCTGCTTTCTGGCATTCTCTGAGTCAGGCAAAGTCTAAACATATCTTGCTGAAGTCACTTTCTGGTCTCCTGCCTGCCCTGAGGACTTTGCTAGGACTTTGGCAGAGCTGCAGAGGCACACCTGATTCGGATTTCCCTGACCCAGCCGTCAACGGAGGAGTGGGACACGACACCCCTGCTCAAGCAGGAGACCTTAGAGCGGTGGTTCTCAACCTTTATAGTGCTGCGACCCCTTTAATATAATTCCCCACGATGTGGCGACCCCAATCATAAAATTATTTTCGTTTTGAATTTATAATGCCTGAAGACATATTGGCTGGCGATCTGAACTGCTTGCGATTGCCTTGAGGACGGAGGCATTAAAGCAGAGACTCCTCCCCTATTAAGTTTATCTCACTTGAAGCCAGATTAGGCTATTGATTGGGAGTGATTGCAGCTGGCTTGAGAGGGAGACATCAGAGCAAAGATTTCTCTCTTTTTTAATTCATTGCGCCTGAAGCCGAATTCAGCTAGCAATTTGAAAAGCCTGCAGCTGGCTTGTGGAGTCAACCATTGGAGCGCGATTCTTCGACTTGCAAGTATACTTCCCATATTTCCGATGGTTTTAGGCGACCCCTGGCAAATCGTCATTCGACCCCCAACGGGGTCCCGACCCATAGGTTGAGAACCGCTGCCTTAGAGCATGCCAAACAAATGGTTGTCCAATCGCTTCTTAAAACCTTCCAATGATGGAACACCCACAACTTCTGGAAGCAACAGTTCAATTGTTCTCACTGTCAGAAAATTTCTCCTTCTTTCTAGATTGCTTCTCTCCTTGATTAGTTTCCACCCATCGCTTCTTGTCATGTCCTCAGGTGCTTTGGAGAATAGCTTGACTCCCTCTTCTTTGGGGCAGCCCCTGAGATATTGGGAGACTGCTATCATGTCAGCCCTAGTTTCAAGAAAGGTGCATTGTCTTTAAACAATGGATCTATGAGGTTAACCCATTCTTTGGGTTTGCAGCACAACACACTAAATCTTAAATAGACAACGTGAGGCTGCATAAGAAGACTGAGTCTACTCGGTCATTATCTTGTCACAATTAGACACACCCTGCTAACCCAGATAATGGATTAAAAAGGCAGAATTCATAAAGCAGGATCCCACGCATCCTTCTTCAAGTATCCTGACCCAAAAAGCAATTTTCTTTCTTTCTTTCTTTCTTTTTCTTTCCTTCGTTCCTTCCTTCCTTTCTTTGGAACAAGATCCAAGGTTCATGAATAGCTAAGGCTTCTCTCTGGAATGAAGAAATCCTATCCTCTCTTTGCAGGCAAAGATGGGAGAAATTTGGGGCTTTAAATAAGGGATGTGCTAGTCATTCCTGACTCTAGGGGGCGGCGCTCATCTCCGTTTCAAAGCCGAAGAGCCGGCGCTGTCCGAAGACGTCTCCGTGGTCATGTGGCTGCTATGAATAAATGCTAAAGGCGCACGGAATGCTGTTACTTTCCCACCAAAGGTGGTCCCTGTTTTTCTACTTGCATTTTTTACCTGCTTTCAAACTGATAAGATTGGCAGAAGCTGGGTCAAGTAACGGGAGCTCACCCCATTACGCAACACTGGGGATTCAAACCGCTGAACTGGCGACCTTTTGATCAACAACCTCAGTGTCTTAGCCACTGAGCCACTGCGTCCCCTATACATTCCTCTTCTACTTTTCTCCAAAGGGAAGAATGCAAGTGGTTTTATGGATATTTTAAGTCATTTAGGATAAACTCAATCCTCATATCCTACATTAAAATCCTAATATATTTTTTTTTCATTTATATCCCGCCCTTCTCCGAAGACTCAGGGCGGCTTACAGTGTGTAAGGCAATAGTCTCATTCTATTTGTATATTTACAAAGTCAACTTATTGCCCCCCCAACAATCTGGGTCCTCATTTTACCTACCTTATAAAGGATGGAAGGCTGAGTCAACCTTGGACCTGGTGGGACTAGAACCTGCAGTAATTGCAGGCAGCTGTGTTTTAATAACAGGCTTCTTACAGCCTGAGCCACACCGCGGCCCTATAAGTTCCTATAAGTTAAACATCCTTGAGATATTTTGCAATCTAACAAAAAAAAAGGAATACTGCCAACTTTTATGATTTTTTACAAATCTGCTTTATGGAGATATAGGTAGTCATAATGCCATGCTATTTAGCCACAGTTTCGAGGCCCAAGACAGCTAAGTGAGGTTTGCCTTATTTTATGACCCAGTTCTTGTCCCAGTTGTTAAGTGAGTCACTGCAATTATTAAGGTAGTAATACAATTGTTAGGTGGATCTGGCTTTCCCACTGTCTTTGCTTGTCAGAAGGTCACAAATATTCTAGGAAATATTTAAAAGCAGAATATTATACCTTCCTGGATGAGAAATGGAGAAACATATTTTAGACAATAGACTTCATTCTATTTGTATATTTATATACAAAGTCAACTTATTGCCCCCAACAATCTGGGTCCTCATTTTACCTACCTTATAAAGGATGGAAGGCTGAGTCAACCTTGGGCCTGGTGGGACTTGGACCTGCAGTAATTGCAAGCAGCTGCTGTCAATAACAGACTGCATTAGCAGGCTCAAGCAAGCTTGAGAGACAGCCAGCAAGGCTAGCTAAGACCCCCACCCCCTGGGAGTCTGACAACCAATCAGGATACTCTTCCTGTGCCCCAGAAAGGTCAAAGCTCAGAAAAATCATAAAACCAGGGAGCACACAGGATCTCAGCCCCTTTTTCTGTTCAGGATCTCAAGCCATGTGATCCTGACCACCATTAAACCATCTTTCCAAGCAGCCTCCGTGTTTCCAGTGTCTTTGTCCCCGGTCATAACTCTGAAAAAAGAATCGTAAGTCACTGTTTTTGAAGCCATTGTAACTTTGAACGGTCACTAACTGAACTGTTGTAAGTCAAGGACAACCTCTTTCTGTTCCATGAGGTATACTTATTGCTTCTGGGCTCAGCTCACAATTGATTAATTATTCCCACAATGATTGATTGTTCTCACTGTCAATGATTAATTGATCTCATCCTCTCCTTAGCTCTAGGGTTTTTTTTGGTGTTTTTTTTATTTACATTTATATCCCGCCCTTCTCCGAAGACTCAGGGCGGCTTACAGTGTATAAGGCAATAGTCTCATTCTATTTGTATATTTTACAAAGTCAACTTATTGCCCCCCCAACAATCTGGGTCCTCATTTTACCTACCTTATAAAAGATGGAAGGCTGAGTCAACCTTGGGCTGGGCTTGAACCTGCAGTAATTGCAGGCAGCTGTGTTCTAATAACAGGCTTCTTACCAGCCTGAGCTACCACAGCCCTTTAGGTTGCTTCTCTCTTTGTTGTTTTGTTAATTCTTCGGCATTTCTTTAATGTTTTGTGAGTCTTTGGCAGGATGTTATTTGCCCTATTCTAAAATCTAGACCAGGAAGAGATACTTCCAAACAGGTTAACCTTTTACCAGCAGATGAAAATTCTAAATTTAGAGGCAACTGCCAAGATTTTTAACTACGGCTACAAAAACAAGGCCCTTAGTAACACAAATCAGGGGTCTCCAACCTTGGCAACTTTAAGACTTGTGGACTTCAACTCTCAGAATTTCTCAGCCAGTTTTGCTGGCTGAGGGATTCTGGGAGTTGAAGTCCACAAGTCTTCAAGTTGCCAAGGTTGGAGACCCCTGACACAAATAATTTGGAGTTTAAAGCGTTTTCTGTAATATTTATTACATTACATTACTTGTTAAATAAAATGCCAAAGTTTAGATTGTATTTGCAACTTTCTATTTGGATCTTGTGGCTATACATAATTTTAAAAAAAAAAAAAACCTTGCTCCTTTCCAATAGTCAATGATTTATCAGACATTGGATATACAAAGCAGTTCTTGATTTCTGACTGAAGATCAGGTGTCATCACATTTTCAAATAATAACGGAGAGAGAGAAAGACAAAACCTATTTTCTATTGTAGGAATTTAGCACCCACCCCCCTCCTACAAGAATGAAATATTTTAGAAAATATTTAAAAAGGCAAAATATATTTCCCTGGATGAGAAATGGAGAAACATGTTTTAAAGACAGCAGCTTCCTGACTCCCCCCCACCTTTGTCAATGGGCCATTAAAAGCCTCAG
This sequence comes from Ahaetulla prasina, assembly GCF_028640845.1. Taxonomy (NCBI): domain Eukaryota; kingdom Metazoa; phylum Chordata; class Lepidosauria; order Squamata; family Colubridae; genus Ahaetulla; species Ahaetulla prasina. The sequence continues at coordinate 106,276,237 of NC_080544.1, forward strand.
CTAAGCTCACTCATTCTCCCCACCTTTGTCAATGGGCCATTAAGACTTGAGCCAGTCCATTGTCTACATGACAAAGATAGGATTAGCCCCTACCCATCTAGCAACAGAATCTTACCACATGGCAAGGCTCAAGCAAGCTTGAGAGACAACCTACAACATTAGCTAAGACCCCCACCCCCTGGGAGTCTGACAACCAATCAGGATACTCTTCCTGTGCCCCAGAAAGTTCAAAGCTCAGAAAAAGCATAAAGCCAGGGAGCACACAGGATCTCAGCCCTTTTCTGTTCAGGATCTCAAGCCATGTGATCCTGGCCACCATTAAACCATCTTTCCAAGCAGCCTCCATGTTTCCAGTGTCTTTGTCCCCACTTGGAACTGAACCCAGATGGATATTTCTTCCAACACTATCTACTCTCTCTGCTCCATTTACAACAGGGGTCTCCAACCTTGGCAACTTTAAGCCTGGCGGACTTCAACTCCCAGAAAACCCCAGCCAGCAAAGCCCCTGATTTACAATTTAAGAAACCCAGATCCTCTCCCTCCTTTCCCACTTCCGTTCACTTCTCTCTGAGCTAATTAGCCTAAGTGACTTATTAATGTCTCACATGTGTCTCTCACCTTCCTTCCATTATGGTGTGCTTAAGTTTTTCCTGGCAAGCTGGATCCTAGATGATGACAAACCCCAAATGTCTCACCTTCTCGTGTTCAACACGGCCCTCTGGCCATTAAGCCAGACTGACTCAAGCTACACTTTAACCCAGTTTTTATTCCAGTAAGATTTATTATGCCAGGATCAAATTCAGGGTGATTTTTTTTTTAACCACAAACTATGGTGGGATGTGCTCCGAATTAACATCCTTCAAATAAGCATCAATTGGAAGAAATGTCCATCTGGGTTCAGTTCCAAATAGGGAGAAAGACACTGGAAACATGGAGACTGCTTGGAAAGATGGTTTAATGGTGGACAGGACCACATGGTTTTGAGGTCCTGGGCAAAAAAGTGCATGGCTGTGTTGGAAGAAATATCCATCTGGGTTCAGTTCCAAGTGGGGACAAAGACAGAGAGAGAGAGAGAGAGAGAGAGATGGTTTAATGGTGGTCAGGATCACATGGCTTGAGATCCTGAACAGAAAAGGGCTGAGATCCTGTGTGCTCCCTGGTTTTATGCTTTTTCTGAGCTTTGAACTTTCTGGGGCACAGGAAGAGTATCCTGATTGGTTGTCAAACTCCCAGGTGGTCTAGGGGTCTTAGCTAATGTTGTAGGTTGTCTCTCAAGCTTGCTTGAGCCTTGCCATGTGGTAAGATTCTGTTGCTAGATGGGTAGGGGCTAATCCTATCTTTGTCATGTAGACAATGGACTGGCTCAGGCCTTAATGGCCCATTGACAAAGGTGTGGGGAGTTGCTTTGACTTTAAAACATGTTTCTCCATTTCTCATCCAGGGAAATATATTTTGCATTTTAAATATTTTCTAAAATATTTCACTCTTCTAGGAGGGGGGTGGGTGCTAAATTCCTACAGCTGAGAGAGAGAGGGGGTGGAGGGAGGGAGACAGAGAGAGAGAAAGAGAGAGAGATTTATACCCTCTGTTGGGCTTTTGAATTTGAGCTTGTATTCTGATTAGTTTTCTGACTCCCATGGGGCCATGCAGGGGTAATTTTGTAGGTTGTCTTTTGAGTCCCAGGCTTGGTTGAGCCTTGCTGGGTGATGCAGTTTCCCCAGGTGCCATGTGGTGAGTTCTGTTGCTAGAGGGTTAATCCTATCTGTTGGATTTTGGGTGAGGGCATTTGCTCATGAATAGAACTAGCTATCTCTTTATCTCTTAAGTGAGGACATCTGCTGTGGGCTATTAACATAATAACAGAGTTGGAAGGGACCTTGGAGGTCTTCTAGTCCAACCCCCTGCCCAGGCAGGAAACCCTACACCATTTCAGACAAATGGCTATCCAACATTTTCTTTAAAATTTCCAGTGTTGGAGCATCCACAACTTCTGGAGGCAAGTTGTTCCACTTATTGATTGTTCTAACTCTCAGGAAATTTCTCCTTAGTTCTAAGTTGCTTCTCTCCTTGATTAGCTTCCACCCATTGCTTCTTGTTCTACCCTCAGGTGCTTTGGAGAATAGCTTGAAGGCAGGACAAGAAGGAGGGTGGGGGCTATTAAGAGTAAGTCTGCTTCCTGCCTTAAAAAAAACATGTTTCTCCATTTCTCTTCAGGGGAATTTAATAGTCTGCCTTTTTAATATTTCCTAGTGTAGGAATTTAGCACCCACCCCCCTCCTAGAAGAATGAAATATTTTAGAAAATATTTAAAAAGGCAGAATATATTTCCCTGGATGAGAAATGGAGAAACATGTTTTAAAGACAAAGCAGCTCCATGCAACTTCCTGCCACCCCCCACTTTTGTCAATGGGCCATTAAAGCCTCAACCAAGCTCACTCATTTCCCCCCACCTTTGTCAATGGGTCAGAGGTAGAAACTCATTCTCCCCACCTTTGTCAATGGACCATCATCTGCAACATAATAGGACCCATCTAGCAACAGAAACTCACCACATGGCAAGGCTCAAGCAAGCTTGAGAGACAACCTACAACGTTAGCTAAGACCCCTAGACCACCTGGGAATTTGACAACCAATCAGGATACTCTTCCTGTGCCCCAGAAAGTTCAAAGCTCAGAAAAAGCATAAAGCCAGGGAGCGCACAGGATCTCAGCCCCTTTTTCTGTTCAGGAACTCAAGCCATGTGATCCTGACCACCATTAAACCATCTTTCCAAGCAGCCTCCATGTTTCCAGTGTCTTTGTCCCCACTTGGAACTGAACCCAGATGGATATTTCTTCCAACACTAGAATAGTTCATTCTTCTAGGAGAGGGGTGGGTGCTAACTTCCTACACATCCAAAGATTAAGAAATTGGCTGGAAAAAAACCTCAAGGTCAGCTGATAAGTGAAAGACCCTTTAATTTATTAAATCCTACCTTTTTTCAGAGCAAAATCTACTACATTTAAAAAGGAGGTCTACCTAATTCTATGCCTACGATTACAGTCCTAGTTAGATGTGCAACTGACTCTCCATGCTCCAAATCGTAACGCTTAACATCTCTAATGGCTCCTGAAGACCAAGACTCAGAAAGCTAGACAGAAAACTTAATTTAAATTTAACAAACTTACTTTAAATTAAGAGACATTGACTGAGATGGATGGCTATGGAAACGGATAAACAAATGAAGGTGTGCTCATCTACATTACTGAAAACATAGTTTAATGAATAATTTATATTTAATAATTTATATGTTTTTTAAGTGCCTGTTAACCGCCCTGAGTCCTTCGGGAGATAGGGCGGTATATAAATATGATTAAATAAATAAATAAATAAATAAATAACTGGTTGGGTACACATAACAGATAATAGATTAACAGTGTTGGAAGCGACCTTGTAGGTCATCTAGTCCAACCAACCCCCCGAAGCAGGAGACCCTACACCCGTGATGGCGAACCTATGGTACGCGTGCCACAGGTGGCAAATGGAGCCATATTTGTGGGCACGCGAGCGTTGCCCTAGCTCACCTGCAGTGCGCATGCATGTGCCAGCCAGCAGATTTTTGGGCCTTCTGGGACCACCAGAAGTCGGGAAACAGCTTTTTCCTGCCTCCGGAGGGCCTCCAGGAGGGTGAGAAAGGCCATTTTCACCCTCCCCAGGCTCCTAGAAAGGCTCTGGAGCCTGAGGAGGGCGAAAAACAGGCCTTCCAGGCCCACCATGCCATCGTGTTGTAAGGTTCACTTATTAATACGTCTAAACTCATAACTGCCAATCAAGAGACTTAAACAGAGGCTTGAGTAAAATAGCATTTAATCCTGATCAGGTTCAAATGGATAGTCGTTCCAAACACATAAGATGGTACATACATGCAAGGAAGGAGCTACCAAGCTCATGAGAGAAAGCAATGTCCTCTTATACCAAAAGGAGGTCTTTGAAGTATCTTTAGGGATGTCATAAACCATCAACTGGCATCTGCATATCCTGGAATCTGGTTTGTATATCCCATAGTAAAGGTCAGTGATATAAACTAACTCTAAATTTGCAGTCCTCTGTAGTGTTATCTTTTCCTTCTTTTTGTCTTTCTAAATAGCCACTTGGTCCCCTATTAGCACTACAAAGGTGTGTAGATTGCTTCTGCTAGTTTGAGATACTGACAATTTCTTGTGGGAAACAGAGTGGCATTTTATGGAGGTTTTTAGATCTTAATGCAGGTTAATGCAGGAAGGATGTACTTTTACAGCAAAGTATGTTCTTCATGAGAAAGGAAATGCAGGTATCCAAAGACATCAGTATATATGTTGCAGGAAACAATTCTAGTATTTTAGTATATATGTTCCCTTCAGTGTGTCGAAAGCGGAGGGAATGTGGGGGTGGGAGTCATGTGCACATGCACGGGGGAGCTGGGCGCATTAAATTATGGGCACACACATGCGTGACACACACCCCGGTGCTCCCCCAACTTTTGGCACATGACGGCAAAAAGGTTAGCCATCGCTGCCCTACACAATTTCTGACAAATGGCAGTCCAATCTTTTCTTGAAAGTCTCTCAAGTGCTGAAGTTCCCACAACTTCCAAAGGCAAATTCTGTTCCACTGGTTGATTGTCCTCCCATAATTCTTGTTTTATGTCTGCCCTTCCAGTTGAACCAGGCAGGAAACACGACTAGGTGAGCTAATTCTACTTTATTGTAAGGCCACATTAACCTAATCTTGCAGATCTGAAGGTATAAATCTCCCGTCACCATTTTCAAGCAACTGAACAATTAGGGACTGTCCTGCCTAAGATTCTTCCTCACCGTTGAGTCACTGAGGACACCTGTCACTCTTATCTGATCGTTTCCTAGGCGCCATCTCTTCCCTTCATTCCTCAAGGCCATTTCCACATCCCATTACACTTGATGAGGCAGGGTGCCATGAGAGTTCACACCATGATAGATTGATTTGATTTGGCAAACAAATCTTATTTTCATTCTTTGACAAAGTGGACCAGTGAAATGCAGTGAACGCAGTATACTTGAGTTCAGTAAGGCAATTGACAAAGTAGACCACAAACTACTTCTTGGTAAGCTTAAAAAAAAAAAAAGATGGGATAGCCACAGGGATGGGATTCAGTCGGATCAGACCGGTTCGGACGAACCGGTTGTTAATTTTAATCTGGTTTGCCAAACTAGTAGCTACAAGGACTGGCTGACCCCGCCCACCCCTCCCCTCCCTTTCCTGGAGTCTCCACGCAGCCCGTTTTGGATGCGAGGTAAGTGCAGGGACTGCACTGACACTCTGGAAGGGCGAAAAATGAGCCTACCGGAAGTACCAGGAGTCCAGAAATGGGCCCCTTTCCGCCTCCAGGAAAGCATCCGGAGCCTCAGGAGGGCTAAATGCCCCCCCCCACCATGGTGCAGGAGGCCGAGTATGCCAGGCCCATCCAGCAACCGGGCAGCGAACTGGTTGTTGAAGTTTTCAATCTCACCCCTGGATAGACAGCATCACCACCAGATGGATTTGTAACTGCCCGACAAACTGTACTCAACCAGTAGTTCTTGACGGCAGTACGTCTACATTAGTGGTAGGAATCAATTTTTTTTATCAACAGTTCTGTGGGCATGGCTTAGTGGCCGTGGCATGGACTGGTGGGCATGGATTGGTGGACGTGGCAGGGGAAGGATACTGTAAAATCTCCATTCCCATCCCACTCCAGGGGAAGGTTACTGCAAAATCCCCATTTCCTCCCGATCAGCTGGGACTTGGGAGGCAGAGAACAGACGGGGCCAGGGCCAGTCAGAGGTGGTATTTGCCGGTTTTCCAAACTATTCAAAATTTCTGCTACCGATTCTCCAGAACTGGTCAGAACCTGCTGAATGCCACTTCTGGTCTACATGTAGAGGAATAAGCAGTGGGGTAGCCCAAGGTTCCATTTTAGGCCCAGTACTCTTGATCTAGGCAAGGAAATAGAAGGGGAACTCATCAAAATTGCAGATAACACTAAGCTGGCGGGAATAGCCAACACTCCAGAAGACAAACTCAAAGATCCAGTTGGATCTCAACAGACTTGAACACTGGGCCCTATCTAACAAAATGAAATTCAATGTGCATAGAATAGAATAGAATAGAATAGAATAGAATAGAATAGAATAGAATAGAATAGAATAGAATAGAATAGAATAGAATTTTTTATTGGCCAAGTGTGATTGGACACACAAGGAATTTGTCTTGGTGCATATGCTCTCAGTGTACATAAAAGAAAAGATACCTTCATCAAGGTACAACATTTACAACACAAATGATGGTCAATATATCAATATAAATCATAAGGATTGCCAGCAACAAGTTACAGTCATACAGTCATAAGTGGAAAGAGATTGGTGATGGGAACGATGAGAAGATTAATAGTAGTGCAGATTTAGTAAATAGTTTGACAGTGTTGAGGGAATTATTTGTTTAGCAGAGTGATGGCCTTCGGGAAAAAACTGTTCTTGTGTCTAGTTGTTCTGGTGTGCAGTGCTCTATAGCGTCGTTTTGAGGGTAGGAGTTGAAACAGTTTATGTCCTGGATGTGAGGGATCTGTAAATATTTTCACGGCCCTCTTCTTGATTCGTGCAGTATACAGGTCCTCAATGGAAGGCAGGTTGGTAGCAATTATTTTTTCTGCAGTTCTAATTATCCTCTGAAGTCTGTGTCTTTCTTGTTGGGTTGCAGAACCGAACCAGACAGTTATAGAGGTGCAAATGACAGGCTCAATAATTCCTCTGTAGAACTGAATCAGCAGCTCCTTGGGCAGTTTGAGCTTACTGAGTTGGTGCAGAAAGAACATTCTTTGTTGTCCTTTTTTGATGATGTTTTTGATGTTAGCTGTCCATTTTAGATCTTGTAAAATAAAAGTAAGGATTTACTCTTACGTAAGAAAAACCAACAGCGTAGGTAGGTATTGTTGTAGACTATGTGAAACTTGGCTTAATGCCAGTAACTGTGAGAGATTCCTTGGGAGTCCTAGAGGAGAATCACTTAAATATGAGCCAGCAGTGTGTGGCAGCAACCAAAAAAAGCCATTGCAGTCCTAGGCTGCATTAACAGAAGGACAGAATCAAGGTCATATGAATTATTAGTACTGCTTTATCAAGCCTTCGTAAGACCACCCTTAGAATACTGCATCCAATTTTGGTCACCATATTATAAAAAAGATGTTGAGACTCTGGAAAGAGTGCAGAAAAGAGCAATAAAGATGATTGGGGGCTGGAGGCTAAAACATATAAAATAGAGTTGCAGGAATTTGGTATATCTAGTCTAGTGAAAAGAAGGTCTAGGAGTGACATGGTAGCAGTGATCCGATATTTGAGGGCTGTCACAAAGAAGACTCAGCCTATCCTCCAAAGCAGCAGAAGGCAAGATAAGAACAATGGATGGAAACTAATCAAGGAGAGAAGCAACCAAGAACTAAGGAGAAAATTCCTGACATTCAGAACAATTAATCAGTGGAATAACTTGTAGTCCAGAAGTTGTAGGTGCTCCATCACTGGAGGCTTTTAAGAGACTGCACAGCCACTTGTCTGAAAAATGGGTTGGAATAGAAGACCTCCAAGGTCCCTTCCACTTCTGTTATTCTGTCTGATATTCTGTTTTAGGAACCACACAGATTATCTCCATGACAACATGGCCTTAGCTTATTTATTTATTTATTCATATTTTTTATTTATTTATTTATTTATTTATTTATTTATTTATTTATTTATTCGTCGTAACAATATATACAAGTATAACATAGAGGATTATATAATATATAAACATATATATGAGGAGAAACAAGGTACTATAAACACATATAAATATAGGGGAAGAAACAATAGGACAGGAACGGTAGGAACGTTTGTGCTCTTATGCACGCCCCTTATGGTCCTCTTAGGAAAGTGGTGAGGTCAACCGTGGATAGATTTAGAGTAAAACTTTTGGGGTTATGAGAAGAAACCACAGAGTCAGGTAATGCATTCCAAGCATATATAATTCTGTTACAGAAATCGTGTTTTCTGCAATCTAAACTGGAGCGGTTGACATTGAGTTTAAATCTGTTGGTAGCTCTTGTGATATTGTTATTGAAACTATATATATATATATATAAAATATATTTTTATACCACCCTTCTCCGAAGACTCAGGGCGGTGTACAGCCAATAAAATGACAAAAATCCTAACAAATTAAAATACTATATCAAGTTTAAAAAACTGATTCAATCGCTGTATACTTAAAATATTAGCTAAAATTTTTATCAAAACTAAAACCCTAATAAAACCCTATTAAAACCCACTAAAACCCCCCTAGTCCTTTGGATCTTTCAATGGTGCGCTCATCATAACAATTAATTAATCAACCCTGCTGTTGGTTATCCTCCTTGTCTCTTTCCTTCAGGTTCATACCTTACACTAGTGGTGGAGTTCGATTTTTTTTTTACTACCGGTTCTGTGGGCGTGGCTTGGTCGGCGTGGCAGGGGAAGGAGACTGCAAAATCTCCATTCCCTCTCCACTCCTGGGGGAAGGATATTGCAAAATCTCCATTCCCACCCCACTCTGGGGCCAGCCAAAGGTGATACTTGCCGGTTCTCCGAACTACTCAAAATTTACGCTACCAGAACCTGCTAAATGGCAACCCTGCCTTACAGTAAACCAAAACCTAAGAAATCCACATGACAGCTGAGCCTACTGGGCAAATCCAACCAGAAGTGGCGAGAATTAGGAAGTGGCTGAGCCAAGAAAGGAAGATGGGCCTTGTAAACCAGTTCCATCAGTCCCGTGTAGATGTGTCAGGCATGATGGGAATTGTAATCCAAGACAGAAGGCCTCAAATTAAGAAAGACTGAGATGCACCCAATCTGTTCACACTTCCTCATTATTGGTAAATTTGAGGAAACAGACAACTTATTAAAGTGTTTGTGAGTTTAGTAGTTCTGATTATCTTGGTTTCCTGCAGCAGTTGTTTGAATCTGTTCTGTCCCCCCTTGCCTCCGTCCGAGCAATGGCTTAATTAGCTGGCACTATCAGCTCTGGCAGCAAAATAGCGAGCATCTGTTATCTCCCTCGACGCCGATGACTCACCCAGGAACAAACAGTACTTCAGCTCTTAGCTCAGCAGTTAATTTGCCTGCTACGAAGAGGCACAGCAGCTCTTGCTGCCTTTATATCCTGTGGGGTGTGGGTCCATGACTCAGCACTTCCTAGGCCAGCCCCACCCCAGCTTCTGTTGTTCCTGCCTCTCCTGCCTACGAAACCTAGGGTCCAGCCAGGCCTGATTGCCATCAGCTGGGTCTGGAGGCATGGCCTGGGGGGTGGGGGGAAGAGTCAGGGGACGGAGGCCTCGTTATCTCTTCCACCTAGCCTGCCTCTGGCTCCTGGAACTGAGCCAGGGAAGCCGGTGCTCCAGAGGTAAGTCCTAATGGCCCTTCCCCCTCACTTTCCAAGTCACTTTCTGGCAGGAGGCCCAGCTCAGGGGACGCAGACACAACACTATCTCTTTTCCTAACGTTATTCTTCTATTGCATCCCAGTGATGTCTATGGAGATTCTCAGTCATCCAGGTCATGGTTGTTCCAAAGGTGCTTTTCCAAGAGGCAACTGGACATTCTGGTTTTACTTTGAAGATGTTTTCGCTTCTCATCCATGAAGCTTCTTTAGCTCTGACTGGATGGTGGGGAATGGAAGGATTTCAGTTAATGAAAAAAAACACCTTTGAGTGCTTTTTGGGATCCCTGTGATGTTTATCTTCAGCTTGTCCACAGCCCAGATGTGGGATGAAGTTAAAAGTTCCCAGCATTAAAGCAGCATTTTCTCTCTTATTCAAACTCTACCCAAGCCTAGTCTCCAAATGGATAAAATTGGTTGAGCTCCACGCCTTATAGTCTTCAAGGAAAACCAGCTGTCTTTTCACAGTTGGGAACAGATAGATCATCAAAAAAGACAGCATTATTAACGCGGCTATAAATTTCTGTCAACCTAAAGGTGGAGCAAGAACTTTCATTTTGTGGCTGTGAGGTGAGCAGATTTGGGCGCCTCTCCCCAAAGGTTGTGCAGGTAACACCTCTGCTACATGAACTGCATTCGGTGTCACTTTGCTTCAGAGTCAAATTTAAGGTGTTGGTCACCACCTTTAAAATCAGAATCAGAGAGCTGGAAGGGACCTTGAAGGCCTTCTAGTCCAGCCCCCTGCTCAAGCAAGAGGCCCTATTCCAGTGATGGCTAACCTTTTTGCCACTGCGTGCCAAAAGCGGAGGGAGTGTGGGGGGTCGGGGCGTGCGTGCCCACATCCATAATTCAATGCGCCCTGTCCTCCCATGCATGCTCACACGACACCCCCCATGCTCCCCGCCCCCATGCTTTTGGTACGCAGTGGCATGGTGGGCCCGTTTTTCGCCCTCCCCAGGCTCCTAGAAAGGCTCTGGAGCCCGGGGAGGGTGAAAATGGCGTTCCCCACCCCTCCTGGAGGCCCTCCGGAGGCCGGAAACGGCCTGTTTCCCAACTTCCAGTGGGACCGGAAGGCCCAAAAACCAGCTGGCTGGCGCACGTATGCGCACTGGAGCTGAACTAGGGCAACACTCGCATGCCCACAGATATGGCTCCGCATGCTACCTGTGGCACGCGTACCATAGGTTCGCCATCATGGCCCTATACCATTTCAGACAAGTGACTGTCTAGACGCTTCTTAAAAACCTCCAGTGATGGAGCACCCACAACTTCTGAAGGGAACTTCTGTTCCACTGGTTAATTGTTCTCACGGTTACGAAGTTTCTCCTTAATTCCAGGTTGTTTCTCTCCTTGATTAGATTTGATCGCGATTTGATCGCAGACCCAAAAAAAAAAATTTTGCTTCCACACTTCAGAAAGTTGGAAAGGAAGTCAAAATATTTATTTTATTTATTTATTTAATCGCATTTTTATACCACCCTATCTCCCAAGGGACTCAGGGCGGTTTACAGCCTAATAAAAACATACATATAAATACAAAATAAAACACCAATTTAAAAAACTTATTAAATAAGGCTGAATATTAAAACTACAATAAGATAATAAAACCCCGTTAAAACCAAATTTAAAATTTGAAATTCTAGTCCAGTCCTGCGCAGATAAATAGATGTGTCTTAAGCTCGCGGCGCAAGGCTCGAAGGTCAGGAAGTTGGCGAAGTCCTGGGGGAAGTTCGTTCCAGAGGGTGGGAGCCCCCACAGAAAAGGCCCTTCCCCTGGGTGTCGCCAGCTGGCACTGCCTGGCTGACGGCACCCTGAGGAGTCCCTCCCTGTGAGAGCGCACGGGTCGGTGGGAGGCAATCGGTGGCAGCAGATGGTCCCGTAAGTAACCCGGCCCTATGCCATGGAGCGCTTTGAAGATAGTTACCAAAACCTTGAAGCGCACCCAAAAGGCCACAGGTAGCCAGTGCAGTCTGCGCAGGAGAGGTGTCACATGGGAGCCACGAGGGGCTCCCTCTATCACCTGCGCAGCCGCATTCTGGACTAACTGGAGCCTTCGGGTGCTCTTCAGGGGGAGCCCCATGTAGAGAGCTTTGCAGTAATCCAGACGAGATGTCACGAGAGCATGAGTGACCGTGCACAGGGCATCCCGGTCTAAAAAGGGGCGCAACTGGCGAACCAGGCGAACCTCGTAAAAAGCTCTCCTGGATACGGCCGTCAAATGGTCTTCAAAAGACAGCCGTCCATCCAGGAGAACGCCCAAGTTGCACACCCTCTCCATTGGGGCCAATAACTCGCCCCCAACAGTCAGCCACGGCTGCAGCTGACTGTACCGGGGTGCCGGCATCCACAGCCACTCTGTCTTGGAGGGATTGAGCTTGAGCCTGTTTCTCCCCATCCAGACCCGTATGGCCTCCAGACACCGGGACAGCACTTCAATAGCTTCGTTGGGGTGGCCCGGGGTGGTGAAGTACAGCTGAGTGTCATCAGCGTACAGTTGGTACCTCACACCGAAACCACAAATAGTGATTTTGACGCCTGCAAGCCAGTAGAAATGTCAACATTTTCATCTGTTAGCTGCCAAACATACCTTAAAGAAGGACAGGTAGAAGCTTGTTGGCTTGCAATCTGAAAAACACGCCACTGTAAAACAGGCTCCTGGTTTTGCAACCTTACTGAGTCTGCCAGTGGGCAGATCTGAGCCCCTGTTGTGGGCGAAGTTGAAGGAAAGGCTTGGAAAAAGTTCACCCATTTTCTTTTCTTTCCTCAACTTTTGTTCTCGCCCAGTGGTAAAATGTAAAAATTCGTTACTACCGGTTCTGTGGCTTGGTGGGGGGCAGGGGTAATATGACTGTGTGGGCAGGGCCAACTTTTTTTTTTTTTTTACTTTTAAAAGCATTTTTGCTACTAAAGGCTCTGACGATCAGATCCTTTTAAAAGCATTTTTTACAACCTCTTCAGCCAAAGAGGCTGTTAAAAAAAATGCTTTTAAAAGGCTCTGACGATCCCAGCTGAGCCACGCAATGTTGAGGAAATTAAACAAATAATTCCCTCAACACTGTCAGACTATTTACTAAATCTGCACTACTATTAATCGTTTCATAGTTCCCATCACCAATCTCTTTCCACTTATGACTGTATGACTATAACTTGTTGCTGGCAATCCTTATGATTTATATTGATATATTGATCATCAATTGTGTTGTAAATGTTGTACCTTGATGAACATATCTTTTCTTTTATGTACACTGAGAGCATATGCACCAAGACAAATTCCTTGTGTGTCCAATCACACTTGGCCAATAAAAAAAATTCTATTCTATGTTCAGAGGCTTTTTTTTTTTTACTTTTAAAAGCAAAAAAAGCAAATGCTTTTAAAAGTTAAAAAATAAAAACCTCTGATCATCGTGCGGCTCAACTGGGCATGGGGAGGGGCAGGGATTTTTGCTACCGGTTCTCCGAACCACCCGCCGCCATCGCTACCGGATCGGGCGAGCTGGTCCAAACCGGGAGCATTTCACCCTGTTCTTGCCCCTCCTTTGCTTTCCATCAAATAGCACAATGTGGGACGGACGACAGGGCATGAAAGGGTGAGTTTAGGAACCTTGCAGGCTGCAAGCCCAGAGTGTAGTGGCCCGCCAGCGGCCAGCGAAGCTGGCAGCAAGCTCAGACAGTGAGGAGGTTGGGGAGGAACATGGGGAAAGCTCTGATGAGTGCTCTGCATTGGAGGCAGAGATGGGGCCAGGGCCGTCCAACAGTTATCAGCTGCCTTTGGAGTCAGATATCAGTGAGGCAGAAGAACAGTTGGAACCTCTTCCTGATGTGCACATGCACAGAGCTGCCAGGAGAAGGGAGCAGCTAAGGAACAAGGGCCGACTCAGGAGTAAAGACATAGGTGGATGGTGACTGGCCCCTCCCATAGGGAATAAAGAGGAGCAAAAGGGGAGGGCAATTTGCAGGAGAGAATTAGTTCAATTCACGAGGGTGAAGATCTGTTCCTGAGTTCTTGTTGTGACCCAGGCCCAAGTAGGTAGTAGGAAACTCAAGTCAGTGGAAAAATAAACAAACAAACTTTATTCTCAGCTGAGAATTACTTCATTCCCAGTGTCGTTCAACTAAATTAAAGCAAATTCCTCCCAACACAAATTCCTCAGTCCTATTGCAAACCTTGGTCCAATTAGGCAAACTGCCAAAGGCCTTTCTTGGCAAAAATTCAGAAGTCACAGATACAAAAATAAATGCAAGACGTAGACGAAGAAGAAGACGAAGCTACCAACGTTGTTTTCCGGCAAAGCTCAGACAATGAGGAGGTTGGGGAGGAACATGGACCAGTCCTGGAGTCTGGGGAAAGCTCTGATGAGTGCTCTGCATCGGAGACAGAGATGGGGCCAGGGCCGTCCAACAGTTATCAACTGCCTTTGGAGTTGGATATCAGTGAGGCAGAAGAACAGTGGAGCCTGTTCCCAATGTGCACATGTATAGAGCTGCCAGGAGAAGGGAACAGCTAAGGAACAAGGGCCAACTCAGGAGTAAAGGCACAGTGGGTGGTGAATGGCCCCTCCCATAGGGAATAAAGAGGAGCAAAGGGGAGGGGAGTTTGCAGGAGACAATTAGTTCAATTCACGAGGGTGAAGATCTGTTCCTGAGTTCTTGTTGTGACCCAGGCCCAAGTAGGTAGTAGGAAACTCAAGTCAGTGGAAAAATAAACAAACAAACTTTATTCTCAGCTGAGAATTACTTCATTCCCAGTGTCGTTCAACTAAATTAAAGCAAATTCCTCCCAACACAAATTCCTCAGTCCTATCGCAAACCTTGGTCCAATTAGGCAAACTGCCAAAGGCCTTTCTCGGCAAACGTTCAGAAGACACAGATACAAAAATAAATGCAAGACGTAGACGAAGAAGAAGACGAAGCTACCAACGTTGTTTTCCAGCAAAGCTCAAAGGCCATTTCTGGTCTGTTTTAAGCCTTATGGGAGGGGCCAATCATCGTCCTCTCTGCCTGAGCTGCTCTTGCCTTCTGGCAGCTCTTCTCATGCGTGCATTAGGAACAGGCTCCTGTCGTGTCCCACTCCTCCGCTGACGGCCGGGTCAGGGAAATCCGAATCAGGCTTGCCTCTGCAGCTCTGCCCAAAGTCCTAGCAAAGTCCTCAGAGCAGGCAGGAGACCAGAAAGTGACTTCAGCAAGATAAGTTCGACTTTGCCTGACTCAGAGACTGCCAGAAAGCAGATCCTTTATATAGGCCATGGGGTGTGGCTCCATGACTCAGCACTCATTAAGGCCTGCCCCTCCCTTCCTTCTGTTGCCTCCGCCTATCCAGTCTTCTGATGTGAGGGTCACCCCAATCAGCAGCTGTTAGAAATAAACTTTCCTCAGGCTCACATGCTGTGGAGGAGGGGGAGGGGTCTAGCTGCTCCGTTTGCCTGGGCATGGAGCCAGGGCTGGGGCCGGGAGGTGCCCCCTCCTCTGCAGCCTGCTTGGGCATGGAGCCAGGGCTGGGACCGGGAGGTGCCCCCTCCTCTTCAGCTTGTCTGGGCATGGAGCCAGGACTGGGGCCGGGAGGCATACATTCCTCCGTGTTCGGGAGCAGATAAGAAGGCCCCGGCTGCTGTGAGAGCGGGCAAGACACAACAGCTCCTCCTATTCCCCTGCCTCACTGCCAGCTCCGTAGGCTGCTGACAGACCACAACACCATGTCCCTCTAGTCCTTGACTTACAACCATTCATTTAGTGACCCTTTGAAGTTACAGCACCGCTGAAAAAAGTGACTTAAGACTGTTTTACGTGCTTTCGAACTGCTAGGTTGGCAGAAGCTGGGACAAGTAACAGGAGCTCGCCCTGTTACGCGGCACTAGGGATTCGAACCGCTGAACTGCAGACCTTTCGATCGATAAGCTCAGCATCTTAGCCACTGAGCTACCACGTGTTGTGACCTAGACCCAAGTAGGTAGTAATAAACTTAGTCCGTGGGGAAAAAAAACTTTATTCAAACAGCTGGGAATTACTTCATTCCCAGAGTCGTTCAACTTAAAGTAAAACAAATGCCTCCCAAAACAAATTCCTCAGTTATCTCACAAACCTTAGTCCAATTAGGCAAACTGTCAAAGGCCCTTCCTGGCAAACGCCCAGAAGCCACAAAAACAAAGATGCACACGAAGCAGAAGACGGAGCAGAAGACGCAGCTACAACGTTGTTTTCCAGCAAAGCTCAAATGCCGTTGCTGGTCTGTTTTAAGCCTTATGGGAGGGGCCAATCATCTCTTGGCCCTACTCCCAAGTTGTCCTCTCTGCCTGAGCTGCTCTTGCCTTCTGGCAGCTCTTCTCATGCGTGCATTAGGAACAGGCTCCTCCTGTTCCTCTGCCTCACTGCTATCAAGCTCTGGAGGCTCTGGAGTTCACACCTCACTCCCCAATGGCCCTGGCCTCACCTCAGCCTCATCGCTGTCTGACTCCGTTGCCAGCTCCGTAGGCTGCTGACAGACCACAACACCATGTCCCTCTAGTCCTTGACTTACAACCATTCATTTAGTGACCCTTTGAAGTTACAGCACCGCTGAAAAAAGTGACTTAAGACTGTTTTACGTGCTTTCGAACTGCTAGGTTGGCAGAAGCTGGGACAAGTAACAGGAGCTCGCCCTGTTACGCGGCACTAGGGATTCGAATCGCTGAACTGCAGACCTTTCGATCGACAAGCTCAGCATCTTAGCCACTGAGCTACCACGTGTTGTGACCTAGACCCAAGTAGGTAGTAATAAACTTAGTCCGTGGGGAAAAAAAACTTTATTCAAACAGCTGGGAATTACTTCATTCCCAGAGTCGTTCAACTCAAAGTAAAACAAATGCCTCCCAAAACAAATTCCTCAGTTATCTCACAAACCTTAGTCCAATTAGGCAAACTGTCAAAGGCCCTTCCTGGCAAACACCCAGAAGCCACAAAAACAAAGATGCACACGAAGCAGAAGACGGAGCAGAAGACGCAGCTACCACGTTGTTTTCCAGCAAAGCTCAAATGCCGTTGCTGGTCTGTTTTAAGCCTTATGGGAGGGGCCAATCGTCTCTTGGCCCTACTCCCAAGTTGTCCTCTCTGCCTGAGCTGCTCTTGCCTTCTGGCAGCTCTTCTCATGCGTGCATTAGGAACAGGCTCCTCCTGTTCCTCTGCCTCACTACTATCAGTCTCTGGAGGCTCTGGAGTTCGCACCTCACCGCACCAGCTCCGCAGGCTGCTGGCGGACCACAACACTTCTTGCCGAGTAATTGCTGCTACCGCCTGGCATTGTATATTGGTCTGGCAGCTCTCCAAGCCTGATAAAGGTCTGTAATTGTGAAATCTCATGAAAGATTGTTTGCCGGAACTTTGCTGGAGAGGAATTCCCTTTAATCTAAATAAAAGAGGTTTTATCAGGACGAGGAGTCCGCTTCATGATCTTGGGAGGCCTAGGTCTCAACTTACAACCGTAATCAACCCTGGAATTATGTAAGTCATGGTAGTCATTAAGCAGGTTACCAGGTGACTGTGTCCAATTTTACAACCTTTGTAAAACTGGTCATGAAGCAAAAAAAGCATGGTTGTTAAGCGAATAACATGATCGTTATTTAGTCATATTTCTTCATTCGATTTTTACCTGCCTTTATGACTTTTGCAAGTAACTCAAGGTGGCTAAGATACATAATACTACTTCCTGCTCCACTTTTTCCTGACAATAATGACCTGTGAGGTAGGTTGGGCTAAGGGGGGGGTGGGGACTGGCACAAAGTCACCTAGTGGGCTTTCATGCCTAAGGTGAAACTAGAACTCACAGTCTCCTGTTTTCTAGGCCAGCACCTTAACCGCTACAGCAAATTGTTTCTTCCTTAAGCGAACGCTGCAATTATTAAACAAACAGTTTTAACTAATGGGCAATTTTATTTTATTTTTTTGTTTGTCTGCTGGAAGCTGGACAAACAAAGTTTCCAGCTAGACATGCCAAAAATCGCTATCACATGATTGCGGGTTGCTGCCGATGGCCATAAGGGTGTGCTGGTTGCCAAGCACCCAAAATGCATTCATATGATCGCACAAGGGGAAGGGTGGCCGTTGGATCTTCAAAAAACTGGTCATAAGAAGCTCTGGTGAGGACTGTGGTAACTTCGAAGATTACAAAGCGAATTTAAATCTAAATCTAAACTATTTTCATTCAACTCTTGTGCATGACTGTGACCATTTATATATCATCCCATTATTGTTCTCCTATACTCTATATAATTTTACTAAATTGCATTTCTAATTCTAATTAGAAAATTGTTTAACTGTTAAAATTCAATAAAACTTAATAAAATAAATAAATCTAAATCTAAATCTAAATCTAAATCTAAATCTAAATCTATCTATCTATCTATCTATCACAACCAAGCCCCCACCCAAACAGGACACAGACCCCAGCCAATCAGAGCACAAAAAAACTGAAAACAACAAAATACCTTATCCCACCAGACTTGAAATCCTAGGCTTAGAAAACTTGGAACTCCGTCGCCTTCGACAAGACCTAAGTTTAACTCACAGAATCATCTATTGTAATGTCCTTCCTGTCAAAGACTACTTCAGCTTTAATTGCAATAATACAAGGGCAACCAATAGATTTAAACTTAATGTTAACCGCTTTAATCTAGATTGCAGAAAATATGACTTCTGCAACAGAATCATCAGTGCTTGGAATACTTTACCTGACTCTGTGGTCTCTTCCCATAATCCTAAAAGCTTTAACCAAAAACTTTCTACTATTGACCTCACCCCATTCCTAAGAGGACCATAAGGGGCGTGCATAAGCGCACGAACGTGCCTACCGTTCCTGTCCTATTGTTTTTCTTTTCTTCTTCCTATATATGTTTATATGTTTATATACTATATAATCTTTTTGTATGATGTTGTGACAAAATAAATAAATAAAAATAAATAAATAAACTCATCCAATCAGAGTACAGCCAAGCTCCCACCCAATCAGTTTAAACCCCCACTAGCAGTTAAAAGGAAGAAACAGCTGCGATCACACATTGCTCCCAGAAGCACAAAGCTGAAGCCTGAAGATGACGAATGAGACCTCGTTGAAACGTCGCCAAGACACTTCCAATTTTACGCGGGAGAAAACCCGAATAACCGAAGACCTACATACAAACACCCGTGAAAACCTCAGAAAACAACTATCTATCTATCTATCTCCCATTTTTATTTACTAACAAAGTGTCTATGAAAATTCTCAGCCATCCAGGTCACGGTTGTCCCAAAGGTACTTTTTTCCAGAGGCAACTGGACTTTCTGGTTTTTCTTTGAAGATGTTTCGCTTCTCATCCAAGAAGCGAAATATCTTCAAAGAAAACCATCCATCCCTTGCTACCTGGAGAATTCTGGGAGTTAAAAGTCCACGCCTCTTAAAGTGGCCAAGATTGAAAATCCCTGCTTTAAGGAATCGGCAGCAATAACCGTAAGTAACAAAGGAGTTTCACAGTGTTGACCTCACGTCCAACAGCAGTCAGAAATAGTTAGCAGACAACCGTAGAAAACGTGCAGCTGTGACCAGCCTCCACAGCTGGAGTCACCATGGCAGCACTTAATATCCCCAAAGGTTGAACCCAGTTGGCAAACTGGTACCATTCTCAGTAAAAAGAATGTGGCTTTGCAAAATCTCTTGCTGGCAGAACTGGCAGAAAACCTGCTAATTGCCCTACGGCAGGAGTCAGCAACCTGAGGCTCTGGAGCCGCATGTGGCTCCTTCATCCCTCTGTTGCGGCTCCCTGTCACCGGTCAGCACCACAATTTTGAGAGGTGGGGGGGAAGCAGGGCGTGCCAGGAGGAGTCTCTACGGTAAAAGGGGTGTTTCCGGTCAGCTCCACAATTGATAGGGCTTTCAGTTAGGACTGGTAGAGGAAAAAGGATGCCGCACTAGATGGAGACTATAGTGGGGGAACCGGACTTCCGGTCGGCTCCAAAATTGAACGGGGGGCTTCCTGTTAGGACCTTTGTGGCTCTTTGAGTGTTTAAGGTTGCCGACCCCTGCCCTACGGTAACAAAGCAGCTTTTCGAACCCAGCTCTCTTTCAGAGTTTTAATCAATCTTCTCTGCAGCGCTGGAATTGTGCGTTTTCAACGGAAGGCTAATTCATACAGGTAATCCTCGATTTACAGGATTTGCGACCATTCAAAGTCACAACGGCCCTGAAAAAAGTGACTTAGGACCGTTTTCGAAACTTATGACCGTTGCAGCATCCCCATGGTCGCGTGATTCAAATTTTTTTAATATATTTATTTACATTTATACCCCGCCCTTCTCCGAAGACTCAGGGCGGCTTACACTATGTCAAGCAATAGTCTTCATCCTATTTGTATATTATATACAAAGTCAACTTATTGCCCCCAACAATCTGGGTCCTCGTTTTACCTCCCTTATAAAGGATGGAAGGCTGAGTCAACCTTGGGCCTGGTGGGGCTTGAACCTGCAGTAATTGCAGGCAGCTGTTGTTAATAACAGACTATCTTAGCAGTCTGCGCCACTCAAGGACCCTTCAGATGCTTGGCAACTGGTTTATATTTATGATATATTTACGCTGCATCCCAAGGTCATATGTTCCCCGTTTCCAACCTTCTGAAAAGCAAAGTCAAGGGGGAAGCCAGGTTCACTTAACAACCGTTACTCCTTTAACAACTGCAGTGATTCACTTAACGTCCATGACAAGAAATGGGACAAAACTCACTTAAGAACAGAAATTTTAGGCTCCGTTGTGGTCATTAAATCGAGGACTACCTGTGCAGTAAAGCGACACACAAATCCTAACCATGACTGTATCCTTAACCACACTAACCATGAAATATCCTTGATTAGCCGTGGTGGCGCAGTGGTTAGAGTGCAGTACTGCAAGCTAATTTCTACTGACTGCTGGCTGCCTGCAATTTGGCAGTTCGAATCTCACCAGGCTCAAGGTTGACTCAGCCTCCCATCCTTCCGAGTTCGATAAAATGAGGACCCAGATTGTAGCGGGTAAATATGCTGGCTATGTAAACTGCTTATAGAGGGCTGTAAAGCACTGTGAAGCGGTATATAAGTCTAGGTGCTATTAGGCAGAGAAGACAATAAGCACAGTTTTCAAACTAGAATTGCGAAAGAGGATTTTAAACAAATGTGGGTGCGGACTAAGGATGTTAGGAAGTATAGAACAGAATATCAGAGGCTGAGGATTGAACTCGAAAATCCTTGGTGTTCTCTGAGGTTAGTTCTTCGTTTGCAGACTTTTAATCACCCAGCTAGATAACATCATCAGAACACCCAGGACGCCACGTGTGAAAACATGAAAACCCAGGATAATAACTAATTCCCAGGGAAAAGAGAACCAGTTTGGTTTAGTGGTTAAGGCATTACGCTAGAAACCAGGAGCTGTGAGTTCTAGCCCTTGCCTGAGGTATGAAAGCCAGCTGGGTGACTTTGGGTCCTTCTCTCTCAGCCCAACTTATTTTCCTCACAGGTTTGTTGCGGGAAAAATAGGAGGAGGAAGGAGCATCAGGTGTGTTCGCCACCTTAGTTGTTTATAAACATAATAACAAAGGCGGGATCAAAATAAACGTATAAACTATTCAGAACTCAGCTTGGAAAAGCAATAGAAAAACCTTGTTGATCCCTCGCATCCTGGACATAAACTGTTTCAACTCCTACCCTCAAAACGACGCTATAGAGCACGGCACACCAGAACAACTAGACACAAGAAAAGTTTTTTCCCGAAGGCCATCACTCTGCTAAACAAATAATTCCCTCAACACTGTCAGACTATTTACTGAATCTGCACTACTATTAATCGTTTCATAGTTCCCATCACCCATCTCTTTCCACTTATGACTGTATGACTATAACTTGTTGCTGGCAATCCTTATGATTTATATCGATATATTGATCATCAATTGTGTTGTAAATGTTGTACCTTGATGAACGTATCTTTTCTTGTATGTACACTGAGAGCATATGCACCAAGACAAATTCCTTGTGTGTCCAATCACACTTGGCCAATAAAAATTCTATTCTATTCTATTCTATTCTATTCACTTATAGATCCAGACCTTTTGGCAATCTAGAACAGGGATTAAATGTTGCACAAATTTACAATTTTAAGAATGCTGTTCCTGCAAGACAGCGTACACGGAGAGCTTCGGCACAAATCCCTTGTGGATCTAATCACACTTGGCCAAAGTACAGGTAATCCTCGATTTACAACAGTTCATTTAGTGACCGTTCAAAGTTACAACAGCACTGAAAAAAGTGACTTAGGACCATTTTTCACACTTTACAAGCATTGCAACATCTGCCCAGGGTCACGTGATCAAAATTCAGACACTTGGCAACTGTCTCATATTTATAACGGTTGCAGTGTCCCAGGGTCATGTGAAATGCGTTTGCGACCTTCCGACAAACAAAGTCAATGGGGAAGCCAGATCCACTTAGCAACCGTGTTACTAACTTAACTTCAGTTATTCATTTAACAACTGTGACAGGAAAGGCCGTAAAAGGGGGCAAAATTCATTTAACAAATGTATCGCTTAGCGACCTAAATTTTGGGCTCAACGGTGAGTCATAAGTCAAGGAGTAACCTGTATTCGAATTCAATTTCAAATTCTCAACTGTGGCAACTTTAAGACGTGTGGACTTCAATTGGGCCGTGGTGGCTCAAGGCTATAAGAAGCCTGTTATTAAAACCAGCTGCCTGCAATTACTGCAGGTTCGAGTCCCACCAGGCCCAAGGTTGACTCAGCCTTCCATCCTTTATAAGGTAGGTAAAATGAGGACCCAGATTGTTGGGGGCAATAAAAGTTGACTTTGTATATAAATATACAAATAGGATGAAGACTATTGCTTAACACATTGTAAGCCGCCCTGAGTCTTCGGAGAAGGGCGGGATATAAATGTAAACAAAAAAAAACAAAAAAAAAAATTCCCAGAATTGAAGTTGAAGTCCCCACATCTTAAAGTGGCCAAGGTAGAGCAGCATTTCTCCAAGTGTTTGGTGAAGCTTCCTTCCAGCAGCCCCTCCTGATATCTGGGGTTATCCAGCGGCCAAGCCCCCCTCCCCCCATAAAATGGGGTAAAGACCCTAATTATTTTTTTTTTATTATTTTTTTATTATTATTATTATTTATTTGATTTTTATACCGCCCTTCTCCCGAAGGACTCAGGGCGGTGTACAGGCAAAAAATAAAACAGATAATACAATATACAATTTAAAAAGCAGATTAAAAAACTTATTTTAAAATTAGCCTGATAGGTTAAAATATACTAGACTAAAAAACCCCATTTAAAATTAATTAATAAAATTTAAAATTTAAAATTAATAAAATTCAATTCAAGCCAGCCCCGCGCGAATGAAAAGATGTGTCTTCAGTTCGACGGAAAGTCGAAGGTCAGGTATTTGGCGTAAACCCTGGGAAGCTTGTTCCAGGTGTGGAGCCCCCACAGAGAAGGCCCTTCCCCTGGGGGCCGCCAGCCGACATTGTTTGGCGGACGGCACCCTGAGAAGTCCCTCTCTGTGAGAGCGTACGGGTCGGTGGGAGGCATGTGGTAACAGCAGGCGGTCCCGTAAGTACCCAGGCCCTAAGCCATGGAGCGTTCCTATTTTTCCTATTTTATATCTCAATTCCACCCCACTTTCTTTTGCCCAAAGCAATGCACAGGACCCTGGCACGAAGAAGACCAGAGGACAAGAAACAATGGATGGAAACCAGTCACGGAGTGAAGCAACCTGGAATTAAGGAGAAACTTCCTAAACCGTGAGAACAATTAACCAGTGGAACAGCTTGCCACCAGAAATTGTGGGTGCTTCATCACCGGAGGGTTTTTTTTTTCCAATCAGAACAGAGCTGGAAAGCGGCTTTGGAGGTCTTCCAGTCCAACGGAAGACCCCATATAGACCATTTTGGACAAGCGGCTGTCCAGTCTTTTATTTAAAAAAAAAAAAAACAGTTAAAAAAAAAATTCCAGCACCACAACTTCTGAAGGCAAGATGTCCCCCTGGTTAATTGTTCTCACTTTTAAGAAGTTCCTCCTTAACTCCAGATTGCTTCTCTGGACTTCCCACCCATTCCTAAGAGGTCTTTAAGGGGCGTGCATAAGAGCACCAGTGGTGCCTACCTTCCCTGTTCTAATGTTCCCTTTTTAATTGTATCCACTTGATGTATTCAATTCATGCTTATACATATACATATACATACATACATACATACATATATATATATATATATATATATATATATATATATATATATATATATATATATATATATAATCTATTTTTAACAAAAAAGAACAATACATAACATACTTTGACATAAAACATATATTCCTTCTTTACGTCAGCTTCGTGTCCTTATCCTTCTCATATTTACATCCTTATTCCCCCTCTCGTTTCATTTAATTATACTTTTCTTTTTTGTCCCGTTCTCTCCCGTTTCTTTTTATCTTCTATCCTATCCATCCTTCTAACTATTCATTTTCTTTCATACATTGCCATTTTATATTATACATACATACATATCTATATATACATACATACATACATACATACATACATACATACATACATATATATATATATATATATATATAAGCATTTCACATTTTTTCATCATCTAGTATTTCTAGTCTCTAGCCAATTATACAATTTGTTCCATACTATGTAATATTCCAACTCTTCTTTTTCTTTTAACTCCTTTGTTAAAAATCTGTTTGTTAAAAATCTCAGCGCAGTCCAAGATTTTATATATATATATATATATATATATAAAATCTGATATGCACTCGACAAAATAAATAAATAAAATAAAATAAAATTTAGTTTAAGACAAGACTTGTCTGAAATGGGTTCTCCTGCTTGAACAGGGGAGGCGGGGTCAGACTAGACGACCTCCAAGGTCCCTTCCAGGCTCTATTCTGAATTTTAAAAAGATGCCAACAGCCAGGCTAAAAGCCGCACCGGGGTCCCCCTCCCCAATTTTCCCCGCCGGTGATCCGCTCACCGACCGACCCCCGGACAACCCTACCATACTCGATCCCTCCGGATAGGAAAAGCAGCCCGATGGTGAAGCCGGTCCGTTTCTTCTTCCGTTGGGAATCCATCCATGCGCCTGGCGCTCCCAGCGCTCTCCGGGTAACAAGATGCGGAGCGAGGGGGTCCGGGGTGGAGTTGCAGCCGGTCCGCCCTCCGCCGGGCGCTTATAGGTCGGCCGACCCAAGCATCCCCGCCCGCCCGACAACCTCGCACCTTTTCCGGCTCGTTACGCGGCTCACCTGGCTGGCTGGCCGGCAACTCCCTCCCTCCGCGACCCACCCCCGCGAGAGCCCTTTGGGCCGGCCCGCAGGCCCCGGGAGGCGTGAGCGAATGGAAGGTACCAAATTGGAGGTGGGGGGGGACGATCTTCGCCAGGGTTGGCGCGGCTTCCGTTTCTGTTTTCTTCCCGAAGAGCGAAGAGCGGAAACAACCGAAAGGCGCCGAAGCCCATGGATTCCGAATGGCTTCATTCCAAAAGCTATTGCATAGAGTGTGTGGTTTACTGTGTACCATACGTTTGTGTATGTGTGTGTATGTATATCTACCTATATGTATGTACATAAATGTATGTATATGCATTATATATGTATAATGTATGTATATACATTATATATGAATGTATATAAATTTATATACACAGGTGTATATATAGCATATATACATTATATATGTATGTATATAAATGTATGTATGTATATTATATATGTATGATGTATGTATATATATTATATATGTATGTATATAAATTTATATACATAGATACATATGGTGTAGGTTTTGGCATATTCGGGTCTGTTCCCGTGTAAGGTTGAAAGTATTTAGGCGACGTTTGGACGAGGTCTCACTCGTCATCTTCAGGCTGGAGTTTTTGGCTTTGTGATTATGCGAGCAAAGTGTGGTTATAACTGCTATTTCTCTATAAATAAATAAGCACGAAGCCAAAAACTCCAGCCTGAAGATGACGGGTGAGACCTTGTCGAAACATCGCCTAAATACTTTCAACTTTACACTGGAAAAGACCCGAATATGCCAAAACCTACATACCTATACCCGTGAAAACCTACGAAAACAAAGAAAACATATCGTATATATACATTATATACATATATATATATATATATATATATTCATTCATTATATATGAATGTATATAAATTTATATACACAGATATAGTATATATACATTATGTATATAAGTTTATATACACAATCATATAGTATATATACATAAGTACATTTACACACATTCTGACATATGTATGAATATATATGTATACATACATACACATACACACACATATTCATTTAACAACTGGCAAAAAAGGTCACAAAATGTGGCAAAACTCACTTAACAAATTTCTCAAGCCCTGCAAGCTTAACATAAATTTGGGGCTCAAATTGTGGACAGATCGAGAACTACCTATAGAATACGCTTGGGTATATTTGTATATATTTATGTAATATGTGTAAGAGATGACATTTGTTTATAAAATTGTGTGGTGTACATAAAAATACATATAAACATATACAAGTACATACACATATACCGTGTACCTACTGGACCGTCTGCTGCCACCGATTGCCTCCCACTGACCCGTGCGCTCTCTCACAGGGAGGGACTCCTCAGGGTGCCCTCAGCCAGGCAGTGCCGACTGGCGACACCCAGGGGAAGGGCCTTTGCTGTGGGGGCTCTCACCCTCTGGAATGAGCTTCCCCCAGGACTTCGCCAACTTCCTGACTTTCGAACCTTTCGCCACGAGCTTAAGACACATCTATTTATTTGCGCAGAACTGGACTAAAATTTTAAATTTTAAATTTGGTTTTAACGGGGTTTTATTATTTTTATCGCAATTTTTTAATATTCGGCCTTATTTAATAAGTTTTTTAATTGGTGTTTTATTTTGTATTTATATGTATGTTTTTATTAGGCCGTAAACCGCCCTGAGTCCCCCGGGAGATAGGGCGGTATAAAAATGTGATTAAATAAATAAATAAATAAAATAAATAAATATATATAAAATCTCCACCCAACTCACTTTACAGAATTGTTGTGAGGAAAATGGAAGAATGAAAGTTTGTTCATTGCCTTAAACTTATTTATCCAAAAATTATAATAAAAAGAAATCAATATTTATCAAACTTAGGGGACTGGAAGCTAAAACATATAAAGAACGGTTGCTGGAATTGGGTATGTCTAGTTTAAGGAAAAGAAGGACTAGGGGAGACATGATAGCAATGTTCCAATATCTCAGGGGCTGCCACAAAGAAGAGGGCGTCAACTTATTCTCCAAAGCACCTGAAGGCAGAACAAGAAGCAATGGGTGGAAACTAATCAAGGAGAGAAGCAGCTTAGAACTAAGGAGGAATTTCCTGACAATTGGAACAATTAATCAGTGGAACGACTTGCCTGCAGAAGTTGTGAATGCTCCAACACTGGAAATTTTTAAGAAAATGTTGGATAGCCATTTGTCTGAAATGGTATAGGGCCGTGACGGCGAACCTATGGTACGCGTGCCAGAAGTAGCACACAGAGCCATCTCTCTGGGCACACCAGCTGTCGCCTGTTGCTCTTCTTGGTTCTGGCATGTACATGTGTGCCAGACAGCTGGTCTTTACACGCCAGAAACTGAAGAAGCAGCTTCTTGGCGCACATGCATGCTCCTGGAAGCTGAGTGTCCGGTTTCCGGCATGCACATGCGCGTCGGCCAGATGATCTTCACCTACACATAGAATAGAATAGAATAGAATAGAATAGAATAGAATAGAATAGAATAGAATAGAATTTTTTATTGGCCAAGTGTGATTGGACACACAAGGAATTTGTCTTGGTGCATATGCTTTCAGTGTACATAAAAGAAAAGATACGTTCATCAAGAATAGAATAGAATAGAATAGAATAGAATAGAATAGAATAGAATAGAATAGAATAGAATAGAATAGAATAGAATAGAATTTTTTTATTGGCCAAGTGTGATTGGACACACAAGGAATTTGTCTTGGTGCATATGCTCTCAGTGTACATTCACGCCAGAAACCATAAGACTAGGTGACCAGTGCATGCGCATGCCAGAAACCAGAAACTTAGCTCTTCCAGTTTCCAGTGCTCCTCCAAGCACATGCACACACTCCTGTTTCGGCACTCAGTGCCGAAAAGGTTTGCCAAAACTGGTTAGGGTCTTCTGCCTAAGTAGGGTTTTGGACTATGAAACTTCCAAGGTCCTTTCCAACTCTGTTGTTCTATTCTAAATCTGTATAGCTGCCCATCTCACAAAACAGTGACTCTAGGCAGTGTGTAATATTTAATGGATTATATGGGTATATTTGTGTGTGTGTGATGTATATGGATAATATTTGTGCATGTGTATTTATGGGTAGGGGACATGGGGGCTCAATGGCTAAGACGCTGAGCTTGTTGATCGAAAGTTCAGCAGTTCGAATCTCTAGTGCCGTGTAACGGGGTGAGCTCCCGTTACTTGTCCCAGCTTCTGCCAACCTAGCAGTTCGAAAGCAGGTAAGAAATGCAAGTAGATACTTCATTTATTAACGGCAGCAAGGATCGCTGTAGCATATGTATGGAAACAAAATGATGTTCCAGTAGAGGAAATAATAATCCGAAAAATTTTACAGTGTGCAGAAATGGACAGGATGACGTTAGAAATTAAGGAGAGCGAAGAGTCAGAATATTACAAAGTGTGGGATAAATTATATGATTGGTTGGAAAAAGAAATCAAAATTATAAATTGGATTGTTAATCTAACTAAATTAAAATTAGGAAATGTATATAACTGGATTGTTAAATAGAAACCAATGTAAATATAAGTATGTATAGGATTGAGTAAAAAAGAACAGAGAATTGTCAAAATTGGCAATGCTTTATCAAATCCTGTTCCTATCCTATTGTTTTTCTTTTCTTCTTCCTATATACATATATGCTTATACCTCCTTATATTTACCCATATATGTGTTTATATATTATATAATCTTTTTGTATGATACCTACATATATTGTTATGACAAAAATAAATAAATAAATAAAATAGAATATATACCATTGCCGATACGACAAGCTGTAAAATATGTAACACTATGTTTGTTATGTGTTTTTAATGTGTTTTTTTGTTGTTGTTGTGTTTTTTATTCATTTTGTTTTTAAGGGTGAAAAGCTTAATAAAAATTACTTTAAAAAAAAAAGAATGCAAGTAGAAAAATAGGGGCCACCTTTGGTGGGAAGGTTAACAGCGTTCCATGCGCCTTTGGCGTTGAGTCATGCCAGCCACATGACCACAGATATGTCTTTGGACAGCGCTGGCTCTTCGGCTTTGAAAAGGAGATGAGCACCGCCCCCTAGAGTCAGGAACAACTAGCACATATGTGCGAGGGGAACTTTTACCTTTACCTTTATTTATGGGTACTTGTGTGTCTGTATGTACACACCATGTAAACTCACACCCAAAAAGAATGTAGATCTATAGAGACAGTACATAGATCTAGTGTTTCTCAACTTTAGTAACTTTAAGATATGTGGACTCCAATTCCCAGAAATCTCAATTAGCATTCTGGGTGGGGAATTCTGGAAATTAAGTCCACGCATCTTAAAATTGAGAAACACTGATTTAGATGCTATAGATATACAGCCATTGTCTCTCAGCTCAACTCAACTCACATTGTTGTGGAGAAAACACAAAACTCTGCATTAAACCCTGATCAAAACTATACATTAAAAAAGCAGGATGAAAATATAATAACATAATTATAAATAATGCATATACAATATAATAAAAGGGCTATTCAACAACCAAAGAAAAGCACTCAAGATGGGCTCATAAAAATCCTCAGTCAACGCCTGAGGGGAAAAACACTTTAAAAAGGTAGGTTTATTGCATTTATTATGGAATAAATCAGTCCTGACGGGATCATACTACACATTAAATTATAACCATATAAAGCTCCACATTGGGAAATCATGATGTGCAACTCTACCTCTCCTGTTTTGTAATTTATAATTGATACCTTCCAGAGGGGGTATAGATCTTTAGCAATGTGGTTAGTAATACAGAACGGTTAATTAAATTATGCCCACCCAGAAGACTCTAGTCCCAATGTAAAAATTCAATAGGGAGAAATATTTGGGTATCACTCCACATGCATTATTTTCTTGACAAATTTCTGCCTGTGCAGAAATTCAAAGGAGAAAACCAATGAATAGCTGTAGTGTTAAACACACAGAGACTTTCAATTTTAGCCTTTCTTTTTAAAAAAAACTAACTATACTTTCAAAATGGGAGGGAAATCAAGAAGTGGGTTTCAGCAGGTTCTGACCAGTTCTGGAGAACCGGTAGCGGAAATTTTGAGTAGTTCGGAGAACTAGTAAATACCACCTCTGACTGGCCCCGCCTCCATCTATTCTCTGGCTCCCGAGTCCCAGCTGATCGGGAGAAAATGGGGATTTTGCAGTAACCTTCCCCTGGATTGGGGTGGGAATGGAGATTTTACAGTATCCTTCCCCTGCCACGCCTACCAAGCCATGCCACGCCCACCAAACCACACCCACAGAACCGATAGTAAAAAAAATTGAAACCCACCATTGAGGGAAAACCATACTTAAATCCTTTATTGGTGTAAACATGTGATGTCTCCCTGAGACCACTACCCAGATTCTTCCTCAGAGGTCAGCTCAAGGGAGAATGAGTCCATTAGAGCAAGTACAATGACTAGGGGTGTGAGAAACGGACAAAAAGCCTATTGGACTACCAGAGTCCATAGGTCTCAGGAGGATAGCAGACCGTAAAAAGCTACACGAACCGAAGTTTTAGATAGAAAGATTTCAAAGTGTATCAGAACTATTTGTAATCCTGCTGAGGTGTTTCTGTGCAATGTGATTTTGCAAGTACGTACCATGTTTCCCTGAAAATAAGACCCTGACTTATTTTCTTTATTATTATTACTTATTACTTATTACTTATTACTTATTATTACTATTTTATAAGACCCTGACTTACCAAAACCCCCAAAACTTTAACCTTAGACTGGCTACTGTTGACCTCACCCCATTCCTAAGAGGTCTGTAAGGGACGTGCATAAGAGCACCAGCGTGCCTGTCCTAATTTTCTCTTTAATTGTATTCAGTTTATGTATATTTTTTGAACCCCAAAACAAGCGCTTGGCCTTATTTTTGGGGAGGTCTTATTATTTTTGGGGCCTCTTGCCATCTTACCTGAGTTCTCCATTCCTCTGATTACAACAAAAAACCTTATGCCACCAGACTTGAAATCCTGGGTTTAGAAAATTTAGAATTACGCTGTCTTCCACATGACTTGAGTTTAACTCATAGAATCATCTATTACAATGTCCTTCTTGTTGAAGACTACTTCAGCTTCAATTGCAACAATACACAAGCACACAATAGATTTAAGCTTAATGTTAACTGCTCCAATCTTGATTGCAGAAAATATGACTTCGGTAACAGAGTTGTTAATGCTTGGAATATACTACCTGACTCTGTGGTCTCTTCCCAAAGCTTCAACCAAAAACTGTCTACCATTGACCCCACCCCATTCCTAAGAGGTCTGTAAGGGGCGTGCCTACTGTTTCTGTCCTATTGTTTCCTTTCTTTATATCCAATTAATTTAGTTATTAAATACTCATACTTATATAAATACTTATATATTGTATAGTTATTTCATGCTTACACTCATATATACTGTGTGACAAAAATAAATAAATAAAAAATAAAATAAAGATTTCCAGCTCTCCCTCCCTAACCAGAGGAAATGGCGGGGACTGGCTGTGCATGCAGTTAAATATTTTTGGGGAGGGCTTATTTCAGGTGGGCCTTATTTTAGCGCATGCACTCAAATGCCCGATTGGGCTTATTATCAGGGGATGTCTTATTTTCATTATTTCCAAATATATTTGGAATCAGAATGTTGAAACGGTGAGAAATAGGGAACTGAAAGTAGCTGATGGATAGAGGTTTGAGAGATGTACGGAGGTATATGTGGAGACTGACTGTCAGTAAGAAAGATAAGGAAGTAAGTTGTGAAATGCATGCAGAAAAGTATAAAAAGAATGTCTTGGGATGAGTTCAGGGCCACTGGCAATCTATTCCTTGCTAGACCTAGCTATTGTCTCTGGACCTCATTGCAATGGGTTATTGATGTTGTGATGGCTTTCATGTTCCAAATTGCCCATGAAATAAACCTATGAAACTTAAAGTAAGAATTGTTTATTGTATTGCTGTCTACTGTTTCTTTTATTGGAATATTTTTTATGACAGGACTGGAGGCTAAAACATGAAGAATGGTTGCAGGATTTGCGTTCGGCTAGGCTAGAGGAAAAAAGGACTAGGGGGGACATGATAGCAGTGTTCCAATGTTTGAGGGGCTGCCACAAAGAAGAGGGAGTCGGGCTGTTCTCCAAAGCACCCGAAGGCAGGACAAAAAACTGATCAAGGAGAGAAACAACCTGGAATTAAGGAGAAACTTCCTAACAGTGAGGATAATTAAACGGTGGAACAGCTTGCCTCCAGAAGTTGTGGGTGCTTCATCACTGGAGGTTTTTAAGAAGAGACTGCACTTGTCTGAAATGGTATAAATTCTTCTGCTTGAGCAGGGGGCTGGACTAGAAGACCTCCAAGGTCCCTTCCAACTCTCTTATTCTGATTCTGAGTCATTCCTGGCACGTCGGGACTGAATGGCTTGCCAGAAGAAATTTGGAGGAGGCTTCAGCTGGGGAAAGCTTGCAGTGAGCACAATTTTGTACTTTTACATAGTAATATAAACATCATTTCTGTGAACAAGTATCTAATTGGTAAAACCCAAAATCAAGCACAAAGTCCAGAAGTGGTTTCCAAGTAGAAACAAAAGTACTATAGTTTTTTTTCTTTTTTTCATCAAAGCAATCAATTTAGCCATTTCTGCTAACTCCGACAACTTTTGCAGCCATTCCATTGTGGGGACTGAAGCGTCCGGTTGTCCATTCTATTCTCAGGTTGTCTTCTCCAATACCAGCGGTTCAAAAGTGTTGATACTCTTCCTATCCTGGTTCTTCAAAGTCCAACTTTTGCTTCCCTTGAGTGTCACAAGGATTACCACCATGGCTCGCACGATTCTGATCTTTGTAGGTAACACACCAACAGTCCCCAACCTTTTTGGCACCAAGGACGGGTTTCATGGAAGACAATTTTTCCATGGACTCAGGGTGGTGGTGGGGAGGGAAAGAGGACCATGCAACCTAGAATTATTGAGTCTGTCATTTGCACCTCTATAGCTGTCTTGTTTGGTTCTGCAGCCCAAAAAGACAGACCCAGACTTCAGGGGAGAATTAGAACTGCAGAAAAAACAATGGCTACCAACCTGCCTTCCATTGAGGACCTGTATACTGCACGAATCAAGAAGAGGGCTGTGAAAATATTTACAGACCCCTCACATCCTGGACATAAACTGTTTCAACTCCTACCCTCAAAACAACGCTACAGAGCACTGCACACCAGAACAAATAGACACAAATGCCATCACTCTGCTAAACAAATAATTCCCTCAACACTGTCAAACTATTTACTAAATCTGCACTATTATTAATCTTCTCATCCTTCCCATCACCCATCTCCTTCCACTTATGACTGTAACTTTGTTGCTTGCATCCTTACGATTTATATTGATATTGTTTCCTGATTGTTTATTTGTACCCTATGACTATCATTAAGTGTTGAACCTTATGATTCTTGATGAAGATATCTTTTCTTTTATGTACACTGAGACAAATTCCTTGTATGTCCAATCAGACTTGGCCAATAAAAAATTCTATTCTGTTCTATTCTATTCTATTCTATTTCGCACATGCAGTTTTTGTTTTTTTATTTGCATTTATATCCCGCCCTTCTCCGAAGACTCAGGGCGGCTTACACTATGTCAGCAATAGTCTTCATCCTATCTGTATATTTATATACAAATCAACTTATTGCCCCCAACAATCTGGGTCCTCATTTCACCTACCTTATAAAGGATGGAAGGCTGAGTCAACCTTGGGCCTGGTGGGACTAGAACCTGCAGTAATTGCAGGCAGCTGTGTTAATAACAGACTGTCTTACCAGTCTGAGCCACAGAGGCCCAGTTTGACCCTCCTGCCCCTCACTTCCAGTGGTACGGCCCAGTTCCTAACAGGCCACGGACTAGTATCAGCCCATGGCCCAGGAGCAACAGGGCATTTGAATTTCTTTTTCCAATTGTTTCATATTTGGGAAAATATTTAAACATTTTTCGAAACTTAGCTTCCAGCACAGCCTTCCCAATCTCTGGGCATTATGTGTGACCTATGCATAGCTTCCACTTAGTTTCTCTTTTTGTCCATTCTTCCACCACCTTTGTGGATGAGGACCATTGCCCAATCTGCTGGGCTGTGCATGAACTTCCTTGGCGAGAGTCTTGTGCCAGGGTGGCGCTACAACTCCCATCATTTCCAGTCAAGGCTGCCCAGAAGGAGGAGTCATTGCAAAAGGCGAAGCTCATTCATTTAATCCGCATTTAAAAGGCAACCGGTAGACTCTTTCCCCAGTACAGGTAGTCCTCAACTTACAACAGTTCATTTAGTGACCGTGCAGAGTTTACAACGGCACCTAAATAAAGTGAGTTATGACTGTTTTTTTTCACACTTGTGACCGTTGCAGCGTTCCCCGTGGTCATGTAATCGAACTGGGCAACTGGCTAGGTGACTCAGTGGCTAAGATGCCAAGCTTGTTGATCAGAAAGGTCGGCAGTTTGGCGGTTCGAATCCCTAGTATAGGTCTCCTGCGTGAGCCGGGGGTTGGACTAGATGACCTCCAAGGTCCCTTCCAACTCTGTTACTGTTACTTTATGACGGTTGCAATGTGGGGGGTGGGGTGGGGGTCATGCGAACCCCTTCCGTGACTCTCTGACCAGCAAAATCAATGGGGAAGCCAGGTTCATTTAACAAGCACATTTATCCACATTATCGCTTTATCCATTGTGCCGATTCGCTTCACAACTGCAGCAAGACAGGCGGCGAAATTTTATTTATTTATTTATTATTCTGATTTATATACCGCCCTTCTCCCGAAGGACTCAGGGCGGTTTACACTATGTCAGCAATAGTCTTCATCCTATCTGTATATTTATATACAAATCAACTTATTGCCCCCAACAATCTGGGTCCTCATTTCACCTACCTTATAAAGGATGGAAGGCTGAGTCAACCTTGGGCCTGGTGGGACTAGAACCTGCAGTAATTGCAGGCAGCTGTGTTAATAACAGACTGTCTTACCAGTCTGAGCCACAGAGGCCCAGTTTGACCCTCCTGCCCCTCACTTCCAGTGGTACGGCCCAGTTCCTAACAGGCCACGGACTAGTATCAGCCCATGGCCCAGGAGCAACAGGGCATTTGAATTTCTTTTTCCAATTGTTTCATATTTGGGAAAATATTTAAACATTTTTCGAAACTTAGCTTCCAGCACAGCCTTCCCAATCTCTGGGCATTATGTGTGACCTATGCATAGCTTCCACTTAGTTTCTCTTTTTGTCCATTCTTCCACCACCTTTGTAGAGGAGGTCCATTGCCCAATCTGCTGGGCTGTGCATGAACTTCCTTGGCGAGAGTCTTGTGCCAGGGTGGCGCTACAACTCCCATCATTTCCAGTCAAGGCTGCCCAGAAGGAGGAGTCATTGCAAAAGGCGAAGCTCATTCATTTAATCCGCATTTAAAAGGCAACCGGTAGACTCTTTCCCCAGTACAGGTAGTCCTCAACTTACAACAGTTCATTTAGTGACCGTGCAGAGTTTACAGCGGCACCTAAATAAAGTGAGTTATGACTGTTTTTTTTCACACTTGTGACCGTTGCAGCATTCCCCGTGGTCATGTAATCGAACTGGGCAACTGGCTAGGTGACTCAGTGGCTAAGATGCCAAGCTTGTTGATCAGAAAGGTCAGCAGTTTGGCGGTTCGAATCCCTAGTATAGGTCTCCTGCGTGAGCCGGGGGTTGGACTAGATGACCTCCAAGGTCCCTTCCAACTCTGTTACTGTTACTTTATGACGGTTGCAATGTGTGGGGGGGGGTCATGCGAACCCCTTCCGTGACTCTCTGACCAGCAAAATCAATGGGGAAGCCAGGTTCATTTAACAACCACATGACTCGCTTCATCCATTGTGCCGATTCGCTTCGCAACTGCGGCAAGACAGGCGGCGAAATTTTATTTATTTATTTATTATTCTGATTTATATACCGCCCTTCTCCCGAAGGACTCAGGGCGGTTTACAGCCAAATAAAACAGAAATACAAACAATACAAAAGTTAAAAACGTATTTTGTTTAAAAAACTAATTCAATTTGGCAAAAAGATTAAAAACTCTTAACAAAACCCCCCATTAAAACTATTGGGCCAGGGTCAAAAATGGGTCAAAATTCACTTAACGACTGTCTCGGTTAGCAACAGAAAGATGGGGGGGCTCGGCTGTGGTCGTAAGTCGAGGACTACCGTACAGCGACGCGAGGCTTTTTCAACAGCGATACAACTATTCGAGATTTTCATTGGCGCCTTAAAAAGAGGGCGGGGTCCCGAGCGCCTGCGCCTGCGCGGCTCAAAGACGTCTTCGTTCCTCCGGAAGCGCTGTTCTCTCTCTTTGGTTTGTTTTTTTTCCCTCTTTCCGCCCCTCCCTCTCGGCCTTTCTCTAGGCAACAATACGGCCGGGGCGTCTTCCATCCTCTGACGTCATCGTCGGGCGCCGGAAGCGGAAGACCGCGAATTTCCGGCTTTTCCATGCAAGAGTCTCTGGAGGCGTGGGTGCTTCGCGTGGAGTCGTGTAGCTGCTCTGGCTCCTAGCAGAGGGTCGGGGTGACCCTCGGCTCTCCCGGTCCTTGTTTAAATCCTGCGTTCGGCCTGCTCTTCCTCCTCTCGCCATGGCGGGCATCCTCTTCGAAGACATCTTCGACGTGAAGGACATCGACCCCGAGGGCAAGAAATTCGACCGGGGTGGGGCTCAGTTCGCCTTTCCCCCACCGACCCCCTATTATCCCTCGGTTGCGCTTCCGAGGAGGCCGGGTTTTTTTAAAAAAATAACATTAACAGAGTTGGAAGGGACCTTAGAGGTCATCTAGTCCAACCCGCTCACCCCCCAACAACAGCCCTGTGAGGTAGGACAGGCTTTTGCGGTGCTGCGCAAGCCCCAGGTCCTCCGAAGGAGAGAGTTGGCGCCTCTTGATGTTTCGATTGGAGGCCAGCTGCTTGTTCCAGCTTTTGAGGCTGCAAGTGCTTTAAATTGGGAAGTCGTTTAATACAGGGGCCTCCAACCTTGTCAACTTTTAAGACTTGTGGACTTCAGTTCCCAGACTTTTTAAGAAGAGACTGCACAGCCACTTGATGGAGGTTCCTTCCAGCTGTATTTAGATGGATTGATTGACTACAAGCATGATGGATTCCAGAATCTCCCACTGTCCATCTTCCAATTGGATGCACAGCAATTAGAATTCAGATCCTTTCATGACCCAAACTAAGGGGGGGGGGGAGGAGAGAGAGAGAGAGCTTTGGGCTTTGAATTTGTGCTTGTATACGGATTGGTTGTCAGACTCCCAGGGGGCCATGCAGGGGTAACTTTGTAGATTGTCTTTTGAGTCCCAAGCTTGGTTGAGCCTTGCTGGGTGATGATGTCTTAAAGTTGAAGTCCACAAGACTTAAAGTTGCCAAGGTTGGAGACTCCTGGTTTAATATGTGTTGGGTTGCAAAACCACTTGGACGTGACCGTGAAATCCCCGTGGACGCAACTCAAGTCTGGAAAAACATGACTTTTTTGGGGGGGTGGGAAGGGGCAAAGCATTCTGGAAAGCAGCAGATGGAGGTGGGGGAAAAACTGGCTTCATTTGGCTAATGCAGCATAAGGGGTAGAATATTTTCTGCTACTTGACGTAGCCCGCCTCACAGGGTTGTTGTAAGCATAGAAAAGAATTATTGTTGATTATATACTTTTACCAAGGCAAAATATAAATCAGGGGATTTAGGAAGACTGGACTGTTCCATCGAGCCTTAGGGTAGGGCTGCTATGATTACCCCCAATGGATGAGTCATTTTAATTGTGTTTTTTTGAATGTTTGGTTCCCACTGTATATAGTTATTTTATGAAATATAAAAATTGGTTTTACTCTGACTAGCCTGTATTTATTTTAACCCAGTCACAGTTTTGGGATGTTGCATGATGGTTGCTTGATAGAGCAGCCAAGGAGGCGTATAAATAAAATGAGTTAACATCTATCTATCTATCTATCTATCTATCTATCTATCTATCTATCTATCTAGCCATGCTGGGTTCCTTGAGGGGAGTATTTATTGGAACAACTAATACCAGCTTGACTATGGACTGTAAGGGTTCCTGGCCTCCTGTGTGACGTTTGTGGTAGAAAAGTACCACTGATGATCCCCATTCTAAGAATAGGATACTACTGCTTGTCCCTCAGTAAGATTGTGATTTACTGCAGCCTTCAAATCTGGCTGTGTATAGGTACTCCTTCAACCTATCAATGAAGACTGAGTGGAGCAAGTGGCCAGTTTTAAGTTTCTGGGTGTTATCATAAAAGAGGACCTGACTTGGGGCTCTCACATTGCAGCCCTGATCAAAAGGGCCCAATAGAGATTATACTACCTGAGACTTTTCAGAAAACAACAACTGAATGAAAAACTGCTGGTGACCTTCTACCGCTGCACCATAGAGAGTATTTTAACTTACTGTACCTGTGTGTGGTTTGCAATTGCACAGTGGCAGATAGGACAGCACTCCAGAGGGTCAACGTCATTGCCCAGAGGATCA
The DNA here is from genome assembly GCF_028640845.1 of Ahaetulla prasina. Classification (NCBI taxonomy): domain Eukaryota; kingdom Metazoa; phylum Chordata; class Lepidosauria; order Squamata; family Colubridae; genus Ahaetulla; species Ahaetulla prasina. The sequence continues at coordinate 106,314,565 of NC_080544.1, forward strand.
GTGGTTGCCCTCTCCCCTCTTTGGAAGAGCTTGATAGCTCCTGCTGCCTTAAGAAAGTTTGAAATATTCTTAAAGATCCATCTCCTGGGCACCCTTTTCTTTTTTAACTATTACCATCTGGCAGACGGTACAGGATATGAAAAACAAAGGAGAAATAGGCTGAAAAACAGCTTCTATCCCAGGGCGGTAACTATATTGAATTCTACTGTATAGTGCAATATTAAAGCAATATTGGGGGTTTTCAGTTCAATTGTATAGAGTGTGAAAGATGTGTATGTTTTATTTTTATAGTTATAATGTATACTGAAGATGGCATTTAATTTCATTGTACGAGGTGCAATGACAATAAACTGAACTAAACTTGTGGTATCTGTTACCCAAATAAATGGAAATCCAAGAATTTTATTGTATGCAGTTGAATGTTGAAGAATTTTCAACACGCTGTAGAAAACTTGGATGAACTGGAAACTTTTCCCTAACCTTCACATACTTTTGGAGTGACATTTGAGCAGTAAGCATCTTTCTTGAAGATTTTACCTTTCAACAACTAACATCCTGGCATGTCTTTAGTTTCCCGGCTGCACTGCGAGAGCGAGTCTTTCAAAATGGATCTGATCCTCGATGTGAATGTACAAATCTATCCAGTTGATCTTGGTGAGTACATACCTAGCAATGTTTTTTTCCTATTTCCTTGTAAAATATATTTGGATGATGTTTTTTTTCCTGCAACGTAAGATTTTCACTAATATAACAGCTTAGGGTGGAGCTGTGAAGTCCTTGGTGCTCTCTGAGCTTGATTGCTTGCAGATGTTTCATTACCCAACTAGGTAACATCATCAGTGGAATTGAGAGTGGAGTTTATTCTTTGTTCATTTACAGTAGCTTACTTTATTCTTTGTTTATAGACAATATCCTGTTGGTGAGGTCTGGTTTTCTCCTTGGTAGTTCCTTAATTAGGGTATCATTTTTTGCTTGATTGCTTGGTGTTAATCCCTGCTTATTTGGGAGTTGGCTGCTGAAAAGGATATATTCCTTTCCTTTCGTATGTTTCCTTGTTTTTTGTTTTTTTGTTTTCTTAAATGGTATGTAAAAGATAAACCAATTATCTTGAGGGCAAACAGCTAACCAAACAAGCAAGCAACCAAGCATTAAAAGCACCAAGGACACTTCATTATTATTTTTTTGCTTATTGCTAAAGAACAATTAGCAACATCTAGAATATTCTAGGTTTGCATAATGCATTGCATCATGAATTAAAGCTGTCTGGAATCCCTAGTAAGGGAGATGGGTGGCATAAAAATTTATAATCATATTAACTAATCAAGAGACTTGATTCAATATAGCATGTCAAGCAGTGGTGAAATCCAATTTTTTTTACTACTGGTTCTGTGGGTGTGGCTTGGGTGTGGTGTGATTTGGTGGGCATGGCCGGAGAAGGATAGTGCAAAATCTTCATTCCTACCCTACTCCTGGGGGAAGGATGCTGCAAAATCTCCATTCCCGCCCCACTCCTGCGGGAAGGATGCTGCAAAATTTCCATTCCCTCTCCACTCCTGGAGGAAGGATATTGCAAAATCTCCATTCCCAGCCCACTCTGGGACTGGCCAGAGGTGGTATTGGCCGGTTCTCTGAACTGCTCAAAATTTCTGCTACCGGTTCTCCAGAACCTGTCAGAACCTGCTGGATTTCACCCCTGATGCCAAGTTATATTTAGAAAACCCTGATCAAATCTAACATATTCATAGCTTAGTAAATAAGTGTTGTGCCAAGTCCCATACATTTCAGAGTTTGTCTTCCGATATTTCTTAAGATGTTTACCTCAAGAAAGCTCTAGGCTGGTCATTCATGCACATTTCTTTTCAAGTCCTACACTCGGATCTCCCCCAAATATTATTAGGGACCTTGACATAACCGGAATTGCACATTCCCCCACTGAGGGGGGGAATGATTCACAGGCTTTCCATGATAAATCTGGAGGGTCTGATTCACAGGCTTTTTGCTTTTGCGTTTTTGTACTTCACGCCTAATATTTCTCGTTCCTTGCATTGCAGGAGACAAATTCCGCCTTGTGATAGCCAGCACTTTGTACGAAGATGGGACACTGGATGACGGCGAATATAATCCTACAGATGATAGACCCTCCAGGTGACAAAAAGCTTTCCCTTCAGAGCCTAGGATGGAGGCCTGTTGTGTCTTGCCCGCTCTCACCGCAGCCGGGGTCTGCTTATCTGCTTCCGAACGCTGAAGAATGTCCTCCCGGCCCCAGTCCTGGCTCCATGCCCAGACAAGCTGAAGAGGAGGGGGCACCTCCCGGTCCCAGCCCTGGCTCCATGCCCAAGCAGGCTGCAGAGGAGGGAGCATCCCCCGGCCCCAGCCCTGGCTCCATGCCCAGGCAAACGGAGCAGCTAGATCCCTCCCCCTCCTCCACAGCATGTGAGCCTGAGGAAAGTTTATTTCCAACAGCTGCTGATTGGAGTGACCCTCGCATCAGAAGACTGGATAGGCGGAGGCAACAGAAGGAAGGGAGGGGCAGGCCTTAATGAGTGCTGAGTCATGGAGCCACACCCCGTGGCCTATATAAAGGATCTGCTTTCTGGCAGTCTCTGAGTCAGGCAAAGTCGAACTTATCTTGCTGAAGTCACTTTCTGGTCTCCTGCCTGCTCTGAGGACTTTGCTAGGACTTTGGGCAGAGCTGCAGAGGCAAGCCTGATTCGGATTTCCCTGACCCGGCCGTCAGCGGAGGAGTGGGACACGACAAGGCCAGTGTAAAGAAAATGCGGCAGTTGTCACAGATCTGATTCTTTGGTCTTGTCGTGTCCCACTCCTCCTCTGACGGCCGGGTCAGGGAAGTCCGTATCAAGTGTGGCCGCAAAGCCTCTGCAGCTTTGCCAAAGTTCTGTCAGAGTTCTCAGGGCAGGCAGGAATCCAAGGTGTGACTTCAGCATCCAGATGAGACTTTGCCTGACTCAGAGAGTGCCAAAAAGCAGATGCTTTATATAGGCCATGGGGTGTGGCTCCATGACTCAGCACTTATCCAGGCCTGCCCCTCCCTTCCTTTTGCTGACGTCGCCTCTCCATTCTCCGAAAGCGGGGATCTGTCCACGTTTTGTCAGCTGCCGGCAATTCTAGCTCGTGGCTGGCTTCTTGCTCGTGGCTGGCTTCTTGCTCACACGCTGTGGGGGGGAGATTTATTTTCTCAGTCTGTCCGGGCATGGTGCCAGGGCTGGTGGTTGGAGGCATGCCAGCCCATTCTTCTTCACTATCAGTCTCTGGCTCAGATAACAGGAGATGGGAGGGGCCCAGCTGCGGAGAGGGGGGCGGGCGAGGCACAACAGGTCTCCTCATCTAAGCTTTGACTTTTTAGATCTGGTGGAGTAATAATAAGGGACTCCTCTCCAGCTGGCTGGAGAATTCTGGGAGTTGAAGTCCACAACTCTTAAGGAGACTCCTGATCTAGAGCAGGGGTCTTCAACCTTGGCAACTTTAAGACTCGTGGACTTCAACTCCCAGAATTACTCAGCCAGCTTTGTTTTGCTGGCTGAGGAATTCTGGGAGTTGAAGTCCACAAGTCTTAAAGTTGCCAAGGTTAGAGACCTCTGATCTAGAGGAACAAATACTGTATTTTCCGGCGTATAAGACGCACCTTAGTTTTTGGGAAGGGAAATAGGAAGAAAAAAAATCCTGCCTACCAGGTATTCATCTGCCTAGCGTCCTTAGCCTGGTCAGCTTCAGCACATTAGTTTGCTTGCTGGTTTTGAGGTTGGGGCTGAAAAACAGCTTCAAAAGCACAGCTGATCATCGGAGGAAGCTGCAGTGATTAAAGCAGGCGAAGCGCGGAAGGAGTAAGAGGAGGCAGCAGCTGTTCCGGGTAGCCATTTTGGGCACCACGCTCAGTGTTACATTCGGAGTATAAGACGCAGCCAAATTTTCAGCCACTTTTAGGAGGGAAAAAAGTGTGTCTTATACTCTGAAAAATACGGTATTGCCACCTGGATTTTAGGATGTCAGACTAGTCTACAAATGTGTCCCTTCCCTTCCTCCACCATGCCAGTCCTGTGAGGTAGGTTAGGCTGAGAAAATGTGCTTGAGTACTGTTACTCAATCATCTTCATGGCTGAACCAGAGTGGAACCTGAAATACAGGTAGTCCTCAACTTACAACAGTTCATTTAGTGACTGCTCCAATGGCACTGAAAAAAGTGACTTGTGACCGCCTGTTTTTCACACTGGTAGCATTCCCCACGGTCACATGATCAAAATTCAGACGGTTGGCAGCTGGTTCATATTTACGACGGTTGCAGTGTCCCTTTTGCGACCAAGTCAATGGGGAATCCAGATTCACTTAACAACCATGTTACTAACAACCAGCGCAGTGATTCACTGAACAACTCTGGCAAGAAAGGTGGTAAAATGGGGCACAACTCAATTAAATGTTTCACTTAGCAACATAAATGTTGGCCTAGATTGTGGTCGTAACTCGAGGACTCCCTGTAATCCAGTCTTAAGTGTGCAGAGCCATAGAATGATAATGTAAGAATTCAAGGCAAAGACATTTTTGCTCTTTTCACAAAGGAATGTTTTGATGACTGTATGTCACAGAGGGAAGGCTTGAGTTTTGGATTGATGCTGAATGCGTTCCTTCGTTTTTGGCGTTTCTGGTATTTTAATGTATGTTCCCTTCTTTTGGCCGGCTCTTCTTATTCACAGGGCGGATCAGTTTGAATACGTGATGTATGGAAAGGTGTACAGGATTGAGGGCGATGAGACATCAACAGAAGCAGCCACGCGCCTGTAAGTCTCCTTTTCTGAAACAGGTTGAAAAGCAATTGTGTTTTGACATCATACAAAGCCGTAATTTGATTGAATGGGTTCAGGCTGAGGATGTTGTTTGTGTTGTGGTCCGCCAGCAGCCTGCGGAGCTGGCAACAGTCGGACAGCGATGAGGCTGAGGAAGAACGTGGGCCAGTCCTGGAGGCTGGGGAAGACCCAGATGAGAGCTCTGCGTCAGAGCAGAGGTGGGGCCAGGGCCATCGGGGAGTGATGTGCAGACTCCGGAGCCTCCAGAGGCTGACAGTGGTGAGGCAGAGGAATAGGAGGAGCCTGTTCCTAATGCATGCATGAGAAGAGTTGCCAGAAGGCAAGAGCAGCTGTTGTGCCTCGCTCGCCCCCCCCACCCCCCGCAGCCGGGCCCCTCATCTCCTGCCAGACGCTGATAGTGCAGAAGAATGTCCTGGCATGCCTCCAGCCCTGGCACTATGCCTGGACAAACCGAGCAAGACAAATAGCCTGACATGCCTCCAGCCCCCAGTCCTGGCACCATGCCCGGACAAACAGAGCAGCTGGGCCCCTCCCCCACAGCATGTGAGCCTGGGGAGTGTGAAGCCAGTCAAGAGCTGGAATTACTGGCAGCTGGAGGCTGGAGGGACCCACGCTTCCGGAGAGTGGAGAGGCGACGTCAGCAAAAGGAAGGGAGGGGCAGGCCTGGATAAGTGCTGAGTCATGGAGCCACACCTTATGGCCTATATAAAGGATCTGCTTTCTGGCATTCTTTGAGTCAGGCAAAGTCTAAATTGGATTGCTGAAGTCACATCCTGGTCTCCTGCCTGCCCTGAGAACTCTGACAGAACTATGGCAAAGCTGCAGAGGCACGCTTGATACGGACTTCCCTGACCCGGCCATCAGAGGAGGAGTGGGACACAACAGCAGCTAAAGCAAAGAGGATGACTCAGAAGTACAGCTAAGAGATGATTGGCCCCTCCCATAAGGCTTAAAAGACCAGCAATGGCGTTTGGGTTCTTTGTCGGAAAACAATGTTGATAGACTTGCTCCTTGCTGCATTTATTTCTTGTTGGCATCTTGTGCTTTTGAACTTTTGCCAAGAAAAGCCTTTGGCAGTTTGCCTAATTAGACCAAGGTTGATGATAAGACTGAAGAATTGTCTTATGAAGAATGTGCTTTGATTAATTTGGACAACGCTGAGAATGAGTTAATTCTCAGCTGTTCTAATAAAGTCTGTTTGTTTTTGAACTGATTGCATTTACTACTATCTACTTGGGCCTGGGTCACAACACCTTCGTTCCTGGGGTTTCTCAATCTCGGTTGCTTGAAGAGGTGTAGACTTCAATTCCCAGAATTCCCCAGTCAGCCATTCTGCCTGGGGAATTCTGGGAGTTGAAGTCCACACCTCTTCAAGCAGCCAGGGATTGAGAAGCACTGATGTGGCATGTGGCAGTGTGACCTATTCAGGACATTTTAATCTCTTTGCAACTGTAAGATGAATGCTGTCTCTATCTCATCCTTCTCTCTCCAGCTCTGCCTACGTCTCCTACGGTGGCCTCCTCATGAGACTCCAGGGAGATGCCAACAACTTGCATGGCTTTGAAGTGGATTCGAGGGTCTACCTCCTGATGAAGAAATTAGCCTTCTGAGCAGCTTCCGCCACCAAACAGGTTGGAGGCTCGATCAGCAGCTTGGGACATTGCAGAAAATAACATCCGTTGCTTCCTCTGCTTCCCTTCGGAAGCGTTTGGAGCAAAGCTCGGCAACAAATTAGAAGCACCCTTCCGATGTTCTCCACCGGCTTTAGCATCCACAACCGGGACAATTTTTCTCCATGCCGTTTTCCCAGGGCCCTTTGCATTAGGAAGAAGCTGCCAGGCTACATGGCAGCATTCCTTATGAAACTGAAGAGTAGTTTTATCTCCTGGTGCCGGAAACGATACACTTTTGATAAGGTGGTCTGTTTTACAGTGCATTTTTCTACAAAGGCAGCACTACTATTTCTGGTAAACTGGGCCCCTTTTGGTCAAAAAACACAGAGCAAAAGAAGTCAGCTCCTGCGTCAAACTCCTTACAGGTAATTGTTACTCCTTTTTTAAAAAAAACCTCGAATAAATATTTTTTATGAATTTGTATGGTTGTCTGGGCTGTTTACAGGAAGGCCCTTCGGTATCTCTTTGATTAACAGAGCCAATCAGTCTGGAGCGCAAAGCATCTACCACCTCTCCCAATTTTATGTTGATCTTATAGAACCGTGATGGAGTTCCTATGGCCCCACGTGCCACAGGTGGCATGCGGGGCCATATCGGTGGGCATGCGAGCTCAGCTCCGGAACACATGTGTCAGCCAGCTGATTTTCGGGCCTTCCGGTCCCACCTGAAGTCAGCAAATGGGCCATTTCCAGGTTCCGGAGGGCCTCTGGGCTGGGGGAGGCCATTTTTGCCCTCCCCAGACTCCTAGAAAGGCTCTGGAGCCTGGGGAGAATGAAAAAAAGGCCTACTAGGCCCATCATACCATGGCACACCAAAAGCGGAGGAAGCGGGGGAGGGGTCACGCACGCAGGGGGGCTGTCGTGTCCCACTCCTCCGCTGACGGCCGGGTCAGGGAAATCCGAATCAGGCTTGCCTCTGCAGCTCTGCCCAAAGTCCTAGCAAAGTCCTCAGAGCAGGCAGGAGACCAGTAAGTGACTTCAGCAAGATAAGTTCGACTTTGCCTGACTCAGAGACTGCCAGAAAGCAGATCCTTTATATAGGCCATGGGGTGTGGCTCCATGACTCAGCACTCATTAAGGCCTGCCCCTCCCTTCCTTCTGTTGCCTCCGCCTATCCAGTCTTCTGATGCGAGGGTCACTCCAATCAGCTGTTGGTAATAAACCCTCCTCAGGCTCACATGCTGTGGAGGAGGGGGAGGAGTCTAGCTGCTCCGTTTGCCTGGGCATGGAGTCAGGGCTGGGGCCGGGAGGTGCTCCTTGTTCTGCAGTTTGTCTGGGCATGGAGCCAGGACTGGGGCCGGGAGGCATACATTCCTCCGTGTTTGGGAGCAGATAAGAAGGCCCCGGCTGCTCTGAGGGCGGGCAAGACACAACAGGGGCAGGTCACATAGAATTATGGGTGTGGGCACGCATGCGTGCAACCCCTCGCGCTCCCCCTGCTTTTGGCAAGCAATGGCAAAAAGGTTAGCCATCACTGCTATAGAAGGACCCAGAAGGCAATTTGGGTGCCCTCCGTATGCTTAGGAGCTCTATGCATATCAGCCACAGCTCCTGTGATGTAGCGGAAAGGGATTTGTGGGAGCTGGAATGGTATAGTGGTTAATCTTTCCGATGTGGAGGGCCTTTTTTTTTTTTTGCATTTATATCCCACCCTTCTCCGAAGACTCCAGGCAGCTTACATTGTGTAAGGCAATAGTTTCATCCTATTTGTATATTTATATACAAAGTCAACTTATTGCTCCCAACAATCTGGGTCCTCATTTTACCTACCTTATAAAGGATGGAAGGCTGAGTCAATTTTGGGCCTGGTGGGACTTGAACCTGCAGTAATTGCAAGCAGCTGCTGTTAATAACAGACTGTCTTAGCAGTCTGAACCACCAGAGGCCCTTGGGTTCAAGTCTTCGAGTAAAAAAATTCAAGGGTGAATTGGGAAATGGTTCATGTTTCAGCTCAATTAATCTCACCGGGTAGTAAAGATACAATAGGGGAAAAAATCCTGTTTGCTGTTTAGAAATGTCCAAAGAAAAATGAAATAGGAATGTTTGGCAATTTTTATTTTTTTTGGTGTGTGTGTGTGTGTGTGTGAAATTCTCTCAAGATATGGATTTGCAAAAATCTCTTACGCTAGTTGGGGATAGCAAGAATTACCGTATTTTTCAGACTATAAGTCGCACCTAAATTTACAGGAGGAAAACAAGAAAAAAATAGTTTTTGGCCTCCGCGTGTTGGATTTTCGCCCTCCCAGCCCCCCAGAAGCACTCTGCAGTGCTCCGCACAGCCTGTTTTCACCAAGAAAAAGGGCCTGTTTTTGGCCTGCAGAGTGCTTCTGGGGGCCTGGGAGGGCGACTTTGAAACTGAGAACGCCCTCTAGAGTCGGGAACGACTAGCACATATGTGCAAGGGAAACCTTTACCTTTTATTCTAGGTTTCAATTCTGGTCCTTGAGAAAACCCCAATATATACATACTGTTGTGACCCAGGTTCCTGGACCCGGACTCTTGGACTCAGATGATTCAGAAAGTGAGGGAGAAGACCTGGCAAGGCCTGCTTCTCTTGGGCCCTCTCCCTTCCTGGCACCCACCCAAAGGGAGGAGGAGGGGCCGGCAAGGCCTGATTCTCCCTGGCCTTCTTCTGATTTGGCAACGCCCCAAGAACAGTTTTGGAGTGATGCAAGACTGCGCAGACATGACCGGCGCGCGCAGCAGAGGAAGCGTTAGGACAAAGCCAAAGAATGATGGTCATGCAGTGACATCTGCAGAGACTATAAAAAGGAGGCGGAACTTCCTGGTTTTTTGTCTTGGACAAAGCAATGAATTTGCACGGGCAAACTGTATCAATGGAGGGAAGAATATATTTGTGAGTAATTCTGGCCTTATCTATAATTTCCTCGTTATCTCCAGAGACTTGGCAGGCCCGGGGGTAGACGTGGCCAGAACATTTATCTATGTAAATAAATTAGAAAAGAAGGCCTTTGACTGACTCTTTGTTGGGAGTATTGGGGGAGGGAAACAGAACACATACCCACTAAGGATAGGTTAAACCCTAGGTCATGGCTGCAAAAAAACAAAATGTAGAGCCACTGTTTCAAAGCCCAGAATATCATCATCCGTCCTTAATGACTAATTAATAAGATCACCACCTTCATTATGAAGAAGTTGGTTTACACAAGACAAGTTATGGAGAGCAATGGGGTCGCTTCGCCGGATTCTCACTCGATGGCCCAGAATCGATCGAGCAAGAGGGGTTGAATGCCTTCCTCTGTTCCACTGAGTTTCCCTAGAGTTCATTGGAGTTGCTTATTCCAGGAGAACGCCGACCGGGTCAGACGAGAAAGATGGTGAGGCTCGGGTTCCATTTTAGGGGATAGACGAGCTAGCCTTGAACAACTCCATAAGTTTTGCAGTTTGGTTTGGTTTTTTGCAGGCAGCTGAAGCAAGCCGGTACGAAATGCAGAGAATCGGGATCTCCAGGATTAACACAACGCCCCTCCCTCTTCCCTTTTTTCTTCCCCCACCACGTTGAGGGCTTGGCCAGCCCTGTTCTTCCACCCCAGCGATGGCTTTTTTCTCCTCCAATAGCTGCCCTTGTCGATGTCTCTTGCCAGCCCGCCTGCAGGATGAGGCAGCGCCCTCTTGATGGGATCAAGGTGCTAAGGTGGAAAAGCAACCCCAGGTGGATGGTCCTCCTCAGCACAGGAGTCTTTCCGGAGGTCATAGAACAGGAAGTTCAGTTTTCCTCGCAAAAGCTGGACGTAGGTCCAGAAGACCGTCCTGAGGTTCCTCGTCAGAATCAGTTTGGGGACGTTTTCTGGCTGTGTAGTTCCGCTTTGTTCCTAGGGCGAGAGAAGAAAGCAGTCAGAATGCCTGTTGAGCAACCTTCACGCGATTAGAAGGTGCCCTTGGCAGCTTTTGGAGCAAATTCTTGAAGGAAGTTACCTGGGCCATTGCTCTATGGCAATGCGTGGCGGAAGCAGCACGTGAAACCGTCCCGCGAAGAATGCAATGCCTTGCAGGCTCCTCTCCTGTGTTTCTGTGATCACACGTGCGCTGGTCAGCTGGCCATCGCGCCCACGGGAGCGGCAGAACCCGGAAGAGGGGCGTTCCGGCACAGATGTGCAAGCCGTCACCCAAACTTCTGGGTTGATGTTGCGCGCATGCGCGATGGCCAGCTGTTTGTTGGGCGCGTTTCCATGCCGGTAATTGGGTGTTCAGGTGCCGGCTCGCACATGTGCGCTGGATCCTCTTCCTTCCGGGTATCGGCGCTCCCGTGTGCACCAACACCAGGGGGGCCGCGCATACCTCGTGGGATGGTTTCGCGTGCCACTTCTGGCACGCAGGCCGGCACGCGGGAATGTCAAAAGTTCACCATCATGGCTCTAGCAGTTTTCCAAACATGGAAACTTTTAAGGCAACTCCCAGAATTCCTCAACCAGCATGCTAGGGTTCACCCACCTTAAAGTAGCCAAGTTTGAAAAACGCTACAGGTAGTCCCATTCGTTTAGTGACCGTTTATAAAGTTACAGGAGTGACTTATGACCATTATGACCACCTGCGCAGGCTGCACTGGCTACCTGTGGCCTCTCGGGTGCACTTTAAGGTGTTAGTTACGACCTTTAAGGCGCTCCATGGCTTAGGACCTGGGTACTTACGGGACCGCCTACTGCTACCACATGCCTCCCACCGACCCGCACGCTCTCACAGAGGGGCACCCCTCAGGGTGCCACCCGCCAAACAATGTCGGCTGGTGCCCCCCAGGGGCCGGCCCTTCTCTGGGGGGGCCCCCACACTCTGGAACGAACTCCCCCCGGGCTTACGCCAGATATCTGACCTTGGACATTCCGTCGCGAACTGAAAACATATCTTTTATTCGCTGGGCTGGCTTGAATGAAATTTTAAACTTAAATTTTTAGCAATTTTAATGGGGTTATTGGTTTTATGGTAAATTTCTTAAATTTTTCAGGCTCATTTAATAAGTTTTTAACTGATTTTAATTTTGTATATTGTATATTGTTCTTTGTTGGTTTTATTCTGCCTGTACACCGCCCTGAGTCCTTCGGGAGAAGGGCGGTATAAAAATCAAATAAATAAATAAATAAATAAATAAATAAATTATTTCAGTTCTTATACTCACTTAACTGCATTCACTTAACCACCGTGGCAAGAAAGGGGGTAAAAAGGGGGCAAAACTCACTTAAGAATTGCCTTGCTTGGCAGTGCAGTGGAAATTTTAGACTCAATTGTGGCTATGTGTTGAGGACCCCTGTAGTTGCAGTTGAGGGTAGGAAAGAATATCATGAACAAGGACACATATTCAATTTTGCAGCCCTACCAAGATTGCTGGACGAGCAGGTACAAAAACAGCCAGGGAAGTAATAGCAGCCTGGGAAACCGGTCCATCGTCAGTCAACAGGAATGCTGATTTAGTACCAACCTATCAAGTACTTGGAAGTCGAGGGCTGGGCAGTACAAACGAACAACAGCGAATGACTTAAAAGCCCGTCACCAACACACCCTAATCAACATCTAAAAAGCCACTTACAACAGGCGCTATAAATATCACACATAGAGCAGCGCACACTTTGCTAGGGAGAACTTCCCCGAGGATGGGCTCCAGCATGAGTCCGAAAGCTCGGAAGATTAAACCACTAATCCCGATGATCGATCCAGATTGGATCCTGCAACGTTATCCTTGGACGCATATATTTGCCTTCATTTGTGAATGTCAAGGTTGCTTATAAACATGAAGCCACTTGTAGGGCAAACATTGCAAGGCAATTACATACCTGTTACAACTATACAACCTGCATTTTAACCAACTGCGTTGCACAAATGAGATCCTGGGTTAGTGAACATTAGATACCCAGGTTATGAGTGTCATGTCCAGAGGGAACAGTCCGGCAACATATAAACACAATAAATGCAGGTAGTCCTCAGTTAATGACTGCCGTGCTTGGTAACCAAAGTTCATGACTGCAGAAAAAGCCACTGCCAAATCTCAATCCCATGATGGTTCACCTAATGACCATGGGTGATTTGCTTAATGACCGACTAGAAGTGAGGTCATAAGTCCATCATAGTTCATGTGACAGCTCAATTGGGCCTCTGGTGGCTCAACAGACTAATGCAGTCTGTTATTAACAGCAGCTGCCTGCAATTACTGCAGGTTCAAGTCCCACCAGACCCAAAGTTGACTCAGCCTTCCATCCTTTATAAGGTAGGCAGATTGTTGGGGGGGCAATAAGTTGACTTTATATATAATATACAAATGGATGAAGACTATTGCTTAACACAATGTAAGCCGCCCTAAGTCTTCGGAGAAGGGCGGGATATAAATTCAAATTTTTTTAAAAAATAACGAATAAAAAAAATAACTGGCTTAGACTTAGAATAACTTATTGTCATTTTGAATGTACCAATCGGCATACATTAACATGGGATTTTGTTGCCTATAGCTTTCAAAGGGTCACTACCTCCAATATGCGCTACATAAACATGACAAAAATATAAATGAATAAATTATGCAAATGCTGCATCATTCAGTGATGAGTTGCCAGTGCTGATCAATCAACCGAGGACTACTGTGTGAATACAAGGGAGTCTATGAAAAGAAAATACTTTACGCTTCTAAAACAACCCAGCTTCAGGGAACTTTGATTTAGAATAATAATAATAATAACAGAGTTGGAAGGGACCCTGGAGGACTTCTAGTCCAACCCCCTGCCCAGGCAGGAAACCTTAGACCACTTCAAACAAATGGTTATCCAACATTTTCTTAAGAATTTCCAGTGTTGGAGCATTCACAACTTCTGCAGGCAAGTTGTTCCACTGATTAATTGTTCTAACTGTCAGAAGCGATGGGTGGAAACTAATCAAGGAGAGAAATTTCTAAGGAGAAATTTCTCTCCTTGATTAGTTTCCACCCATCGCTTCTTGTTCTGCCTTCAGGTGCTTTGGAGAATAAGTTGACGCCCTCTTCTTTGTGACAGTCCTTGAGATATTGGAACACTGCTATCATGTCTCCCCTAGTCCTTCTTTTCATTAAACTAGACATACCGAGTTCCATACCGACCGTTCTTCGCATGTTTTAGCCTCCGGTCCCCTAATCATCTTTGTTGCTCTTCTCTGCACTCTTTCTAGAGTCTCCACGCATCCTTTTTAGATTGTGGCGACCAAAACTGGATGCAATATTCCAAGTGTGGCCTTACCAAGGCCTTATAAAGTGGTATTAACACTTCATGCGATCTTGATTCTATCCCTCTGTTTATGCAGCCCAGAACTGTGTTGGCTTTTTTGGCAGCTGCTGCACACTGCTGGCTCATATCTAAGTGGTTGTCCACTAGGACTCCAAGATCCTAACTGATAAGGTGCCTTTGATGGTGAGAAAAGCATCTAAGATTTGCTCAAATTCTTGTATCCTATTACCAAGAGCATTCACTGCCTCTCCATTATTTTTTTGTGCCAACAAATGTCCATCACAATTACAATATGCTGTATATATCGACCCTTCACACCTTAAAAAAATTTCTCTTCTCCAGAATCTCAACTCTTTCATCTGTCTGGGACTTTCTTCCCTTTCATCTCCACTCGTTCTATCATTAAACAGTTGAGGAGATGTCCCACATTCTTCCTGTTCAATGTTGACTCATTAGCCGCTATTCCAATTTACTTTCAGGCATGGTTTCTTTAAGCCAGATGCCACTTTTCATGCACTCATCAAACACCGATGATGACTCCGTGTTTTCGCTTTCCATAATTCTCTACATTCTGTAAATCAGGGGTATCAAAGTCAAGGCCCGTGGGTCAGATCTGGCCCATGGAGTGCTTAGATCTGGCCCGTGGGGCTGCCCTGCAAACAGCAAAGGATCAGCCAGTGGTGAAACCTGAATCAGTTTAAGACTGGTTTGCTGGCTGTGCATGCGCAGTGCGCCCCACGCCCCAAAAAGGAGGCATGGGGTAAGCAGAACAGTGCATGGCGGGGGGGGGGGTGATCAGCTGTGGCATGCAATCTTACAAACCTACCCATCCCCACAAATTCTGGGATCGGCTCACCTGCCCTTGGAAGTTTCTTAAGTGCAGAAGGAAGAAGTTGACCTTCTCATAAAGCTGCTGAAGACGTACCAGGATGCAGGTCTCGTTCGTCGATCGCTGGGCCGCGGCTATGCCATCCATCAGTTTGACCAACACTTGGTGGATTTCCTGTGTCTTGGCTTCGTTCTGAAATAGAGTCAGCAATTTTGCCATCTCGAAGACACCGTATTTCAACCTTGGCAAATTTAAGAGGTGGGGACTTCAACTCCCAGAATTCCCCAGCCAGCCAGCCTTGCCTTGCTGGCTGGGGAATTCTAGGAGTTGAAGTCCACCCAGTCAAAGACCTTGGAGTCTTCATATCCAATGACCTAAGTGCCAAAGCCCACTGCAACTACATCTCAAAAAAGGCTTTAAGAGTTCTTAACCTAATCTTACGTAGCTGCTTCTCCAGAAACACTACACTACTAACCCGAGCTTATAAAACATTTGCTAGACCAATACTTGAATACAGCTCATACCACATTTCAGACATCAATACAATTGAACGTGTCCAGAAATACTTTACAAGAAGAGTTCTTCACTCCTCTGAATATAACAAAATACCTTATACCACCAGACTTGATATCTTGGGTTTAGAAAACTTAGAACTCCGCCGCCTTCGACAGGACCTATGTTTAACTCATAGAATCATCTATTGCAAAGTCCTTCCTGTTGAGGATTACTTCAGCTTCAATCACAACAATACAAGAGGAAACAATAGATTTAAACTGGAAGCTCCAAGAAATCCTCTGGAGCCTGGGGACGGCAAAAAATGGGCCTACCGGAAGTCCAGAAATGGGCCGTTTCTGGCCTCCGGAGGCTTCAGGGAGGCCTGCTAGGCCCAAAATGGGATGGCGGTGGGGCTTGCGTGCGCATGCAAGTGAAGGGTGGGGAAGCGCAGGGGGGTCATGCACACATGTGCAGGGGAGCGAGGCACATGGGGGGGTTGCACGTGCATGCGCAGGGGGGTTGGAGGGTGCGGAGGGGGCATTGCATTATGGGTGTGGGCACGTGGCATCACTGGTATAGGGTCTCCTGCGTGAGCAGGGGATTGGCTAGAAGACCGGCAAGGAAGGGTAAAATCCAGCAGGTTCTGACAGGTTCTGGAGAACCGGTAGTGGAAATTTTGCGTAGTTCGGAGAACCGGCAAATGCCACCTCTGGCTGGCCCCAGAGTGGGGAGGGAATGGGGATTTTGTAGTATCCTTCCCCGAGGAGTGAGGAGGGAATGGAGATTTTGCAGTCTCCTTCCCCTGCCATGCCCACCAAGCCACGCCCACCAAGCCATGCCTACAGAACCAGTAGTAAAAAAATTTGACTTTCCCCACTGCTCCAAGGTTCCTTCCAGTTCTATTATTCCGTTATTAGGATATGATGCCACCTATCTCCTGCCCACAACACAAAACTTTCAGCAGTCCCAAGAAGGTTCCAGGCCCATTTGCACTCTGATTCAGGTGATTCTGAGGATACAGGTAAACCCCCAAGTGGCCTGAATGACTCTCAAGAGAGCTAACAAACGGATGACTGCGAAGAATAAATCCTTCCATCCATTCCCACCATTCAGTCAGAACTGGAGGAGCTTCTTGGATGAGAAATAAAATGTTTTCAAGGAAAAAAAACACCAAGAAAGGCCGTTTGCCTTTTTGGAAAAACACCTTTGCGGCCCAGATGGTGAAGCCCAAAGAACCATGACATCCATACAGGCTATGTCAGGGTTCCAAGGAACACCCCCAACAAAATAAAGCTCTGAGGTTTGAGGTTCCTCAAAGTTCCAATTTATTAGAGATGTCATGTTGGCACAGCTGGGAAAACCCGAAACTGAAAGCTTCCAGGTTTTCCACACCCAGTTGACAGTTCACAGCCCTGCCCCACACCCACAAGTTCATCACATTGTCCAATCAACTCTTCACACTCAATTGGATACAATCTTCAGGCAGTCTCCATCAGATGCAGGCAAAAGTCCTTGAGTACAGAATGTTGTTATGACTAACTTTCTACCGCTCCAACAACAACCCCCTCCCAACTTCCCCAGCTAAAATATGTGGCAGTTAAGAAGCAAAAAGAAAATTGCCTTCCAAAACTGACAGCTTACATACTTACCGTCTTTGTCTTCCACACCCTGAGGCTCAACCCCACCGAGGGTAAATGCATAGGTTCCAGAAGCGAAGGAAGTTCTTCGCATTGGCTCTGCAGAGACAGGACAAAAGCAGAGGAAAATCCACCTGAGGCTGGCTAAATTTCACTCCTGCCTTTCTTTTACATCCCTTCCAGGAAACAAGAAACAGGAATATTCTTATCAGAAATGCAAATATTATTATGGGGACTAAATTGTACAATGGAAGGTTATCGGAAGTGCAGGAAGTTAGCACCCACCCCTCTCCTAGGAAAATGGGATATTTCAGGAAAAATTAAAAGGGCAGAATATTTCCCTTAAAAGGGAGGCAGAAACTCAGACTTCAGAGGATAATTAGAACTGCAGAAAAAATAATTGCTACCAACCTGCCTTCCATTGAGGACCTGTATACTGCACGAATCAAGAAGAGGGCCGTGAAAATATTTGCAGATCACTCGCATCCTGGACATAAACTGTTTCAACTCCTACCCTCAAAATGATACTATAGAGCACTGCACACAAGAACAACTAGACACAAGAACAGTTTTTTCCCAAAGGCCATCACTCTGCTAAACAAATAATTCCATCAACACTGTCAGACTATTTACTGAATCTGCACTACTATTAATCGTTTCATAGTTCCCATCACCAATCTCTTTCCACTTATGACTATATGACTATAACTTGTTGCTGGCAATCCTTATGATTTATATTGATATATTGACCATCAATTGTGTTGTAAATGTTGTATCTTGATGAACGTATCTTTTCTTTTATGTACACTGAGAGCATATGCACCAAGACAAATTCCTTGTGTGTCCAATCACACTTGGCCAATAAAATTCTATTCTATTCTATTCTATTCTATTCTAAACTCAGCCCCCCCACACACACCTTTGTCAATGGGCCACGAAGGCCTGGGCAGTCTATTCTACATAACAGAGATCTACCTCCTTCAGGCAGAGCCATAGTAGGAATTGCCCAAAGCCCTTTCATTACATCATCACCCAGCAAAAGTCAACCAAGCCTGGGACTCAAGACAACCTACAAAGTTACCCCTGCATGGCCCCATGGGAGTCTGACAACCAATCAGAACCCAAATCAGAGTCCAAAACCCAGGGACTCTCAGCATCTCTTCCCTTTTTCTGCCCAGGATCTCCAAGCCATGTAATAATAATAATAATAATAATAATAATAATAATAATAATAATAATAATAATAATAATAATAATAATAATAATAATAATAATAATAATAATAATAATAATATAATAGTAGTAGTAGTAGTAGTAGTAGTAGTAGTAGTAGTAGTAGTAACAACAACAACAGAGTTGGAAGGGACCTTGGAGGTCTTCTAGTCCAACCCCTTGCTTAGGCAGGAAACCCTACACCATCTCAGACAGATGATTATCCAACATTTTCTTAAAAATTTCCAGTGTTGGAGCATTCACAACAATGTGATCCTGTTCATCCATAAACCTTCTTTCCAAGCAACTTCCATGAATCCAGTGTCTTTTCCCCCCCACTTGGAACTGAAGATATTTCTTCCAAAAGAAGTGTGAATGTCTAGTCTAAAGAAGGGAAGAACTAGGAGTGACGTGATATCAGGGCTCCAATATTTGAGGGGCTGTCACAGAGAAGAGTGGGGGGGGGTGTCAACCTATTCTCCAAGGAACATGAAGGCAGGACGAGAAATAACAGTTGGAAACTAAGGAGGAATTTCCTGAGGGTGACAACAATGGATCAGTGGAACTGATGGCCTCCAGAAGTTGTGGGTGCTCCATCAATGGAGGCTTTTAAAGAAAAGACTGGAATCGGGGGTCTCCAACCTTGGTCCCTTTAAGAATTGTGGACTTCAACTCCCGGAGTTTCTCAGCCAGCAAAGCTGGCTGAGGAACTCTGGGAGTTGAAATCCACAAGTCTTAAAGGGACCAAGGTTAGAGACCCCTGGATTGGATAACCATTTGCCCAGAATGGTACAGGGCAGGTGTATCAAACGCGATTTCATTGAGGATCGCATCAGGGTTATGTTTGACCTGGGGGTGGGAGGGACATGGCCAAGGTGGGCATGGCCAGCTCGATGTCACTCATTGAGGCTCTATTTTCAGCCGTGAAGACCTCCTGCAGCGATGAAAACGGAGCCTGGGAGGCCTGTCTCCCATCCCGAGCTCCATTTTCGCTGGCAGAGGCACCGCGGGCTGGATCTATGCATCTTGTGGGCCCATGGGCCTTGAGTTTTTCACCCCTGGTATTTGGTCTCATGTCTCAGGGCTCTCCAACCATGTTCTTGTTCAAGCTTTTGCTAGCTGAGGAATTCTGGGAGTTGAAGTCCGCAAGTCTTAAAGTTGCCAAGGTTGGAGACCCCTGGACTGGAAGACCTCTAAGGTCCCTTCCAACTCTGTTATTCTGTCCTCCAAAGCAGGGGTCCCCGACCTTGGCAACTTTAAGCCTGGTGGACTTCAACTTCCAGAATTCCCCAGCCAGCTTTGCTGGCTGGGGTATTCTGGGAGTTGAAGTCCTCCAGGCTTAAAGTTGCCAAGGTCGGGGACCCCAGCTCCAAAACATCTGAAACAGGCTAAGAAGGAGGAACTAGTTGTCTTCAAACGTAGCGTGCTTGGACGGACCAACAGGTGCTTTCTCACCAACGTTTCCTCCATTTCCACCGCTTCCGCCACGTATTTCTGGATTAGTCGCCTGTCACATACAAGCTCCGTAGGCCACATCCCCGACAGTCTCATCTGGAACAGGAATACAACAAAGACCAGCAGCCCTGGAAGGGAGATAAATGAGATAAGCCAGAGAAGGACTAACTTAACTATCTTCTGCTGGAGTTTGATGGTGGGCACGCTCACAAAATGGAAATGCTTGCCCAATCCACAAGCAGCTAAAATGTACAGGTGCAAACCGTCCCCAGCTTACATTGATTATTAGAAGACAAACCGTGATAGGGGTTTCCATGAACAGATGCTCTCCCCCACAATGCCACCACGATCAACCTTTCTCTCATTTCCAGCGTTTTTTGGGTGTGTTTTATTCTATTTTGTTTTCCGAGCCGGAAAGTATTTTTGTTTTAGTTGCAGTTTGGTTCTGCAACCCAACAACACAGGCATTTTCACACACTTATGATCGTTGCGGCCTCGCTGTGGTCACGTGGTCAGCGTTCAGCCGCGTGTCAACTGGCTCATATTTATGACGGTCGCAATGTCCCAGGGACAGGCGATCGATCGCCTTTGGCGACCTTCTGACAAGCAAAATCAACGAGGAAGCCCGATTCACTTAACAACCGCATTATTAATTTGACAACGGCAATGATTCACTTAACATCCGTGTCAGGAAAGGTCGTAAAACAGGGCAAAATTCTGACTCGCTTAGCAACTTAGAAATGGTGGGCTCCGCTGTGGTCGTAAATTGAGGGCTTGTATATTGCTGAGGCCTCCTCCACCTTGATAACTTTTGGACCACCCTCGGCTGAAACCCCTGCAAAGCAGTTGGACTTCAACCTCCATCATCCCCAGCTGAGGCGGCTTTATTAATAGGATCCCATCTTTGGCCAAAAATCCCATTTTTGGCCTTTTTAGCCACACTAGATGCTGTTTCCAGAGCACGATTACCATAGTCTTTTGAGACTGAAGGATGCCAATAATAGCATTTTTGGCCAAGCTGAATTGCAGATTCCTAATTCTAACCCCCAAACCTAATTATCTCTTAAGCTCTAGATAGAATGCCTCCCCATTTGGAAACTTCCTATAAAGAGTTAACATTCAGTCTTCCCCAGACCACATCCTGGGTTGTTGCCCTCTAGCCTCAGCTCATATGCAGAGTGCCTTTCCCCTTGCATGCTACTTTTTCCAAGAAAGAACCCAGTCCATTTGGGCTCCTATCCTCCCCTCCCTCCCTAATTCAATTTGCTGTCAATCAAGGAGAATATTTGTCACCCGGGGTTGAAAACGAGGGGTCCTCGGTGGTCTTTGAACTTGGTGGCTTCCTTGCAGACCTTTCGTTACCCAAACTAGGTAACATCATCAGTGCCAGGGAAACACTTGCCACAAAAGCAACCACGTTCGGAGAGCACCAAGGATCGCTGACTTCAGGGTGCCCTGCCCTGCCCTCTCCTGCCAGGCTGGCACTCACGGTTCAACTCCATGCCCCCCTGTCCATCTGGTCACCTCCTCGCTCCGCTGGGGGACAACAGCTGCTCTCCAGCTCCTGCCCGGTGTCCATTGAAGACGGCTTGACCACGCAACCCTGCAGCAGCGCAGCGGCCGGAATGGGAGAGAGCCCAGAGTTTGCTGGCTTCTCTTGCCAGGCACTTCTGCTGCGCAATTCCAGCTTTCCAAGTCAGGGTTGCGTCGCTTCCTGTTGTGTTGCTGCTACTGGTGGTGCTGACCTCTGGGCCAAGGCACTAGAGAAGGGAACACGGCCGGCCGTCAGGAAAACTTCTCACTTCCAGATATTTCCGTCTTGGCTCCAGTGCTGATGGAGGGAGGGCAGCACAGGCTACGGAGCCACGAGAAGCCATCCGCAGGGATCTTGCAAACACGTTCCAACCTCAGGGCTTTGAGGCACCCCGTGCAGCCCCCAGGGCCTTGGAGAAAGAAAGGCAGAGAGATTTGGGGTGCCGGGCGCTGCCCGCCAAGCCCTATGGGCAGTGGTGGGATTCAAGTAATTTAACAACCGGTTCTCTGCCCTAATAATTTCTCCCAACAACCAGTTTGCCAAACTGCTCAGAAAGTTAACAACCGGTTCTCCTGAAGTGGTGCGAACTGGCTGAATCCCACCACTGCCTATGGGACATGGGTGTCACTGATGGATGTCCCCAAAGCTGGATCTTGACTTTGCTGCCTCTGATTGGGATCGACCAAATCTAGAATGTCTGGAACAAAAAAACCCCTAAAAGTATCTTAAAGCAAACTTTAGGGTCCCAAAAGTGCTTTCTGAGGAGGCAATTGGACTTTCTTGGTTTGTTTGTTTTTTCCTTTTTTTCACCCAGGTTTCTCCTGGTTCCTGCAGTCTGCAGTTTTTCCTTTGGAAATCCGTTCCTTCTCCCACACCATTCAAAACGTGTTGGGAGTAGGAATGGCTTTTCAGAGGGGACAAAAAATGCACAGGAACCAAGAGCACTATTCAGGGTGACTCCGAGGACACAGATAAACCTCCAAGTGCTTCTTCAATGACCCTCTGAAAGGATGCAAATGACCAGCTGCCTGCAAGGAATATCAATCCTTCCATTCCCCACCATCCGGTCAGAGCTGAAGAAGCTTCTTGGATGAGAAGGGAAATGTCTTCTTCCAAAGAAAAAACAAGAAAGTCCAGTTGCCTCTTGAAAAAGCACCTTTGGGACAACCTGGGTGACTGAGAATCTCTACAGACTTTCAAACTTTAGGGTGGTTTAAACAAACAACCAGGTGTTTTGCTAACTAAACCAATTGGGATATTACAGGTAGCCCTCGACTTAGAACCACCATCGAGCCTCAAATTCCTGCTGCTAAGCAAGCCAGTTGTTAAGTGAGTTTTGGCCCAGTTTCAGGACCTTTCTTGCCGCCGTTGTTAAGTGAATCACTGCAGTTCTTAAGGTAGTAACCCGGTTGTTAAGTGAATCTTGGAACTGGTGAAAGGACTGTTGTATCCCTCCCCCTCCATCGAGAGAGGGCTGTTCAGTTTTGACATAGATGGCCTCTTTGATCCCTCTTTCAACCAGCAGTCCTCTCTGTCTAAAATGTGGAGTTATAATATAATATAATATAACAGCAGAGTTGGAAGGGACCTTGGAGGCCTTCTAGTCCAACTCCCTGCCCAGGCAGGAAACCCTACACCATCTCAGACAGATGCTTATCCAATATTTTCTTAAAAATTTCCAGTGTTGGAGCTTTCACAACTTCTGCAGGCAAGTTGTTCCACTTATTAATTGTTCTAACTGTCAGGAAATTTCTCCTTAGTTCTAAGTTGCTTCTTTCTTTGATCAGTTTCCACCCATAGCTTCTCATCCTGCCTTCAGGTGCTTTGGAGAATAGTTTGACTCCCTCTTCTTTGTGGCAACCCCTGAGATACTGGAACACTGCTATCATGTCTCCCCTGGTCCTTCTTTTCATTAAACTAGACATACCCAGTTTCTGCAACGGTTCTTCATATGTTTTAGCCTCCAGTCCCCTAATCATCTTTGTTGCTCTTCTCTGCACTCTTTCTAGAGTCTCAACATCTTTTTTACATCGTGGCGACCAAAACTGGATGCAATATTCCAAGTGTGGCCTTACCAAGGCATTATAAAGTGGCACTAACACTTCACGTGATCTTGATTCTATCCCTCTGTTTATGCAGCCCAGAACTGTGTTGGCTTTTTTAGCAGCTGCTGCACACTTTGTTTGTTGTCTTCAAAAGACTGGTCTTTTGAAAAAGCACCTTTGAGACAACCATGACCTGGATGACTGAGAATCTCTACAGACATCTCAATCTCCTACTAAGTTGACCTGTCTAGCAAACACCGATGCTCTGAGACATAACCTCCTCTGAGACGTAACCGATCTCTGGGAGAGCCGGGGTAAAAGCACTGAAGAGGACTGAGTTACAAGGGAGCACGAAGAGAAGGTTTAATGATAAGGAAGGTCAACTGACTCGGCTTCTGGCACCCTGAAGCTGCCATAGCTCACGCAGGCAGCTGGGCACCTGCCAGAATCCCTCCGGTTCATGACTTTCCCGGTCATAGTAAAAGCTACAAGTGGGATTTCCGAGCAATCCAAGGGCTTTGGCGGGAAATCAGCTTCTTCCAGCTGCAGGAAGCTGGTTAAAGGCTTCATTCCTGTGAAGATCTCTGGAAATTAAGACCTAATTAAGATCTCTGGGGTCTCCAACCTTGGCAACTTTAAGACTTGCGGACTTCAACTCCCAGAATTCCTCAGCCAGCTTTGCTGGCCAAGGAATTCTGGGAGTTGAAGTCCACATGTCTTAAAGTTGAAGCCCATGACAAAGCTTTACTGGCTGAGGAATTCTGGAAGTTCAAGTCCACAATCTTAAAAGTTGCCAAGGTTGGAGACCACGGTCTCTAATCTAGACATATAACTGTCACTTGGCTACTGCAAATTAGGGAACAATCTCGTGGCGCTTTAAAATCTGTCAAATCTATTTGGGCCAATGGCCAGTTTTCCTCAATCTGGGTACAGCAAAGAGGGAGGAGTTTCATATAGGTACGTCCTCCACTTACAACCATCTGTTTAGTGATCCTTCAAAGATACGACGACACTGAAAAACTGACTTACAATCATTTTTTAGGCTTACGACCATTGCAACATCCTTCCGGTCATGTGAACAAAATCAGGATGCAACTGGCTCACATTTATTTTATTTTTAAATTTTAAATTTTATTTATACATTTTTCTTTAATATACATAACTGCTTAATAAACAGTGTATTGTCTGGGTCAATTTACATAATAATAATAATAATAATAATAATAATAATAATAATAATAATAATAATAATAATAATAATAATAATAATAATAATAATAATAATAATAATAATAGCATTGAAATGAAATTCAATGGTGAAAAAAGTAAGGTTCTACATTTAGGCAAGAAAAACAAAATGCACAGATACCGTATATGTGGTACCTTGCTCAATAGTAGTAACTGTGAGAGGGATCTTGGAGTCCTAGTGGATAACCATTTAGATATGAGCCAGCAGTGTGCAGCAGCTGCCAAAAAAGCCAACACAGTTCTAGACTGCATAATAAAGGATAGAATCAAGATCACAAGAAGTGTTAATAACACTTTATAATGCCTTAGTAAGGCCACACTTGGAATATTGCATTCAGTTTTGGTCATCACGATCTAAAAAAGATGTGGAGACTCTAGAAAGAGTACAGAGAAGAGCCACAAAGATGATTAGAGGACTGGAGGCTAAAACATATGAAGAACGATTGCAGGAACTGGGTATGTCTAGTTTAATAAAAAGAAGGACTACAGAGACATGATAGCAGTGATCCAATATCTCAGGGGTTGCCACAAAGAAGAGGGAGTCAAGCTATTCTCCAAAGCACCTGAGGGCAGGACAAGAAGCAATGGTTGGAAACTAATTAAGGAGAGAAGCAACCTAGAACTAAGGAGAAATTTCCTGACAGTTGGAACAATCAATAAGTGGAACAACTTGCCTGCAGAAATTGTGAATGCTCCAACACTGGAAGTTTTTAAGATGATGTGGATAACCATTTGTCTGAAGTGGTGTAGGATTTCCTCCCTAAGCAGGGGATTAGACTAGAAGACCTCCAGGGTCCCTTCCAACTCTGTTATTCTATTCTATTCTATTCTATTCTATTCTATTCTATTCTATTCTATTCTATTCTATTCTATTCTATAACTTGTTGCTGGCAATCCTTATGATTTATATTGATATATTGACCATCAATTGTGTTGTAAATGTTGTACCTTGATGAACGTATCTTTTCTTTTATATACACCGGGAGCATATGCACCAAGACAAATTCCTTGTGTGTCCAATCACACTTGGCCAATAAAAATTCTATTCTATTCTATTCTATTCTATTCTATTCTATTCTATTCTATTCATGATAATATTATTTCCTTGTATTGTACTGTATTCTTCCAACTTCTAATTTCTACCCCTATTATCTAACCATTGGTAAAAGAAACCCCATGTTAAAAAATATTCTCTGTCTTCTTTATCCTTTATCTTTAATGTTAACCTATCCATTTCTACACAGTCTCCCATTTATGACAGTTGCAGCATGCGATCCACTTTGTGACTTTCTGACAAAATCAATGGGAAACCAGATTCACTTAACAATATTACTAGCTGAACAATGGCAGCGATTCGCTTAACCACGGTGGCAAGAAAGCTCATAAAATGGGGCAACGCTCACTTAACGACGGTCTCGCTTAGAGACAGAAATGTTGGGCTCCATTGTGGTCGTAAGTCGAGGACTACCCGTGCAACTGTTGCAGTATCCGGGGATCATGTAATCCCGATTTGTAACCTTCCTAGCCGCCTTTTGGAAAACCGGATTCGCTTAATGACGTGATTCACTGGACGACCGTAGGAGAAAAGATTGTAAAATTGGGCACGGCTCACTTAGCAACCGCATCCCTTCGCAAAGGGAGTTAAAAATCCCAATTGCGGTCGTAAATCGAGGACTACCTGTCGCCTGCTCTTACATGGCAAGGGAGCAAAATGTTTAATCCGATTGCAATATCACAGGAGGACAGCAGAGGGCAGCAAAGGAACGTTGTTTTCAAGTGAGGGAATCGCTGGAACTCGCTTAAATGCGGGGAATTTTCCTTTCAAATTGAAAAGTAATCTTGAATAAATTAAGCTCCAATTTGTGAACAGCGAGTTCATGAAAAATTGAGCTCCTTCCTTTAATCATTTCTCATTCTCTCTCTCTTTTTTTTTTAAATCCTCCAGCTGCTATCCAGTTAGAAAATTGTAGCATTCTCCAGTCTTATTGATTCCTAGGATCTCCTGGTGACTTCATGGACATCTGGAGAACTTTCCTGTTCTGAAGCAATTTAACAGAATAACAGAGTTGGAAGGGACCTTGGAGGTCCTCTAGTCCAACCCCCCCCCCTGCTCAAGCAGGAGACCTTATCCTATTTCAGTTAAATTGATGAACGTATCTTTTCTTTTATGTACACTGAGAGCATATGCACCAAGACAAATTCCTTGTGTGTCCAATCACACTTGGCCAATAAAAATTCTATTTCTATTTCTAAAATGGCTGTCCGATCTCTTCTTAAAAACTTCCAATGATGGAGCACCTACAACTTCTGGAGGCAACTTCTGTTCCACTGGTTGATTGTTCCAACTGTTAAAAACTTTCTCCTTAGTTCTAAATTGCTTCTTTCCTTGTTTAGTTTCCACCCATTGCTTCTTGTCCTGCCCTCGGGTGCTTTGGAGAATAGCTTGACTCCCTCTTCTTAGTGGCAGTCCCTCAGATAATGGAACCCTCCTACCATGTCACCCTGTTGTGGTCTGCCAGCAGCTGGCAATGGAGTCGGACAGTGATGAGGCTGAGGTGAGGTCAGGGCCATCGGGAAGTGAGGTATGGAATCCAAAGCCTCCAGAGACAGATAGTAGTGAGGCAGAGGAAGAGGAGGAGCCTGTTCCTAATGCAGACATGAGAAGAGCTGCCAGAAGGGAAGAGCAGCTAAAGCAAAGAGGACGACTCGGGAGTAGGGCCAAGAGATGATTGGCCCCTCCCATAAGGTTTAAAAGACCAGCAATGGCGTTTGGGCTCTTTGTCGGAAAACAACTTTGATAGCCTTGCTCCTTCTCTTGCTGCATTTATTTCTTGTCGGCGTCTTTTGCTTTTGAACTTTTGCCAAGAAAAGCCTTTGGCAGTTTGCCTAATTGGACCAAGGTTGATGATAAGACTGAGGAATTTGTGTTGAGAGGAATTTGCTTTAATTTAGTTGAATTATGCTGGGAATGAAGTAATTCTCAGCTGTTCGAATAAAATTTGTTTGTTTTTTCACTGCCTGAGTTTCCAACTACCTACATGGGCCTGGGTCACAACACACCCCTAGTCTTTCTTTTCATTTAAACTAAAAGGTAAAGGTAAAGGTTCCCCTCGCACATACATGCCAGTCATTGCCGACTCTAGGGGGCGGTGCTCATCTCCGTTTCAAAGCCAAAGAGCCAGCACTGTCCGAAGACATCTCCGTGGTCATGTGGCCGGCATGACTCAACGCCAAAGGTGCACGGAACACTGTTACCTTCCCACCAAAGGTGGTCCCTATTTTTTCTACTTGCATTTTTACGTGCTTTCGAAACTGCTAGGTTGGCAGAAGTTGGGACAAGTAACAGGAGCTCACCCCGTTACACGGCAGCACTAGGGATTCGAACCGCCGAGCTGCCGACCTTTCGATCGACATGCTCAACGTCCTCGCCCCTGAGCCACTGCGTCCCTCCTTCATTAAACTAGACATACCCAATTCCTGTTCTCCATATATTTAGCCTCCAGCCCCTAATCATCTTTGTTGCTCTTTTCTGCCCTCTTTCCATAGCCTCTACATCTGTTTTATAACATGGTTACCAAAACTGGATGCAGCATTCTAAGTGTGGCGTTATTATCAAACCTTACTATTATTATTATTATTATTATTATTATTATTATTATTATTATTATTATTATTATTATTATTATTATTATTATTATTATTATTATCAAACCTTACATCATTAAAAAAGGACAACAAAGAATGTTCTTTCTGCGCCAACTCGGTAAGCTCAAACTGCCCAAGGAGCTGCTGATCCAATTCTACAGAGGAATTATTGAGTCTGTCATTTGCACCTCTATAACTGTCTGGTTCGGTTCTGCAACCCAACAAGAAAAACACAGACTTCAGAGGATAATTAGAACTGCAGAAAAAATAATTGCTACCAACCTGCCTTCCATTGAGGACCTGTATACTGCACGAATCAAGAAGAGGGCCGTGAAAATATTTGCAGATCACTCGCATCCTGGACATAAACTGTTTCAACTTCTACCCTCAAAACGACGCTATAGAGCACTGCACACCAGAACAACTAGACACAAGAACAGTTTTTTCCCGAAGGCCATCACTCTGCTAAACAAATAATTCCATCAACACTGTCAGACTATTTACTGAATCTGCACTACTATTAATCGTTTCATAGTTCCCACCACCAATCTCTTTCCACTTATGACTGTATGACTATAACTTGTTGCTGGCAATCCTTATGATTTATATTGATATATTCATAGTTTCATAGTTCCCACCACCAATCTCTTTCCACTTATGACTGTATGACTATAACTTGCTGCTGGCAATCCTTATGATTTATATTGATATATTGACCATCAATTGTGTTGTAAATGTTGTACCTTGATGAACGTATCTTTTCTTTTATGTACACTGAGAGCATATGCACCAAGACAAATTCCTTGTGTGTCCAATCACACTTGGCCAATTAAAAAAAAAAATTCTATTACTAAGGCTTTATAAATTTGGCACAGTCCATCTTCCAAAACAACGTCTCTCAATTTTAGCAACTATAAAACGTGTGGACTCCAACTCCCAGAATCCCCCAGCCAGTGCTGAGCTCTAATTTTATTATGATTTACTTTATTCATTAAACATGAAACTCGGTCAACTGAATATTCAAAAATGCATCACAAATACCATTGACTGGCACTGATGGTTGATACGGATTGCTGCCAGCGTCCTAGGTATTAACCAAGTACCTACTTAACATGTACGATGTTCCAAGTAGCGCAGTTTTTTCCAGTTCTGCTGGTGTTATTGCAGGAAGCCACAATTTGTTGATCTATCTTATAAAATTCTTGGATATGGTACCAAGTGCCCCGATGACAGTGGGTACCATTGTTACATGTTTCATCCTTAGCCATGTAGTTTCAATGGCCGGGTCGCAATATTTCATGATTTTTTCCAGTTCTTTTTCTTCAACTCTGGCATCACCTGGTACCACGATGTCAATAAATTGTACATTTTGATTTTCCACAACTGTGATATCTGGCGCGTTGTGTTCCAAGTGACGATCCGTCTGTATTCGAAAGTCCCACAAGATCTTCGCCTTCTCATTTTCTATAATTTTTTCCACTTTATGTTCCCATGACTTTTTGGATACTGGCAAGTCGTATTTTTTTACATAATGACCAGTGGATTAATTTAGCAACTCGGTCGTGTCTAGCTTTGTAATCAGTTTGTGCGATTTTGTTGCATTCACATATTAAATGTGAAACAGATTCAAGTTTGTTGTTGCAAAGTCGGCAGTTTGGATTGTCAGTGGATTTTTGAATCTTTGCTTTCATGGCATTAGTTTGTAGTGCTTGTTCTTGAACAGCGAGTATTAAACCTTCCGTTTTTTCTGATGGTTCCCATCTTAAGCCATGCCCATGTAAAGTTGTCATCACATTTTCCTTCAATGTTTTTCAAGTGCTGTCCAGGCAAAGCTTTGGTTTTCCATCCATTTAACCTGTCATCCAGCTGCTTTTCTTTATATTCTGCCTTTGTTTATGTTGTTTTTATAATGTTTTCACAGCCTGCAGCAATTGTTCTGTACTTTGGTTCACATAATCATTCAAACTTCGTTTTTCTTCTTCTACAGTTTGATGGATTTGCAATAGTTCTCTGCCCCCTATTTTTCTTGGCAGGTAATACCTGTCAATGTCACTTTGTGGATGTAAAGCGTGGTACATATTCAAAAGTTTACATGTTTTCCGGTCCAAGTTTTCCAGTTCAGCCAAAGTCTAGTTGATGATTCCAGCTGAGTAGCGTATCACTGGAACTGCCCATGTATTAATGGCTTTAATTATGCTTCCAGCATTCAGCTTTGATTTTAATATTTTGCGGACCCTCCTGATGTATTTCCTTTTGCGTTGACTCTTTGACTTTTCCAGTCAAATGTTACCTGTTTCCAACATGCCTAGGTACAGAGGAATTATTGAGTCTGTCATTTGCACCTCTATAACTGTCTGGTTCGGTTCTGCAATCCAACAAGAAAGACACAGACTTCAGAGGATAATTAGAACTGCAGAAAAAATAATTGCTACCAACTGGCCTTCCATTGAGGACCTGTATGCTGCACGAATCAAGAAGAGGGCCGTGAAAATATTTGCAGATCCCTCGCATCCTGGACATAAACTGTTTCAACTCCTACCCTCAAAATGACGCTATAGAGCACTGCGCACCAGAACAACTAGACACAAGAACAGTTTTTCCCCGAAGGCCATCACTCTGCTAAACAAATAATTCCCTCAACACTGTCAGACTATTTACTGAATCTGCACTACTATTAATCGTTTCATAGTTCCCATCGCCAATCTCTTTCCACTTATGACTGTATGACTATAACTTGTTGCTGGCAATCCTTATGATTTATATTGATATATTGATCATCAATTGTGTTGTAAATGTTGTACCTTGATGAACGTATCTTTTCTTTCATGTACACTGAGAGCATATGCACCAAGACAAATTCCTTGTGTGTCCAATCACACTTGGCCAATAAAAAATTCTATTCTATTCTATTCTATTCTATTTGTAACCATCATCTTTTGCTAATGCTCTGTGGCTCAGACTGCTAAGACAGTCTATTATTAACACAGCTGCTTGCAATTACTGCAGGTTCTAGTCCCACCAGGCCCAAGGTTGACTCAGCCTTCCATCCTTTATAAGGTAGGTAAAATGAGGACCCAGATTGTTGGGGGCAATAAAAGTTGACTTTGTATATAAATATACAAATAGGATGAAGACTATTGCTTGACATAGTGTAAGCCGCCCTGAGTCTTCGGAGAAGGGCGGGATATAAATGCAAATTTTTTAAAAAATGCTTTTACTATGTTTCCATTTCCCAGTTCTATTCCTTCTATTTTTTTCCATTTTTCCTTGCTGCATGGATAATATAGCACGTTTTTCAAGTCCAAAGTTCATTTTGATGTCGCTGCTGCTGCTACTGATGATGAGGATGATGAGGATGATGATGATTTGAAGAGTGTGTCCAGGAAAGTCACAGAGCCTCCTCAGTAGTTTTGGTTGAACTTGGAAAGCTAAGACCTAAAATAAAAAAAAGGAAAGAAATTCTTAGCTCTTACTTAGCAGTAGCAATAGCAATAGCACTTAGGCTTATATACTGCTTCCTAGTGCTTTTACAGCCCTCTTTAAGCGGTTTTACAGAGTCAGCCTATTGACCCCAACAATCTGGGTCCTCATTTTACCCATCTTGGAAGGATGGAAGGCTGAGTCAACCTTGAGCCTGCTGAGATTCGAACTGCTGAACTGCAGCTAGCAGTCAGCTGAAGTAGCCTGCAGACTGCCATTTTCTGAAAACGGCAATTATAAATGAATAAAACATAGAATCTTAAGAGATATCTGATTGCCTTTGAATAATTAGGATGTATTATTTTAGAATGTAATGGAGGGAGGTTAGGAAATGAAAAGACTCGGATGAGGCTAATTGGATTAGAAGGGAAAATCTTACTCTGTGCTTGGTCTATTATAACAATACCTTGTGATTGACCCGGGAAGGGGGGGGATGAAGGGAGGGGGGAAAGGGGTTGGGAGGGGGGAGGGGGGGAAGAGGCGGAAAAATGTTTTTGTTTTTTAAAACTTTTTCAATAAAAAAATAAAAAAAAATAAAACATAGAATAAATTTAGTATAGTTGATATCCCTGTTATCCTCCTCACCCTTCATGGTTTTCAGAATAAAATAAAATAAAATAAAATAAAATAAAATAAAATAAAATAAAATAAAATAAAATAAAATAATCCTAGCTCCTAACCTCCTGCCATTTTCTGAAAATGGCAGTTATACAGGACTAAATCATAGAATAAATTTAGTATAGTTGATATCCCTGTTATCCTCCTCACCCTTCATGGTTTTCAGAATAAAATAAAATAAAATAAAATAAAATAAAATAAAATAAAATAAAATAAAATAATCCTAGCTCCTAACCTCCTGCCATTTTTTGAAAATGGCAGTTATACAGGACTAAATCATAGAATAAATTTAATATTGTTTTTATATTGTCTGAAATGGTAGAGGGTTTCCTGCTTGAGCAGGGGGTTGAGCTACAAGACCTCCAAGATCCCTTCCAACTATTGTCAGTCTGTCATTATTATTTCTCCCCCCACCATGGTTTTCACAGACCAAAAGACCTTTAAAAAAAAAGTTATTCTTAGCTCCTACCCACCCCCTACCATCTTCTGAAAACCAGAAAATAAATCACATCTTTTTCACATCTTATCACCTGTTAATGCCAGCCTCTCAAACTGCAATTAAGGTCCAGCAGCCACTTCTATCCAAAAGCAGGCAGCCCTTGATTGGCTACTAATTGACATCACAGCTCCTGGGGAGAAAAGCAAATGCAGCTGTTAATGATCTGGGGATGGATTTATACCTTTCAATTTAACTGGAGGTGTCAAAATCAAGGTTTCAAGTCTTTGGAGGCCCCAGGCGGAGGGATGGAATCAATCCACATTGGCCCCAAAAAAAAAAATGGGCTTGATATTGTTCCATTCATTGCAACAATCTCACTTTAATTTAGTGATAAGCACCAAATCAGCATAGCAGCCACTTGAGTCCTCTTCCACGGCTATTCCTGTCTTTTATCAGATATAGAGATAGATGGGGAAGAAATGGAGGTAGTGACAGATGTTAGTTTCCTGGACTCCAAAATCACCGCAGATGGGGACTGCAGCCAAGGAATTAAAAGACGCTTGCTCCTGGGGAGGAAAAGCTGTGGCAAATCTAGACAGTGTACTAAAAAGCAGAGACATCACCCTGCTAACAAAAGTGCATATAGTCAAGGCTCTGGTTTTCCCAGTTGCAATGTATGGCTGTGAAAATTGGACCATAAGAAAGGCTGAGCGCCAAAGAATTGAGGCCTTTGAACCTGGTGCTGGAGAAGACTCCTGCGAGTCCCTTGGACTGCAAGGCGAACAAACAAGTCAGTCCTAGAGGAGATCAACCCTGACTGCTCTTCAGAAGGCCAGATCCTGAAGATGAAACTCAAATACTTTGGCCACCTAATGAGAAAGAAGGACTCACTGGAGAAGAGCCTAATGCTGGGAAAGATGGAGGGCAAAAGAAGAACAGGACGACAGAGAACGAGGGAGCTGGATGGAGTCACTGAAGCAGTCGGCGTGAGCTTCAATGGACTCCAGAGGATAGTAGAGGACAGGAAGGCCTGGAGGAATATTGTCCATAGGGTCACAATGAGTCGGACATGACTTCACAACTAATAACAACAAGAGATATACACATACACATACACACAGAGAGAAGCAGTCTGCATGAGAATGCAGGCAAACCCATTTCTGAGATTCACCTGCATCTAGCCATCATTGGAAGCTCCCCTCCCCCCCCCCCCCAACAGAAATGGAAAAATCCCTCTAGCCTCCCCAGGGAAGAATGGATGGAAAAAAAGAGATGAAACTGACAAAGAGATGGCAAAATGGACCGTTTTAATTAGAAACAAATAATTAATCAATTTGGCTTTAGATAATCCAGGTTTGGTTCTACCTGGAAACTTTTGTTTTTCTGGAGACAGGAGAAAAAAATCTTGACTTTGAGTTTAGCTTAATTAAGATTAGTTGATTATAGAAAGGGCTCCTACTTGTTAAGCCGGTAAAGTCAAAAGTGGAGGCTGCAATTCTATTTTGTACTTTTCTGCACTGAAAAAATAAAATAAAATGGGAAGTAATGTTTTTCTCTTTCTTCTTTCCCTTTTATCTTATACAGGTAGTTCTCAACTCGCCACCCCACTGCAACTACATAGCAAAAAAAGCTCTAAGAGTTGTAAACCTAATTTTGCGTAGCTTCTTTTCCAAAAACACCACACTACTAACCAGAGCATATAAAACATTTGCTAGACCAATTCTAGAATACAGCTCACCTGTTTGGAACCCTCACCACATCTCTGACATCAATACAATTGAACGTGTCCAGAAATATTTTACAAGAAGAGTTCTCCATTCCTCCGAAAACAACAAAATACCTTATCCCACCAGACTTGAAATCCTAGGCTTAGAAAACTTGGAACTCCGTCGCCTTCGACAAGACCTAAGTTTAACTCACAGAATCATCTATTGTAATGTCCTTCCTGTCAAAGACTACTTCAGCTTTAATTGCAATAATACAAGGGCAACCAATAGATTTAAACTTAATGTAAACCGCTTTAATCTAGATTGCAGAAAATATGACTTCTGCAACAGAATCATCAGTGCTTGGAATACTTTACCTGACTCTGTGGTCTCTTCCCATAATCCTAAAAGCTTTAACCAAAAACTTTCTACTATTGACCTCACCCCATTCCTAAGAGGACCATAAGGGGCGTGCATAAGCGCACAAACGTGCCTACCGTTCCTGTCCTATTGTTTTTCTTTTCTTCTTCCTATATATGTTTATATGTGTATATACTATATAATCTTTTTGTATGATGTTGTGACAAAATAAATAAAATAAATAAAAATTTGCAAAGTGAGTTTTGCCCCCTTCCTTTTACGACTTTACTTGCCACAGTTGTTAAGTGAATCATTGCAGTTGTTGAGTTAGTAACAGGGTTCTTAAATGAATCTGGCTTCCCCATGAAAACTTTGCTTGGCGGAAGGTGGCAAAAGGGGATCACATGACCCCGGGACACTGCAACCGTTATAAATAGGAGTCAGTTGCCAAGCGGCTGAATTTTGAAGTGTGACCATGGGGATGGTCATGAGTGTGAAAAATCACTTTTTTCAGTGTCGTTGTAACTATGAACAGTCACTAAGTGAACTGTTGTAAGTCAAGGACTACTTGTGCATTTCCTTCTTCCCCTTGCTTTCTCTTTCCCATTCCCTAGTATCTTTATTTCATTTGTATGGTATACTATGATTTTGTACCAGGATTTAATATCCCAAAGGTGTGTTGTTTTTTTTCAAGAGGAAACTGGACTTTCTGGTTTTTCTTTGAAGACGTTTCTCTTCTCATCCAAGAAGCTTCTTCAGCTCCGACTGGATGGTGGGGAATGGAATCCAGTTGGAGAGGAAGAAGCTTCTTGGATGAGAACAGGGGTGAAATCCAGCAGGTTCTGACAGGTTCTGGAGAACTGGTAGCGGAAATTTTGAGCAGTTCGGCGAACCGGCAAATATCACCTCTGGCTGGCCCCAGAGTGGGGAGGGAATGGGGATTTTGCAATATCCTTCCCCCCAGGAATGGGGAGGGAATGGAGATTTTGCAATATCCTTCCCCCAGGAGTGGGGAAGGAATGGGGATTTTACAATATCCTTCCCTTGGAGTGGGGAGGGAATGAGGATTTTGCAGTATCCTTCCCCCAGGAGTGGGGAGGGAATGAGGATTTTGCAGTCTTCTTTCCCCCAGAGTGGGCAGGAAATGGGAGATGTTGCAGTATCCTTCCCCTGCCACGCCCACCATGCCCACCAAGCCACGCCCACAGAACCAGTAATAAAAAAAATTGCATTTCCCCACTGGATGAGAAGCAAAACTTCTTCAAAGAAAAAACCAGGAAGTCCAGTTGCCTCTTTAAAAAAAAAGCACCTTTGGGACAACCATCACCCGGATGGCTGAGAACCGCCATTAACATTTTGACCATTACTACAGGTAGTAGCCCTCAACAAACAACCATTTGTTTAGTGACCGTTCAAAGCTACAATGCCACTCTTCAGTTACGATTTAAGGAAGTTCCTTTTTCCTTTCTCCCTCTCTTCGGGCAGCACCAAAAAAAAAGAAATCTCTTGGATTCCAACTTCTCTTGGTAGATTTCCCGTGGAAAGGAAAAGAGATGGACAATGGACAAAAAAGAGGGGTAGAGATGGGAGTTGATGTCATCTATGCATCTACAAACACACTCAACAAAAAAAACAAAAACCCTTTGGGAATAAGGCAGAACTATTGCATAATACAAGACTGAACTAAAACCGACCAGAACAAACAACGAACGAACAACACTGGAACGTTAATATCGTCTTTCTTCCGGTGAACAAGATCCAAGAGCCAGCAGGATTGCTCAGTCTATTTCAACTCTTCTCTGATCTTCTGTCGCCAATATTTATTTAATGCAGTTATTTGATGTCTTTTTACAAACAGCTCTACGCCACCCAGCTTGCAAGAAATGTGGGGGGGGGGGACTAAATGGAGATGAAAAGCCATCTATCAAAAGAACTAGCAGGCTATAGTAGCTTAGATGTCGGATTTGGTTCGGGTGTATCTGGGTTCAGTCTTGACACATTCAGAGACATGGGAGTGGCGACCAGACTCCAAATTTTGGGCTTAGATAGCTTAGAACTACGCGGACTTCAGTTTGACCTAAGTATAGTACATAAAATGTCCTACCTGTCAATGACTACTTCAGCTTCAACCACAACAATACACGAGCAAATAATAGATACAAACTCAAGGTAAACCTCTCCAAACTCAATTGCAGAAAATATGACTTCAGCAACAGAGTGGTCAATGCCTGGAAAGCACTACCTGACTCTGTAGTTTCTTCCCCAAACTCCCAAAAATTTAAGCTTAAACTCTCTACTGTTGACCTCACCCCATTCCTATGAGGTCTGCAAGGGGCGTGCATAAGTGCACCTGTGTGCCTACTGTCCCTGTCCTAATATTCCTTTTTTACTTACTCTTTTCCTGTAACCAAATTATGTTTATACTTTTACCTGTTATCTTATTGAGGACCTGTATACTGCACAAGTCAAAAAGAAGGCTGTGAAAATATTTACAGATCCCTCACATCCTGGACATAAATTGTTCAACTCCTACCCTCAAAATGACACTACAGAGCACTGCACACCAGAACAACTAGACACAAGGACAGTTTTTTCCCCGAACACCATCACTCTGCTAAACAAATAATTCACTCAACACTGTCAAACTATTTACTAAAGCTGCACTACTATTAATCTTCTCATCGTTCCCATCACCCATCTCCTTCCACTTATGACTGTATGACTGTAACTTTGTTGCTGGCAATCCTTATGATTTATATTGATATTGTTTCCTGATTGCTTATTTTTTCCCTATGACTATCATTAAATGTATCGTTGTGTTAAATTTGTAGTACCCTATGACTATCATTAAGTGTTGTACCTTGATGAAGGTATCTTTTCACCATCACCAATCTCTTTCCACTTATGACTGTATGCCTGTAACTTTGTTGCTGGCAATCCTTACGATTTATATTGATATATTGACCATCAATTGTGTTGTAAATGTTGTACCTTGATGAAGGTATCTTTTCTTTTATGTATGCTGAGAACATATGCACCAAAGACAAATTCCTTGTGTGTCCAATCACACTTGGCCAATAAAAAATTCTATTCTATTCTATTCTTACATATGATTGACAAAATAAATAAATAAATAAAATAAATAAATATAAATATAAAATGAGAGCAAATCTCACCCCCTACTAACGTTGATGATGTTACCTAGTTTGGGTGACGGAATGCCTGTAAGAAAACAACCAAGCTCCGAGAGCACCAAGGACCCCCTCATTTCAACCCTGAGCTACAAATACCCTCTGTTGATATTGGATCCTTTTGAGTGGGAAGGGATCCAAAAGATCTTCCTGTTGTACTGTAGTTAAATTTATCATGAATACTGAATATATTCTACATGTGCATGGCAAGTGAGAACAGTCAACCCATGGAACAGAAGTTGCCTTCAGAAGTCATGGGAGCTTCATCACTGGAAGCTTTCAAGAAGAGACTGGACTGCCATCTGTCAGAAATGGGGTAGGGTCTCCTGCTTGGGTAGGGTGGGGGTTGGACTAGATGACCTACAAGGTCCCTTCCAACTCTGTTAATCTGTTAAGACTGTTGGTGTGTTGCTACATTAGTCTTGATCCTCATTCCTTGGTATTGGCAACAGGCTATTTATGATTTTGGGTCCTTATTTGTTGGTGGTCTCATTACCACCCAGTGGTGGGTTTCAAATTTTTTTATTACCGGTTCTGTGGGTGTGGCTTCGTGGGCGTGGCATGGCTTGGGTGTGGCTTGTGGGCGTGGCAGGGGACAGATATTGTAAAATCTCCGTTCCCACCCCAATCCAGGGGAAGGTTATTGCAAAATCCCCATTTCCTCCCGATCAGCTGGGACTCGGGAGGCAGAGAATAGATGGGGGCGGGGCCAGTCAGAATTTTTACTACCGGTTCTCCGAACTACTCAAAATTTCCGCTACCGGTTCTCCAGAACTGGTCAGAACCTGCTGAAACCCACCTCTGTTACCACCCCATGTTGCCCATGGCCTAGCCTTGAGAGACAAAGGGGAGCTGATTTGCAAAAATGAAGCATATAACTATGCTTCTTTGGTGGGGAAAGTGCAAAGAAGAACAACTAAGATAATTAAAGGCCTGGAAACTAAAACATATGAAGAATGGTTGCAGGATTTGGGTTTGTCTAGTCTAGAGAGAAGAAGGACTGGGGGGACATGATAGGAGTCTTCCAGGATTTGAAGGGCTGCCACAAAGAGGAGGGGGTCAGTTTATTTTCCAGAGTAGCAGAGGGTTAGGACAAGAAACAATGGATGGAAACTCATCAAGGAGAGAAGCAAATTGGAACTAAGGAGAAATTGCCTAACAGTGAAGACAATTAACCAGAAGATGATGGTGCCTTATCACTGGGAGTTTTTAAGAAGGGACTGGACAGCCACTTGATGGAGGTTCCTTCCAGTTCTATTCAGATGGATTGATTGACTACAAGCATGATGGATTCCAGAATCTTCCACTGTCCATCTTCCAATTGGATGCACAGCAATTAGAATTCAGATCCTTTCATGACCCAAACTAAGGGGGGGGGGAGGAGAGAGAGAGAGAGCTTTGGGCTTTGAATTTGTGCTTGTATACGGATTGGTTGTCAGACTCCCAGGGGGCCATGCAGGGGTAACTTTGTAAGTTGTCTTTTGAGTCCCAGGCTTGGTTGAGCCTTGCTGGGTGATGATGTTTTAAAGTTGAAGTCCACAAGTCTTAAAGTTGCCAAGGTCGGAGAGCCCTGCTCTAGCTGGTCTATTTCTGTTTCCCCAAGTGCTGACTGGGGATTCTGGGAGTTGAAGTCCACAAGTCTTAAAGTTGCCAAGGTCAGAGAGTCCTGCTCTAGCTGGTCTATTTCTGTTTCCCCAAGTGCTGACTGGGGATTCTGGGAGTTGAAGTCCACAAGTCTTAAAGTTGCCAAGGTCAGAGAGTCCTGCTCTAGCTGGTCTATTTCTGTTTCCCCAAGTGCTGACTGGGGAACTCTGGGAGTTGAAGTCCACACATTTTAAAGTTGCCAAGGTTAAGATATACTGACATAGAGCTCAATCTAGATCTGAAGCTGATCTTTTTCCTAAACATGATGCTGGTATGAGTTTTTGTGTGTGTGTGTGTGTGTGTGTGCAGATCAAGTTTCTATTCCCTTTAGAGGCAAAACTTTAGAGGCAAAATTTGGACAGGCAACAGAGTTTTTCTCTTCAGTTCACCGTTCGGTTTTTGCAGCATTACCACCAACCCAAACAGTGGAACGTTTGCAGGGGGAAAAAAGGGTAATTTAAAAAAAAATAGCAATGTGTCTTTGGCAAAGCCATGTTTCTCCAACTGGGTGGTACTAACTTCATCACTTCCCCATAAATATTGGCAGTGCCTCTACCGTGTCCATAGTTAATGCTTCCAAATATTTCTGCGTATCTTTCTTTTTTTGGGGGGGGGGGAAATGCTTGCATTATTTAGCCTCAAGAAACTGCCTGGATAGTCTTTTAGCTGAGAGAAGGAAAGTGGAGATGAGACACAAAAGTCATACGTTGAACAATAAATTCCATTCTGATGCAATGTGATTCCCCTTGCTGGCTGGGGAATTCTGGGAGCTGAAGTCCACAAGACTTAAAGTTGCCAAGTTGGACACCCCTGGTCTAAATCGCATCTTATTTATTTGCTTGTTTGTTTATTAAATTTATATGCTCGGACCTCACTATCACATGACTTACAATCTAATAAAACAATATTATCAAAGTTTAGAATCAGAACAAAATAGAGCTGGAAGGGACCTTGGAGGTCTTCCAGTCCAACCCCCTGCTCAAGCAGAAGACCCTATCCCATTTCAGACAGGCGGCTGTCCAGTCTCTTCTTAAAAACCTCCAGTGATGGAGCACCAACAACTTCTGGAGGCAAGTTATTCCACTGACTGTTTAGTCAGGAAATTTCTCCTTAGTTCTAGGTTGGTTCTTTCTTTGATTAGTTTCCATCTGTTGTTTCTTGTTTTGCCTTCTGGTGCTTTAGAAAATAGGTTGACCCCCCTCTTCTTCGTGGCAGCCCCTCAAATACTGGAATACTGCTATCATGCCCCCCCCACCTTCCTTTTCTCTAGACTAGCCAACCCCAAATCCTGCAACCATTCTTGATATGTTTTAATTTCCAGGCCTTTAATCATTTTAGTTAATAATAATAACAACAACAGAGTTGGAAGGGACCTTGGAGGCCTTCTAGTCCAACCCCCTGCCCAGGCAGGAAACCCTACACCATCTCAGACAGATGGTTATCCAACATTTTCTTAAAAATTTCCAGTGTTGGAGCATTCACAACTTCTGCAGGCAAGTCGTTCCACTTATTAATTGTTCTAACTGTCAGGAAATTTCTCCTTAGTTCTAAGTTGCTTCTTTCCTTGATCAGTTTCCACCCATTGCTTCTTGTTCTACCCTCAGGTGCTTTGGAGAACAGCCCGACTCCCTCTTCTTTGTGGCAACCCCTGAGATATTGGAACACTGCTATCATGTCTCCCCTAGTCCTTCTTTTCATTAAATAGATATACTCAGTTCCTGCAACCGTTCTTCATATGTTTTAGCCTCCAGTCCCCTAATCATCTTTGTTGCTCTTCTCTGCACTCTTTCTAGAATCTCAGCATCTTTTTTACATCACGGCAACCAAAACTGGATGCAGTATTCCAAGTGTGGCCTTACCAAGGCATTATAAAGTGGCACTAACACTTCACGTGGTCTTGATTCTATCCCTCTGTTTATGCAGCCCAGAACTGTGTTGGCTTTTTTAGCAGCTGCTGCACACTGCTGGCTCATATCTAAATGGTTGTCCACTAGGACTCCAAGCTCCCTCTCATAGGTACAAGATTCCTCTCACAGGTACTACTATTGAGCTCCCATTTAGTTGTTCTAAATCATCTTTGTTGCTTATTTAAAATAGTCAGAGAATAAATAGAACCTTAAAATGAACAGAGAAATAGCTAATTAAGAGGGGGCTGGGAATAGTATATAATGGACTGGGGATGGGATCTTCTATTTAATCCATTAATCACCTCCAGAAAGAAACCCCCTCCCCCCATCTCAGGCAAGGAAACCACTCTCCAAATTTGCATCTCTACATAGAAATCGGCAGCTCTACCCAGACATTGGCACACACAGTTTCCTTGCAACACAAAAGAAATCTGCATAGTTTGGTGGTTCTCTTTTGTGGCTGATTGTTTTTCCTTGGGGGGGGGGCAGGGGGGGGCAGAAAGAGCCAGCAAATGTGGAATTGGCCCCACTTTGCTCCTGCTGAAGAGGTGGGCTCGCCTGGCACCACTTTGCACTCTGTTGGCAAGGGGCTAAAGGATCCTGCAGGGTGCCAACTATGTGAGATGGAAGTGAGAGGAGGAGGAGGAGGAGGAAGAGAAGGAGGGGGGAATGAGGAGGAGGAGAAGAAGAGGAGGAGGAGGAGGAGGAAGGAGGAGGAGAGGAAGGAGGAGGAGGAAGAAGAGGGAGGAAGAAGAGGAGGGGGAGAGGAGGGGGAGAAGGAAAAAAGGAAGGAGAAGAAAGAAGAAGAAAGAGGGAGGATGAGGAGGAAGAAGAAGAAAGAGGAAGAGAGGAGGAAGTGGGAGGAAGAAGAGGATGAGGAGAAGGAGAGGAGGAGGGGGGAGAGGGAAAAAAGGAAGGAGAAGAAGAAAGAAGAAGAAAGAGGGAGGAGGAGTGGACAAACCCCCTTCAATCTAGATTAGACTATGGCTCATATTGCTGCAAAAGGGCAACAATGTGGAAGAGACAGTGTAGGCTTGTCCTGGGTCTCCAGTCCTAGATTGAGCAGAATCATAAAATCATAAGCTCAAAGGGACCCCGGAGGTCTTCTAGTCCAACCCCCATCTCGGTCGGACACATGGTTGTTCAATCTCTCCTTAAAAACCTCCAGGGATGGAGCACTCATTACCCCGGGAGGCTAAGCTACT
Organism: Ahaetulla prasina; assembly: GCF_028640845.1. Taxonomy (NCBI): domain Eukaryota; kingdom Metazoa; phylum Chordata; class Lepidosauria; order Squamata; family Colubridae; genus Ahaetulla; species Ahaetulla prasina. The sequence goes on from NC_080544.1 coordinate 106,356,897, forward strand.
CGGCTGATTAATTGTGCCTCCGTGTCAGAGCATTTCTCCTCTCTTCTGTGATCACTCAACCATGACTTCTTGTCCCTCCCACTCTCTGGCGACAGGTGTGTGCTAGGTTGGAAAAGCATTGGTTGGCTGGTTGGTTGGTTGGCTGGTTGGTTGATTGGTGGTTGGTTGGTTGGCTAGTTGGTTGGTTGGTTGGTTGGTTGGTTGGCTGGTTGGTTGGTTGGTGGTTGGTTGACTGGTTGGTTGGTTGACTGGTTGGTTGGTTGGTTGGTGGTTGGTTGGTTGGCTGACTGGTTGGCTGGTTGGCTGGTTGGTTGGTTGACCAACTTTCTTTCTCTGGAGATTCAGTGCAAAGCAGATTTGTCTCAGAAATGGTAGAGAAGAAAGAACCCTGCGGCTTGGAGCCTTCCTGAGGTTGGGTACCATCGTCATCCCCAGACTGCGTGCCTCAGAATCTCAAGCTGGAGAAAACTAGCTGGCATCCACATTTCTTCCTGATGTTAAGATTCAATCATTTCATTGCATGCTTCCCTATAAAATTATCTTCTTTGAGCAGAGGTTTCTGTTTGATTTCTTAGCACCGGGACATTAAAAAAAAGGGGGGGGATCTTTATTTTTGCACAAGTAGTGCAGGGGTGAAATCCAGGAGGTTCTGACAGGTTCTGGAGAACCGGTAGCGGAAATCTTGAGCAGTTCAGAGAACCGGGAATGGAGGATTTTGCAATATCCTTCCCCCAGGAGTGGGGAGGGAATGGGGATTTTGCAGTATCTTTCCCCTGCCATGCCCACCAAGCCATGCCCACAGAACCCATAGTAACCGGTAGTTTGGATTTTTCACCACTGAAGTAGTGTTATTGCTTTATCATTCAGTTGCTAAGTTGTGTCTGATTGTGCGTGACCCCATGGACCCTATCACACATCTGGGCTCCCACTGTCTTCCATTGTTTCCTGGAGTTTGGCCAAGTTCATGTTCATTGCGTCCATGACTCTTATCTAACCGTCTTATCATCTGCCGTCCCCTTTCTCCTTCTGCCCTCCATATTTCTCAACATCTTTTCCAAGGACTCCTCTCTTCTCATTGGGTGGCCAAAAGATTAGACTTTCAGCTTTAGGATCTGACCTTCCAAAGAACAGCCAGGGTGGATTTCCTTTAGGATAGACCGATTGGATCTCTTCACAAGCCAAGAGACTCTCAACAGTCTTCTCCAGCGCCACAATTTGAAAGCATCACATCTTCATCGCTCAATCTTCCTTATTCCTAATTTCTAGGTTCTACCGAATCGCAAGATCTAAAATGGACAGCTAACATCAAAAACATCATCAAAAAAGGACAACAAAGAATGTTCTTTCTGTGCCGACTCAGTAAGCTCAAACTGCCCAAGGAGCTGCTGATCCAGTTCTACAGAGGAATTATTGAGTCTTGTCATCTGCACCTCTATAACTGTCTGGTTCGGTTCTGCAACCCAACAAGACAGACACAGACTTTAAAGGATCATTAGAACTGCAGAAAAAACAATGGTTACCAACCTGCCTTCCACTGAGGACCTGTATACTGCACGAATCAAGAAGAGGGCCGTGAAAATATTTACAGACCCCTCACACCCTGGACATAAACTGTTTCAACTCCTATCCTCAAAACGATGCTATAGAGCACTGCATATCAGAACAACTAGACACAAGAATAGTTTTTTCCCGAATGCCATCACTCTGCTAAACAAATAATTCCGTCAACACTGTCAAACTATTTACAAACTCTGCACTACTATTAATCTTCTCATTGTTCCCACCACCCATCTCCTTCCACTTATGACTGTATGACTGTAACTTTGTTGCTTGTATCCTTATTATTTATATTGATATTGTTTCCCGATTGCTTATTTGTACCCAATGACTATCATTAAGTGTTGTAAGTGTTGTACCTTGATAAAGGTATCTCTTTTTTTATGTACACTGTGAGCATATGCACCAAGACAAATTCCTTGTGTGTCCAATCACACTTGGCCAATAAAAAATTATGCTCTGTTCTGTTCTGTTCTGTTCTCTTCTCTTCTGTTCTCTTCTCTTCTGTTCTCTTCTCTTCTATTCTATTCTCCAACTCTCACAGTCCATTTCGGAAGGCTTTCTTGACTCCTGGTGAACAAGGAAGAAAGAGAAAAACTTAATTTTTTGTTGTTGTGCAGTCGCTAAATCGTGTCAAATTCTTCGTGACCCCATGGACCACAGCATGCCAGCCTCCCCCTGTCCTCCACTGTCTCCTGAAGTTTGCCCAAATTCATGTTCATTGTGTGGATGATGACCCTATCTAACCATCTCATCCTCTGCCCTCCCTTTCTCCATTTTTCCTTCCCTCTTTCCCAAACATCGGGGTCTTTTCCAATGAGACAGCCCTATTGCAAGGGGCCTTAAAATACATATTCATTGACTTACTGAATATGAACGTATTTATTTATTTTATTAAACAAAGTTTACATGGGCCGCCCAGCTCATACGCAAGTGACTCAGGGCAACATACAATATTAAAAATATCCAGAGCCTAAAAAACCCAGTAAAAAAAAAATAGACGTATTTTCCATGCTTCCTGAAACAGGTGTTATCTTTGTTCTCTTTCCCATTCTCCAAAACCTCTGAAGGGGTCTTTTAGCTGTTTTTTGTGTTTTTCCCCCCCTCCTCAACTAACACATTTTAATCAAAAGCATAAGCTTTCAGGAGCTGCACTCCATGAGTGGGAACCTTTCGCCGCGAGCTGAAGACATATCTATTTATTTGCGCAGGAATGGTGTACTGTAAGATTTCAGTTTTAAATGGGGTTTTTATTGTTTTGATTATATTTTAATTTGGGCCAATTCAATAAGTTTTTTAAATATTGTTTTTATCTTGTATTTATTCTTGTCTATTTTTATCTGGCTGTAAACCGCCCTGAGTCCTTCGGGAGATAGGGCGGTATAAAAATCTAATTAAATAAATAAATAAATAAATAAATAAGAGGCCTCTAAATTTGACAAATACGTACCAATAAATAGATAAGCTCCTTTCAATGTTTTACTACCAGAAACTAGCTGGTCAGGGTTCAAAAAAACCCCACCCCCAATGAAATATATATGAATTATATAGTATATAGTATATACTATATAATCTTTTTATATGATGTTGTGACAAAATAATTAATTAAATAAATAAATAAATGTGGCAGTCAGGAAGCTAAAAGGAAAAAAAATGGCTTCCAAAACTGACACTAGCTCATTTTTTATCCCCAAAAAATTCTGGATATTGGATTAGCCCAGCGATCCTGTCTGCCCATCGAGTCCATAATTCCCCTGCCTAGTTTGAGTTTGTACACCGCTCGCCTTGAGGTAGCTGTTAAGCCAATTGCAGCACCTGCAAAGTAAAGAAATAAAACAAAAATAAAACAAAACCTTTAAAGAATTCAAACTCTTTTGCAGACACTGGGCCCATCCGTGTGCTATTGTCCCCAATTTATTTATTTATTTTTATTTATTTAATTTTGTCATAACAATATACACAAGCATAACACAAAAGATTATATAATATATAAACATATATATGAGGAGAAACAAGGTAGTATAAGCATATATATATATATTTGGTTGTTCGGGTTTTCTCCCGTGTAAAATTGGAAGTGTCTTGGAGAAAACCCGAACAACCAAAGACCTATATACAAACACCCGTGAAAACCTCAGAAAACAAATATATATATATATATAGGGGAAGAAACAATAGGACAGGAACGGTAGGCACTCTTTGTGCTCTTATGCATAGTCCTCTTAGGAATGTGGTAAGGTCAACAGTGGATAGATTTTGAATAAAGCTTCTGGGGTTATGAGAAGAGACCACAGAGTCAGGTAATGCATTCCAAGCATAGATAATTCTGTTACAGAAATCGTGTTTTCTGCAATCTAAACTGGAGCGGTTGACATTAAGTTTAAATCTGTTGGTAGCTCTTGTGTTATTGTAGTTGAAACTGAGGTAGTCATTGGCAGGAAGGACATTATAACGGATGATTCTATGAGCTAAACCCAGGTCCTGTCGAAGGCGACGAATTCACGGGGGACCCTCTTCGCCTCCTCCCCGCCTTTTCCAAAACCCTGAGTTATCACCCTGACATTAAAGCCCTCCTGTTAGCATTGCTTGCAGGAGGTCAGGATGAAACTGGGGTCTTTGGGGGGGGGAATGAGGTTCTTTTGAAACTGGACAAAATGGGGAAACAAAGAAAAGTTTGAGTAGCTAATCTTTCAACAAACAGACAGACTAAGCAGGGAGGCCAAATACAACCCCTTTAAACCTGGCTACTGAATTTGCCTCCAGAAGCTGTGGGCGGTTCGATCCCTGGAGGTTTTTAAGAAGAGGTTTGGACAACCTCTTGTCTGAAATGGACCGTAGGGTCTCCTGCTTGAGCAGGGGTTGGGGGTTGGACTAGAAGACCTCTAAGGTCCCTTCCAGCTCTGTTACTCTGCTGCAAGGAGAGTAACGAGGACCAGTTGTAAGTCACATTTTTTCCCGCCAGTGGCATTGTAGGGGTCACTAAACAAATAGTTGGTTGTTGAGGGTGGCCTGTAGTAATGGTCTAAATCAGGGGTCTCCAACCTTGGTCCCTTTAAGAGTTGTGGACTTCAACTCCCAGAGTTCCTCAGCCAGCTTTGCTTACTCTCTTGCAATCCCTTCCTCTGCAATCTCTCCACTTTGGCAGGTAAGAGAAAAAGAAACAGACACGTCTGGCTGAGGAACTCTGGGAGTTGAAGTCCACAAGTCTTAAAGGGACCAAGGTTGGAGACCCCTGGTCTAAATGTTTATGGAGATTCTCGGCCATCCAGGTGATGGATGTCCCAAAGGTGCTTTTTTTTCTTCTACTTCTTTTAAATATTTTTTTTTATTTTTTTAACAAAAAAACAACAAGAAGACATAACAAACACTAACATAAAACATATACTCCTTCTTTACATCAGCTTCGTTTCGGTATTCCTCCATTATTTACATTTTTCCTGTCCTCGTTTCCTTTAATTATACTTATCTTTTTTTTGTCCCATTATCCCTTATTTCTGTATATATATATATTCCATCATACCTATCATTATAACAATTCATTTTTTTTCATGCACTACCCGTTTTTGTATGTGTATATGTGACCCTTTCCCCTTTTTCGTCATTTACCATTTCTAATTTCTATCCAGTTATACAACTTATTCCACACTATATAATATTCTGTATCTTCCTTTTCTTTTATCTCCTTTGTTAATTTGTCCATCTCAGCACAGTCCAGGATTTTCCTTATCACTTCCTCCTCCGATGGTATATTCTCATTTTTCCAATTCTGTGCATAAGGGCCGCGGTGTGGCTCAGGCTGTAAGAAGCCTGTTATTAAAACACAGCTGCCTGCAATTACTGCAGGTTCGAGTCCCACCAGGTCCAAGGTTTACTCAGCCTTCCATCCTTTATAAGGTAGGTAAAATGAGGACCCAAATTGTTGGGGGGGGCAATAAGTTGACTTTGTAAATATACAAATAGAATGAGACTATTGCCTTACACACTGTAAGCCGCCCTGAGTCTTCGGAAAAGGGCGGGATATAAATGTAAAAAAAAAAAAAAAAGATATTCTTGCAGCTGTTATTATGTGTAAGATTAGATATACAAAGGGGCTTTTTTTTTTCCAAGAGGCAACTGGACTTTCTGGGTTTTTTTTCCTTTGAAGACGTTTCGCTTCTCATCCAAGAAGCTTCCTCAGTTCTGGCTGGATTCCGTTCCCCACCATCCAGTCAGAGCTGAAGAAGCTTCTTGGATGAGAAGCAAAACGTCTTCAAAGGACAAAACAAGAAAGTCCAGTTGCTTCTTGGGGGGGAAAAAAAGCACCCTTTGGGACTTGAACTTCTCATGATCGGTCCACCAATTAGAGGATATATGAAAAGAAAACCCACTGAGCTTTAGATGGTCTTACTTTGTACCTACTCAGACACTTGAAGGATGACAGCTCTTGTAGCATCAAGATGGCGTCCTTTGGAAAATAAATCAGCTCTTTTTTAAATGCATGTGTTCCTTTTAAAGAGCATTGGGTGTGCTGCTCGTGGCTTGTTTTCCTCTTCTTCTGAACCTCTTGAGATCCTCCAGAAGCAGAGAACTGAAAGAACAGAACAGAACAGAACAGAATAGAATAGAATAGAATAGAATAGAATAATGGAAAGGAATAGAATAGAATAGAATAGAATAGAATAGAATAGAATAGAATAGAATAGAATAGAATAGAATAGAATAGAATTCTTTATTAGCCAGGTGTGATTGGACACACAAGGAATTTGTCTTTGGCGCAAACGCTCTCAGTGTACATAAAAAGAAAAGATACGTTCATCAAGAATCATAAGGTACAACACTTAATGTTAGTCATAAGGTACAAATAAGCAATAAAATCATACTAGGAAACAATATAAATCATAAGGATACCAGCAATAAAGTTACAGTCATAAGTGGAAGGAGACGGGTGATAGGAACGATGAGAAGATTAATAGTAGTGCAGTAAATAGTGTAGTAAATAGTTTGACAGTGCTGAGGGAAGTATTTGTTTAGCAGAGTGATGGCGTTCAGGAAAAAACTGTTCTTGTGTCTAGTTGTTCTAATGTGCAGTGCTCTATAGCGTCGTTTTGAGGGTAGGAGTTGAAACAGTTTATCTCCAGGAAGTGAGGGGTCTCTAAATATTTTCACAGTCCTCTTTTTGACTCGTGCAGTATACAGATCCTCAATGGAAGGCAGGTTGGTAGCCACTGTTTTTTCTGCAATTCTGATTATCCTCCGAAGTCTGTGTCTGTCTTGTTGGGTTGCAGAGCCAAACCAGACAGTTCTGGAGGTGCCGATGACAGACTCAAGAATTCCTCCGTAAAACTTGATCAGCAGCTCCGTGGGCAGTTTGAGCTTCCTGAATTGGCCCAGAAAGAAACCCAATAAAAGATGGCAGCAAATGGTTAGATCTTTAGCCCGCGCGCATTAGCACACTCCGCCTGGGTGTGTAAGCGGAGACAAGCTGGGCGAAGAAATGGAATTCTTTCTCACTGCTCTGCGAAACCTGCCACAAATATTTGCTTCCATCTAGCCATCTCCTGACCTCCTTGTGTGGCAGGTCTCCCTCCCGCGGAGGTGATGCTAGCAAGGCCTGGCCTTTCAAACACCCTTCCCGGGATATATAGCTGGTGTCATTAAATCTTCCCTTTCTAATGCATTCAATAATCCTTATGCCAAACATGCTTCCTCCTCCCCTTTCCTGGGCTACCAACACAGGCCTTAGAGAAGCTGCAAAGATGATGAGGAAACAGCTGGTTCCTTTGATCTCCCCTGAACCTGGAAGCTGGGTCTCCTGTGGCCAAATCAGGGCATAGAACTGGAGGAGGAGGAGGGGGAAAAAAGGCATTTTTACAAAGGACTTCCGAATATTATACTACACTATATTAGTATACTAATGTTATATGGCATACTAAAAAGCAGAAAGCAGAGACATCGCCCTGCCAACAAAATAGAATAGAATAGAATAGAATAACCAATAGATTTAAACTGAATGTCAACCGCTTTAATCTAGATTGCAAAAAACATGACTTCTGTAACAGAATCATCAGTGCTTCGAATACTTTACCTGATTCTGTGGTCTCTTCCTATAATCCTAAAAGCTTTAACCAAAAACTTTCTACTATTGACCTCACCCCATTCCTAAGAGGACCATAAGGGGCGTGCATAAGTGCACAAACGGCTGGCTTGCTATCGGCTTGCCATCGGCTGGCTTGCTATCGACTGCAGCTCGGGAGTTCCAGGCTTCCATGACGGCCTTGGACCTGATTCGGGTAAATGATGGCCCCACGCACATGGGGGGAGGCACACTGGACCTGATTTATATCTCTGGTCAGTGGTTAAATGATCTGGAATTAGATGATTTAGTAACAGAACCGATGTCATGGTCCGATCATTTCTCCTTGACTAGACTTCGAACCGCCATCCACCATCGCAGGGAGACGGAACCTATCGGTGGTTCCGTCCCAGGCGCCTGATGGACCCTGAGAGGTTCGGACGGAGCTTGGGCCATTCCTGAGGATCTGGCCCACGGCACGACTGAGGAACTAGTTGCGGCCTGGGAGGCGGGCGCGGCTGGGGCCTTGGACCGTGTCGTGCCTTTGCGACCTCTGACCCGGCGCAGATCTCGTTTGGCCCTTGGTTCTCCGAGGGCTGAGGGAGATGAAACGCCGGAGAAGGCGTCTAGAGAGCACCTGGAGGTCCAGCCGTTCGAAGCTGATCGGACACTAGTTGGGTCCTATTCTAGGACCTACCTAGTGGCAATGAGGAGGCGAGGCGCCATATGCCTCCACCCTCATTGCGTCGGCAGATAACCGCCCGGCCGCCCTGTTTCGGGTGACCCGCTCCCTCCTTCATCAGGAGGTGCGGGATGACCCGTTGCAGGGGCGTGCTGAGGAGTTTAGTGGTTATCTATACGATAAAATCGCTCAGCTCCGGGATGGTCTGGACCAAAATTGGGATGATCAAGCGAGGAGAGGAGACACGTCTTGTTGAGTCCATTTGGGATGAGTTTGACCCTGTGGCTCCCAAGGACGTGGACAGGTTGTTGGGGAGACTTCACGCCACTACATGTTTACTGGACCCGTGTCCTTCCTGGCTGGTACTGGCCACTCAGGAGGTGACACGAGGCTGGCTCCAGGGGATTATCAACGCTTCTTTGTTGGAAGGGGTTTTCCCTGCCGCCTTGAAAGAGGCGGTGGTGAGACCCCTCCTCAAGAAGCCCTCCCTGGACCCAGCTATTTTGGGTAATTATCGTCCAGTCTCCAACCTTCGCTTTGTTGCGAAGGTTGTAGAGAGTGCTGTGGCGCGACAGCTACCCCAATACCTGGATGAAGCCGTCTATCTAGACCCGTTCCAGTCCGGCTTCCGACCCGGATACAGCACGGAGACAGCTTTGGTCGCATTGGTGGATGATCTCTGGAGGGCCAGGGACAGGGGTTATTCCTCTGCCCTGGTCCTATTAGACCTCTCAGCGGCTTTTGATACCATCGACCATGGTATCCTGCTGCGCCGGTTGGGGGGATTGGGAGTGGGAGGCACCGTGTATCGGTGGTTCTCCTCCTATCTCTCTGACCGGTCGCAGACGGTGTTGACAGGGGGGCAGAGGTCGACCGCGAGGGACCTCACTTGTGGGGTGCCGCGGTCGATTCTCTCGCCCTTCTGTTCAACATCTATATGAAGCCGCTGGGTGAGATCATCAGTGGCTTTGGGGTGAGATACCAGCTGTCGCTGATGACACCCAGCTGTACTTCTCCACCCAGGCCACCCCAATGAAGCTGTTGAAGTGCTGTCCCGGTGTGGAAGCCGTGCGGGTCTGGATGGGGAGAAACAGGCTCAAGCTTAATCCTCCAAGGCGGAGTGGCTGTGGATGCCGGCACCCGATTCAGTCAGCTGCAGCCGCGGCTGACTGTTGGAGGCGAGTTATTGGCCCCAAAGGATAGGGTGCGCAACTTAGGTGTCCTCCTGGATGAGCGGCTGTCGTTTGAAGATCATTTGACGGCCGCTCCAGGGGGCCTTCCACCAGGTTCGCCTGGTTCGGCAGTTCGCCTTCCTTGATCGGGATGCCTTGTGCACGGTCACTCATGCGCTCGTTACCTCTCGCTTGGATTATTGTAATGCTCTCTACATGGGGCTCCCCTTGAAGTGCACTCGGAGGCTTCAGTTAGTCAGAATGCAGCTGCGGGTGATAGAAGGAGCTCCGTGGCTCCCATATAACACCGCTCCTCGCAGACTGCACTGGCTACCTGTGGCCTTCGAGTGCACTTTAAGGTGTTGGTTACTACCTTTAAAGCGCTCCATGGCTTAGGGCCTGGGTACTTACGGGACCGCCTGCTGTTACCACATGCCTCCCACCGACCGTGCGCTCTCACAGAGGGACTTCTCAGGGTGCCGTCCGCCAAGCAATGTCGGCTGGCGGCCCCAGGAAGGTCCTTCTCTGTGGGGCTCCCACCCTCTGGAGCGAACTTCCCCGGGTTTCGCCAAATACCTGACCTTGGACATTCCGTCGCGAACTGAAGACACATCTTTTATTCGCGGGCTGGCATTGATTTTAACAAATTTTAAATTCTTAGAAATTAATTTTAAATGGGGTTTTAGCTTATTATATATTTTACTTCTCAGGCCAATTTTAAAATAAGTTTTTTAACTGCATTTTAAATTTGTATATTGTACCGTCTGTTTTATTCTTGCCTGTACACTGCCCTGAGTCCTTCGGGAGAAGGGCGGTATAGAAATCAAATAAATAAATAAATAAATAAACGTGCCTACCGTTCCTGTCCTATTGTTTTTCTTTTCTTCTTCCTATATATATATATGCTTATACCTCCTAATATTTACTCGTATATATGTTTATATACTATATAATCTTTTTGTATGATATTGTGACAAAATAAATAAATAAATAAATAAATAGAATAGAATAGAATAGAATAGAATGGAATAGAATTCTTTATTGGCTAAGTGTGATTGGACACACAAGAAATTTGTATTGGTGCATATGCTCTCAGTGTACATAAAAGAAACCTTCATCAAGAATCATAAGGTACAACACTTAATGGTAGTCATAGGGTACAAATAAGCAATCAGGAAACAATCAATATAAATTGTAAGGATACAAGCAACATACAATCATAAGTGGAAGGAGATGGTTGATGGGAACGATGAGAAGATTAATAGTAGTGCAGATTTAGTAAATAGTTTGACAGTGCTGAGGGAAGTATTTGTTTAGCAGAGTGATGGCGTTCAGGAAAAAACTGTTCTTGTGTCTAGTTGTTCTAATGTGCAGTGCTCTATAGCGTCGTTTTGAGGGTAGGAGTTGAAACAGTTTATCTCCAGGAAGTGAGGGGTCTCTAAATATTTTCACAGTCCTCTTTTTGACTCGTGCAGTATACAGATCCTCAATGAAAGGCAGGTTGGTAGCCATTGTTTTTTCTGCAGTTCTGATTATCCTCCGAAGTCTGTGTCTGTCTTGTTGGGTTGCAGAGCCAAACCAGACAGTTCTGGAGGTGCAGATGACAGACTCAAGAATTCCTCCGTAAAACTGGATCAGCAGCTCTGTGGGCAGTTTGAGCTTCCGGAATTGGCCCAGAAAGAAACCCAATAAAAGATGGCGGCAAATGGTTAGATCTTTAGCCCGCGCGCATTAGCACACTCCGCCTGGGTGTGTAAGCGGAGACAAGCTGGGTGAAGAAATGGAATTCTTTCTCACCGCTCTGCGAAACCTGCCACAAATATTTGCTTCCATCTAGCCATCTCCTGACCTCCTTGTGTGGCAGGTCTCCCTCCCGCGGAGGTGATGCTAGCGAGGCCTGGCCTTTCAAACACCCTTCCCGGGATATATAGCTGGTGTCATTAAACCGTCCCTTTCTAATGCATTCAATAATCCTTATGCCAAACATGCTTCCTCCTCCCCTTTCCTGGGCTACCAACACAGGCCTTAGAGAAGCTGCAAAGATGATGAGGAAACAGCTGGTTCCTTTGATCTCCCCTGAACCTGGTAGCTGGGTCTCCTGTGGCCAAATCAGGGCATAGAACTGGAGGAGGAGGAGGGGGAAAAAAGGCATTTTTACAAAGGACTTCCGAATATTATACTACACTATATTAGTATACTAATGTTATACTAAATGGCATACTAGTATACTAATGGCATACTAAAAAGTATGTATATGTATACAAATAGTATACTAATGGCATACTAAAAAGCAGAAAGCAGAGACTTCGCCCTGCGAACAAAATAGAATAGAATAGAATAGAATAGAATAACCAATAGATTTAAACTTAATGTCAACCGCTTTAATCTAGATTGCAAAAAACATGACTTCTGTAACAGAATCATCAGTGCTTCGAATACTTTACCTGATTCTGTGATCTCTTCCTATAATCCTAAAAGCTTTAACCAAAAACTTTCTACTATTGACCTCACCCCATTCCTAAGAGGACCATAAGGGGCGTGCATAAGCGCACAAACGTGCCTACCGTTCCTGTCCTATTGTTTTTCTTTTCTTCTTCCTATATATATATATGCTTATACCTCCTAATATTTACTCGTATATATGTTTATATACTATATAATCTTTTTGTATGATATTGTGACAAAATAAATAAATAAATAAATAGAATAGAATAGAATAGAATAGAATAGAATAGAATAGAATAGAATAGAATAGAATAGAATAGAATAGAATAGAATAGAATTCTTTATTGGCTAAGTGTGATTGGACACACAAGAAATTTGTATTGGTGCATATGCTCTCAGTGTACATAAAAGAAACCTTCATCAAGAATCATAAGGTACAACACTTAATGGTAGTCATAGGGTACAAATAAGCAATCAGGAAACAATCAATATAAATTGTAAGGATACAAGCAACATACAATCATAAGTGGAAGGAGATGGTTGATGGGAACGATGAGAAGATTAATAGTAGTGCAGATTTAGTAAATAGTTTGACAGTGTTGAGGGAATTATTTGTTGAGCAGTTTCGGGAAGAAACTGTTCTTGTGTCTAGTTGTTCCGGTGTGCAGTGCTCTATAGTGTCGTTTTGAGGGTAGGAGTTGAAACAGTTTATGTCCAGGATGTGAGGGGTCTGTAAATATTTTCACAGCCCTCTTTTTGACTCATGCAGTATACAAGCCCTCAATGGAAGGCAGGTTGGTAGCCATTGTTTTTTCTACAGTTCAAAAGTGCGTATAATCAAGGCTATGGTTTTCCCAGTTGCAATGCATGGCTGTGAAAGTTGGACCATAAGAAAAACTGAGCGCCAAAGAATTGAGGCCTTTGAACTCTGGTACTGGAGAAGACACTTGCGAGTCCTTGGACTGCAAGGTGATCCAACTGGTCAGTCCTAGAGGAGATCAACCCTGACTGCTCTTTAGAAGGCCAGATCCTGAAGAGGAAACTCAAATCCTTTGGCCACCTAATGAGAAGGAAGGACTCCCTGGAGAAGAGCCTAATGCTGGGAAAGATTGAGGGCAAAAGAAGAAGGGGACGACAGAGAATGAGGTGGCTGGATGGAGTCATTGAAGCAGTAGGCGTGAGTTTAAATGGACTCCAGAGGATGGTAGAGGACAGGAAGGCCTGGAGGAACGTTGTCCATGGGGGTCATGATGGGTCCGACACGACTTCGCAACTAACAACAACAACTCAAATGTTAAACTGCCCCCACACACACACACGGTCTCCTAAAAAACGCCCCCTCGAATCCAGCAATCTTGCAAACTGAGTGTCAAAGAAGCCATTTGTCTCGGGCTAAGGATTGCACGCTGAGCATAAGACAAGCCTCACTCTAAAAGATTATTTACATGCGCACATCCTGTTGATTATTTGCTTTGGGGGGGGAGTTGTTGGGTGAATAAACGGTTCAAAAATGGTTGTCTGCAATAGTTTGTTTGTGGAAAAAAGCGGCCACGGTTTAGCCAATTCATGGTTTACCTTAGCGATGATCAACGTTTCGGAGGGGCAGAAAATATACTTTTCACTGATCCGACGTCCGTGGTTTAATTTTTGGAAAACCCAATGCAACCTTATAAAAATTCCTGGCGGCAGGCAGGATCCTAAAAAAAAATGACATATTCTGACTTTTCTCTGATAGGAGGGAATTCCCTTTTGAAGCCCGGCTAGGTACTGTTGGGGTTAAGAAACAGTGCAATTGTTGGCTTAAATCACATATAAGGCCATGAAATGGCTTACGAAGCAGTTAAATAGAATAGAATAGAATTTTTATTGGCCAAGTGTGATTGGACACACAAGGAATTTGTCTTGGTGCATATGCTCTCAGTGTACATAAAAGAAAAGATACGTTCATCAAGGTACAACATTTACAACACAATTGATGGTCAATTTATTGATGGTCAATAAAACTGTAATATATGGATTTTGTGCTTGGAAATGGGAGGGAAAAATGGAACGTTGACTTTGAGTTTTGATGTTTATATATACCAATGCCTAGTGTTGTGACCAAGGCCCAAGTAGTGATTACTAAACACAATTCAGTCCTCAACAAACTTATTTTATTAAAACAGCTGAGAATTAATTCATTCTCAGCTTCGCCTAAAACAAAATCCTTAATAACCAGTCCGTTGGCCTTATCACCAACCTTTGTTGTCTTTGGCAACCTGCCAAAGGCTTTTCTTGGCAAAACCCCCACAAAGTTCAAGAGACACTAAAAGCATGGAAATCAATGTTGCTTTCCTACAAAGAACCCAACAGCTCTCGCTGCTGCTCTTTTAAGCCTTATGGGAGGGGCCAATCATCTTCTGGCCTTACTCCTGAGTCGTCCTTTTTGCTTCAGCTGCTCTTGCCTTCTGGCAGCTCTTTGCATGCGTGCACTAGGAACAGGCTCCTCCTGTTCCTCTGCCTCTCTGCTGTCCGCCTCTGGAGGCTTAGGAGTCCATGCATCGCTCCCAGATGGCCCTGGCCCCATCTCTGCCTCCAACGCAAAGCCCTCATCCGGGTCTTCCCCTGACTCCAGGACTGGCCCATTGTCCTCCCCAGCCTTCTCACTGTCCGACTCCGCTGCTAGCTCTGCAACCTGCTGGTGGACCACAACAGCTAATATATATTATTATGAAAACATAAAAAGTTGTGGCTAGTTGTTATTGCCTTATTCTACTGGGCGAAAAAACATCAGAAGTCAATGCTTTTCTTTCTGTTCCCCCCTTTTTCCCCTACAACTTTTCTTCTTACTTTTTTCTTCGTTTTACTTTCATTTTTCTTTGTATTTGATATTTTGATAAATTAATAAAAATTTAAAAATCAGAGAAATAACCCAAAATGAGGCCTTATTACCATTTATTTATCAAATAAATGATTTTCTATGAACGGTATAGGACTGAGCATGTTTGAATCTTTTAATGGCCTTGTTTTAAGCTACTTCCGATGTGAACTAAGACAATTTGGCCTTCAGACACAGAATTGGGTATTGGAGTGCTGCAGAATCTCCTATTTTATTCATTTATTTATACAGTAGTCCTTGACTTACAACCAGGATTGAACTCAATTTTTTGTTGCTAGGCGAGACAGTCGTTAAATGAATTTTGCCCCATTTTATGACCTTTCTTGCCACGGTTGTTAAGCGAATCACTGTAGTTGTTCAGTTAGTAACAGGGTTGTTAAGTGACTCTGGCTTCCCCACTGACTTTGCTTGTCGGAAGGTCACCAAATGGGATCACATGACCCCAGGACACTGCAGCCGTCTTAAATAGCCGCCAAGTGCCTGTGTTTTGATCACATGACCATAAGGATGCTGCAACGGTCATAAGTGTGGAAAATGGTCATAAGTAACTTTTTTCAGTGCTGTTGTAACTTCAGTCAGTAACTAAATGAACTGTTATGAGGACTATCTATATATAGATATAGAGATGATAGATAGACAGATAGACAGATAGATAGATAGAAGGATGGATGGATGGATGGATGATAGAGAGAGACAGAGAGAGAGACAGAGACAGAGAGAGAGAGATGATAGATAGATAGATAGATAGATAGATAGATAGATAGATAGATAGATAGATATAGATATAGATGAGAGAGAGAGAGAGATGATAGAGATAGATAGATAGATAGATAGATAGATAGATAGATAGATAGATAGATAGATAGATAGATAGATAGATAGATAGATAGATAGAGATATAGATGAGAGAGAGAGAGATAGATAGATAGATAGATAGATGACAGATAGATTGATAGATAGATGATAGATGATAAATAGATATAGATAGATATAGATAGATGATAGATGGATGATAGATGATAGATAGGTAGATAGATAGATAGATAGATAGATAGATAGATAGATAGATAGATAGATAGATAGATAGATAGATAGATAGATAGATAGATAGATAGATAGATGATAGGATAGATAGATAGATGATAGATAGATAGATAGATGATAGATAGATAGGTAGGTAGGTAGATAGATAGGGAGGGAGGGAGAGAGGGAGAGAAGGAGTCAGCAGGCAGGCAGGCAGACAGAGATGATAGTGAGAGAGAAAGAGGGAGAGATTATAGATATACAGTATAAGAGAGATGATAGATAGATGATAGTAGATAGATTGGTAGAGATAGACAGACAGAGAGACAGACAGAGACATATATTTATATCACTAAAGGCAGATCAATATATATAGATATATAGATGTAAACATAGACACACACACACAAAGATATATATAGATATATAGATATAGATATAGATATTTGCATATGCATACACATTATACATATACATATACATATACATATACATATACATAGCAGACAATGCCAAAAAGCCATCAGGAATATCTGGGATGGGTGAGCGAGGCCAGATAAATCAAACAGCGAATAAACAAGTTCATTCCCTAAGAATCCTAGCTCCGAATAAATGCAATGCATTTCTCGTCTGACATCCGACCCCACAACAATTGAAATGACGGCAGGAAATCCTATTGAGTAGGCCAACCAAGCTAATCCGCCAATTGAGGACTCTTTAGCAGCCAGGAAAATCTCTTCTACATATGAAGGAGAAAGAAATCTTCGCCAAGGCTTGACAGGCAGGGAGAAAAAGGTTCAAAATGTAAGCAGAAAAAGAAAATCCCACCCACCCCCCCAACCTGGTGTAAAGTTATTGCAAGTTGGGCTGTTCCAATCCTTCCACTGTAGTAGTAGCCATGAGGTCTTAGTAGCTGCCTGTCAAGCTGTACCTTTTGTGATCTGCATTATGGACATATTTTTCAGTTCCCACCTAAGCCGTCCCCAGCTTGATTCCGTAATCGAATTACAGGTAGTCCCCGACTTACAGCCATTTGTTTAGTGACCGTTCATAGCTACAATGGCACTGACTTATTACGGCCGTTTCACACACTTAACGACCGTTGCAGCATCCCCATGCTCATGGGATCAAAACTTAGATGCTTAGCAACCGGCTCGTATTCATGACGGTTGCAGTGTCCGAACTTTGAATGGTCACTAAGTGAACTGTTGTTAAGTCGAGGATTAACTTATAAGTATCTCTGGAAAAATCTGGAATAATCTTCAACAGCTAGGTGAACGATCGTAAGTAGTGGACTAACGGTCAAAGCAATTTTAACCATCCTGGGAGGCGGTGGCTCAGGGGCTAAGACGTTGAGCTTGTCGATCGAAAGGTCGGCAGTTCAGCGGTTCGAATCCCTAATGCTGCCGTGTAACGGGGTGAGCTCCCATGACTTGTCCCAGCTTCTGCCAACCTAGCAGTTTCGAAAGCACGTAAAAAATGCAAGAAGAAAAATAGGGACCACCTGTCGTGTCCCACTCCTCCACTGACGGCCGGGTCAGGGAAATCCGAATCAGGCGTGCCTCTGCAGCTCTGCCAAAGTCCTAGCAAAGTCCTCAGGGCAGGCAGGAGACCAGAAAGTGACTTCAGCAAGATATGTTTAGACTTTGCCTGACTCAGAGAATGCCAGAAAACAGGTCCTTTATATAGGCCATGGGGTGTGGCTCCATGACTCAGCACTTATCCAGGCCTGCCCCTCCCTTCCTTCTGTTGCCTCCGCCTATCAAGTCTTCTGACGCGAGGGTCACTCCAGTCGGCAGCTGTTGTCAATTGATCTCCCTCAGGCTCACATGCTGTGGAGGAGGGGGACGGGTCTAGTTGCTCCGTTTGCCTGGGCATGGAGCCAGAGCTGGGGGCTGGAGGTATTTCCTCCTCTTCAGCCTGTCTGGGCATGGAGCCAGGGCTGGGGCCGGGAGGCATACATTCCTCCGTGTTCGGAAGCAGGTAAGAAGGCCCCGGCTGTGGTGAGATCAGACGAGACACAACACCACCTTTGGTGGGAAGGGAACAGCGTTCCGTGCGTCTTTGGCGTTGAGTCATGTTGGCCACATGACCACAGAGACGTCTTCGGACAGCGCTGGCTCTTCGGCTTTGAAACGGAGATGAGCACCGCCCCCTAGAGTCAGGAACAACTAGCATATATGTGCGAGGAGAACCTTTACCTTTAGAGTTGATCTCCTGATCTATTTTACCTAGTATGGGTGACAAGGATTGTCACTCAATTCACACAATACTTAACCTAAGCTCAGAGCAACAAAGACAACTTCCATGCCCACCGAGCACGCTCTGTCCAAATCCAGCAGTCCTCGACTTATGACTACACCTGACCCCAGAATTTATGTTGCCAAATGAGACATTGGTTAAGTGAGGCTTCCCCACTTTACGACCTTTCCTGGCCACAGATGTTAAGTGAATCACGGCACTCGTTAAATTAGTAACCTGGTTGTTAAGTGAATCTGGCTTCCCCGTTGACTTTGCTTGTCAGAAGGTCGCAAAAGGGGATCCCAGGACCCCCCCGGGACACTGCAACCATCATTTGTAGCATCTCCATGATCACATGATCAAGATTCAGATGTGTCGTGTCCCACTCCTCCGCTGACCAGCTGGTCAGGGAAATCCGAATCAGGCGTGCCTCTGCAGCTCTGCCAAAGTCCTAGCAAAGTTCTCAAGGCAGGCAGGAGACCAGAAAGTGACTTCAGCAAGATATGTTTAGACTTTGCCTGACTCAGAGAATGCCAGAAAGCAGGTCCTTTATATAGGCCATGGGGTGTGGCTCCATGACTCAGCACTTATCCAGGCCTGCCCTTCCCTTCCTTCTGTTGCCTCCTCTATCAATTCTTCTGAAGCGAGGGTCACTCCAGTCTGCAACTGTTGGCAATTGATCTTCCTCAGGCTCACATGCTGTGGAGGAGGGGGAGGGGTCTAGTTGCTCCGTTTGCCTGGGCATGGAGCCAGAGCTGGGGGCTGGAGGTACTTCCTCCTCTTCAGCCTGTCTGGGCATGGAGCCAGGGCTGGGGCCGGGAGGCATACTAGGACATTCCTCCGTGTTCGGAAGCAGATAAGAAGGCCCCGGCTGTGGTGAGATTGGGCGAGACACAACAAGATGCTTGGCAACTGCTTCATGTTTACGACCGTTCCTGTGTCCCGAGGTCATGTGATTCCCACCATCTTTTGCGACCCTCCAACAAAGCACAGTCAATGGAGAAGCTGAGTTCATTTAACAACCAGGTGACTAGTTTATCCATCCCAGTGATTCACTTAACAACTGTGGCAAGAAAAGTGGCAAAATCGGGCAAAACTCACTTAACAACAGGAATTTTGGGCTCAATTGTGGTCGTAAGTTTAGGACAGCCTGTGCAGGAAGGGGGCTATCTTATTCCTCCTTGCCAGCTCAATCTTCCCTTTCTATGCCTTTTATTTTTGCAATGCTTTTGTCAAAACGATGCTATAGAGCATTGCACACCAAAACAACTAGACACAAGAATAGTTTTTTCCCGAACGCCATCACTCTGCTAAACAAATAATTCCCTCAACACTGTCAAACTATTTACTAAGTCTGCACTACTATTAATCTTCTCATTGTTCCCATCACCCATCTCCTCCCACTTACGACTGTATGACTGTAACTTTGTTGCTTGTATCTTTACGCTTTATATTGATATTGATTGTTTCTGGTTGCTTATTTCTCATTAAGCGTTGTAAGGGTTGTACCTTGATGAAGGTATCTTTTCTTTTATGTACACTGAGAGCCTATGCACCAAGACAAATTCCTTGGGTGCCCAATCCCACTTGGCCAATAAAAAAATTCTTTTCTATTCTATTCTATTATTATTTTATTCAGAAAGTTAAAATGCAAGCTCCAAAAATAACAAAAGGAGAGATAAATAAAGCCTTTTTTTGTTTTTAAAGAAGAAGAAAAGAATCTGGAACTTTTTATCGAAGGCTATAAACAAAGACTGTAAGGTTTATTGTCTTTTAAACTTACTTTGTGATGGGAACAAGAATCCTACAGATATAAAATAAATAACACCTCCCCAAATCTTGCTACAGAACACCTGGCATATATTCCTCCCCCTCCTTTTCTCTCTCTCTCTCTCTCTCTGTTTTACCCCATTATTATACAGGAAGTTTCTTCATCATTCCAACACATTGCTCAGTCATGCTGGAGCGTTTTCATGCCGAAGATGAGGAAAATAATAAAGTACATGTGTTACAGACAAAACACAGCTGGTTCACTCCCATGTTGACCAAGCCTGCTCCCGAGCCCCCTTCGCTCTCACCTCACTTCTGTTACCTTACAAGTTGAGGCTTGACTGCACAAAAACTAGAAAATTTCCACTCCTCCAGTTAATATGGATGGATGCTCGACATTCTCCAGTCTTCCCATCTCTCTTTCTCTTTGTTTCTCTCCCTCCTCCCTCCCTCCCTCCCCCCCTCTCTGTTTTCTTCCTTCCTTTCCCTTTTTTTTCCTTCTTTCTCTTTTTCTTTCTGTTTCTTTCCCTCGGTGTATTTTTCTCTCTCCATTTCTGTGTTTCTCTCTTTTTTTGTTTTCAAAACCGTAGAAATGGTGGTAGACTTTAGGAAAAACCCTTCCATACTTCCACCTCTCACAATACTTGACAACACAGTATCAACAGTAGAAACCTTCAAATTTCTGGGTTCTATCATATCGCAAGATCTCAAATGGACAGCTAACATCAAAAACATCATCAAAAAAGGACAACAAAGAATGTTCTTTCTGCGCCAACTCAGTAAGCTCAAACTGCCCAAGGAGCTGCTGATCCAGCTCTACAGAGGAATTATTGAGTCTGTCATTTGCACCTCTATAACTGTCTGGTTCGGTTCTGCAACCCAACAAGAAAGACACAGACTTCAGAGGATAATTAGAACTGCAGAAAAAATAATTGCTACCAACCTGCCTTCCATTGAGGACCTGTATACTGCATGAATCAAGAAGAGGGCCGTGAAAATATTTGCAGATCCCTCGCATCCTGGACATAAACTGTTTCAACTCCTACCCTCAAAAACGACGCTATCAGAGCACTGCACACCAGAACAACTAGACACAACAACAGTTTTTTCCCAAAGGCCATCACTCTGCTAAACAAATAATTCCATCAACACTGTCAAACTATTTACTGAATCTGCACTACTATTAATTGTCTCATAGTTCCCATCACCAATCTCTTTCCACTTATGACTGTAACTTTGTTGCTGGCAATCCTTATGATTTATATTGATATATTGACCATCATTTGTGTTGTAAATGTTGTACCTTGATGAACGTATCTTTTCTTTTATGTACACTGAGAGCATATGCACCAAGACAAATTCCTTGTGTGTCCAATCAAACTTGGCCAATAAAATTCTATTCTATTCTATTCTATTCTACTAACTATGTGTTGCCAGCTAAATTAGAAAGAGAGAAAAAAATGAAAGAGACAAAGAAGTAAGCTTTGTTAAAGCTAACCATGGCAGGGCATGTTGGGTGAATTCACTCACCAACTCTGACCTGGTTAAGCATGCTGTATGAACCCAGCCATGACCTCTATCCTTTGTTTCATTCTAATTGCCAAGTCCCTACTTTCTCTCTCTCTCTCCTTCTCCTTCTTCTTCTTCTTCTTCTTCTTCTTCTTCTTCTTCTTCTTCTTCTTCTTCTTCTTCTTCTTCTTCTTCTTCTTCTTCTTCTTCTTCTTCTTCCTCCTCCTCCTCCTCCTCCTCCTCCTCCTCCTTCTCCTTCTCCTTCTCCTCCTCCTCCTCAGATCCTTCTCCAGTTTTTGCTGAAAGTCTAACAATGACTTTTTCCGCAGGGTCACCATCTCAGCCGCTCACCTCTCCCATATTGTGTTATCCTAAGGTTGACAGTTCCAGAAGCTTTAGATTCTAGAAACGGGATCTCCACATTTGGGAAGGCCTGGAAGGTTGCAGAAAAGCTGGCAAACAAGCAAACAAACAAACATGGTTTGCTGAATGTATCAGGCAGGATTTATGAGATATCAACATCTGGTAGATCTTACCAGCTTCGGGAAACTAAGCAGGACCAGGACTGGTTAATCTTTGCATGGGAACCAGAAATTAACAGGAAGTCACAGAATTCAGGTTATACATGAGAAAGGTGAACGTAGAAAGATGGTAAATGGCACAGAAATCAGGGGAAGTATTTATATATATATAAAAAATATAAATTTACTTTATTTCAACTCTTGAAACAAAATTTATTTTCCAAATTTGCTCCTCTAGGTCAATTCTCCTACCCCTTAAAAAAAAAAAAAGAAGTTATAATACTATTGGGAAAACTACAGAGAGAAATACAGGTAGTCCTCACCTTACGACCACAATTGAGCCCCAAAAAATTCTGTCGCTAACCGAGGCAGTTCTTAAGTGAGCTTTCTCCCATTTTACAACTTTTCTTGCCGCCGTTGTTAAGTGAATCACTGCCGTTGTTAAGTCGGTCACACGGTCGTTAAACGAATCTGGCTTCCCCGTTGACGTTGCTCATCAGAAGGTCACCAAAGGGGATCACCGGACCGAGGGACATTGCAAACCGTCATAAATATGAGTCGGCTGCCAAGGGTCTGAATTTGATTCATGCGGGCACGCAGATGTTGCAACGGTCGTAAGTTTTAAAAAAAACAGTCCTAACGAAGTCACTATTTTTCCCCCAGGAACTTTGAACGGTCGTTAAATGAACTGTTGTACGCTGAGGACTACCTATACCCTACTTTTCAGAAAACGTTCAAAACTGCCTTTGCTTCAGGCAAATCAAATCAGTATCCACAGAGGAAGGAGCTCATGTAAGGACTGCAGATCGGCGACTACATTTTACATGTTTTCAGAAGTTTGCACAACCGTATCCCACAAGTTGCTATTTGATGTTCCAGACAGAACACCAACCTTCGGTCGCCATCCTCAACCTCAGTTTGCATCTCTCTTTTTTTAAAAGTTTTTTTATTTTGAACACATTAAAACACGACAAACATACAACATTTGTATACATATCACTGTTTCTTACTATTTATACGTATTTTAATTCTATCTTATTCCACTTTTATATTATCTAGCTTCCTCTATTTCATCTACATTTTACTCTGTTGTTCAATTGTCATTATCTTTCCTGTTTTCCAACCATCCATACCATCTACACCAGACCTTATAATATTCTGTATCCTCTTTGGTTTCTTTTGTGAGTTTATCCATCTCTGCACATTCGAGGATTTTCTTAATTAAATCTTCTTCTGTTGGTGGGTTTTGCGCATAAGTTATACGTGCTGCTGTTAGAATAGAATAGAATAGAATAGAATAGAATAGAATAGAATAGAATAGAATAGAATAGAATAGAATAGAATAGAATAGAATTTTTTATTGGCCAAGTGTGATTGGACACACAAGGAATTTGTCTTGGTGCATATGCTCTCAGTGTACATAAAAGAAAAGATACATTCATCAAGGTACAACATTTACAACACAAATGATGGTCAATATATCAATATAAATCATAAGGATTGCCAGCAACAAAGTTACAGTCATACAGTCATAAGTAGAAGGAGATGGGTGATGGGAACGATGAGAAGATTAATAGTAGTGCAGATTTAGTAAATAGTTTGACAGTGTTGAGGGAATTATTTGTTTAGCAGAGTGATGGCGTTCGGGGGGAAAAACTGTTCTTGTGTCTAGTTGTTCTGGTGTGCAGTGCTCTATAGTGTCATTTTGAGGGTAGGAGTTGAAACAGTTTATGTCTTGGATTTTAACATGTGTAGTATTAAGTATTGTGTATCATTTGTATTGTTTTCTGTTGGGATCCCTAATAAGAGTTATTCTGGCTCTCCCTTTATTGATTCCTGTATTATCTCTTCTAATCACTTTTTGATTTTAACCCAGAATTGTTTTGTCACCGGACAGGTCCACCAGAGATGATAGTATGTTCCATAGTTACTCTTACATTTCCAACACTTTGGTGAGTTACTATGGAATATCTTTGCTATCCTAGTTGGCAGAAGATGCCATCTGTGAAACATCTTCATCTGGTTTTCCTTGTATCAGTTTGCATCTCCAGGGGGAAGCTTCCAGGCAAGGCAAAAACATCCTCTGTCTGCACCCGATCCTAAAGGCCAACAAACTTTTGGGCCCCACCGGCCAATTTCAGAAGGGCGAAAGATGCAGCACTAGGGTTCCGTGCGCGCTCTCCAGATGTGATGGATTATTACAGCTTCCATCATCCCCCAACCCAACCCAATTCTCTTGGGGAAAGCTGGGTATTAGGTCAATGGAGAGAGACAGTTTATTTTTATTTATTTATTTATTTTGTCACAACAGTATATATAAGCATAAGCATGAAAGTAACTATATAATATATAAGCACATATATATAAGCATAGGTATGTAATAACTATATTGATTGGATATAATGAAAGAAAACAATAGGACAGGAACGGTAGGCACGTTTCTGCTCTTATGCACATCCCTTACGGACCTCTTAGGAATGGGGTGAGGTCAATAGTAGACAGTTTTTGGTTAAAGCTTTTGGGAGTTTGAGAAAAGACCACAGAGTCAGGTAGTGTGTTCCAAGCATTAACAACTCTGTTACAGAAGTCATATTTTCTGCAATCAAGATTGAAGCGGTTAACATTAAGTTTAAATCTATTGTTTGCTCTTGTATTGTTGTGATTGAAGCTGAAGTAGTCTTTAACAGGAAGGACATTGTAATAGATGATTCTATGAGTTAAACACAGGTCCTGTCGAAGGCGGCGGAGTTCTAAGTTTTCTAAACCCAAGATTTCAAGTCTGGTGGCATAAGGTATTTTGTTGTATTCAGAGGAGTGGAGAACTCTTCTTGTAAAATATTTCTGGACACGTTCAATTGTATTGATGTCTGAAATGTGGTATGGGTTCCAGACAGGCGAGCTGTATTCAAGAAAAAATATTCAAGAAAAATATTCAAGCTGTATTCAAAAAAAAATTCAACAGTGGCTATAGATTTGGGACATTCCAGTTTGCAGCTGGGAGCTGGACTAGTTTCAAGAGGAAACAGAGTTGCTGAGTGTTCGTGTTCATATCAGAAGGTGAGATTGGCAGCCTGATTTCATACATTACTTTGATGGGCAGGTAGACAATACTTGATGGGGGGGGGGAATCATTAGGAAGGAACCCCTTCGAGTAGAATGGGCAATTTATTCAGTAGGGGCTGGAAAGGGGGGAGATAAGCCCCCACTTTCTGGTGGGACCCAAAATTTTCATTTTGGCAAGGGGGTGGTGGCGTTTAGGAGGCATGGGTGGGAGAAACGGGGTGGGGTGGGGTGTCTCCCTGGTCCATTTTAACCCCTTTTTAAAGTGGCTTGGAATAAAGCGCTTTTGGGGGGTGCAAACTGGGCAGGGGGGGGGTCTCTCCGAAAGTATAACGGGAAGGCTCCCTCGCTAGGTCTCCAGCTGCACCATAACTTTCCCTTCGGCTCGGCTTAGGGGGGTCGGTGGCGACGATCTGGGGTGCGGGGAAGGCGGAGGATGGGGTGACCCGGCCAGCCGTTGGGTGGGGGTGGGGGCAGCGAAAGAAGACCAGAGAAGGACGTTTGGGGCTGGGGAGGGGGCTTCTTTCTCCCGCCTCTGTCCACCCTAGGCTAACCGTGGTGGGACCCTCGGGGTTCCCCCCTGCGTGGGCTTCGTCCGCTGGGGTTGGGGGGCGGAGGGAAGGGGAGGAGGCGGCGGGAGGGACCCAGACCCCCTTCTTCTCCATCCTCCAGCGTACAGACACCCCTCCCACCACGCCCGCCCCTGCTGCGGTGTTGAGCGCCCCCACCCGCTGGGGCTGTGATCTGCAATCCATCCTCGCCTTTGTTTGCTCAAGAAATCGCCCTCCGGTCGGCTCCGCCGATGCCGGGAGCCTATAAAAACCCCGGCGGGGTCCGGGCTTGGTCCAGAGGGGGCGGCGATACGCTCCGGGATCCGCGATCGCCTGCGCCGCGATGAGTTTCTTGGGCGCACAGCTGGTGCCGCCGCTGCTATTGCTGCTGTTGTTGCTGTTGCTGCCCCCGCCGCCCTTCGCCCACGCGTGGCCGGGCCCGGGGTCGCCCGTAGGACCCGCCAAGACCCTCCTGCTCATCCAGCCCGAGTCGACGGAGCCGCTGCCTTCCAAGGGCGCACAAGGTAGGGCTGCCTCCGAGCGGAGTGAGCTTCTTCTTCTTCTTCTTCTCCTCCTCCTTTTCCTTCTCCTTCTCCTTCTCCTCCTTCTCCTTCTTCTTCTCCTTCTCCTTCTCCTCCTTCTCCTTCTCCTTCTCCTTCTCCTCCTCCTCCTTCTCCTTCTTCTTCTTCTCCTCCTTCTCCTTCTCCTCCTCCTTCTTCTCCTCCTCCTTCTCCTTCTCCTCCTCCTCCTCCTCCTTCTTCTTCTTCTTCTCCTCCTTCTCCTCCTCCTCCTCCTTCTCCTTCTTCTTCTCCTTCTCCTTCTCCTCCTTCTCCTTCTCCTTGTTCTTCTCCTTCTCCTTCTCCTTCTCCTCCTCCTCCTCCTTCTCCTTCTCCTTCTCCTCCTTCTCCTTCTCCTTCTTCTCCTTCTTCTTCTTCTTCTCCTCCTCCTCCTTCTCCTCCTCCTCCTCCTTCTTCTCCTCCTCCTCCTCCTTCTTCTCCTCCTTCTCCTTCTCCTTCTCCTCCTCCTCCTCCTCCTCCTCCTTCTCCTTCTTCTTTTTTCTCCTTCTTCTTTTCTCCTTCTTCTTTTCTCCTTTTCCTCCTTCTCCTTCTCCTTCGATGGGACTTTTACGCCCGGATTACAGAGAATAACACGATTTTGGAAGGGACCTTGGGAGCTCTTCTAGTCCAACCCCCTCCGCCCCCCCCCCCCCCCGTAGTCAGACAAGAATGCCTGTCGGAGGTCAATGCCTTTTCTTTCTTTTTCCCTTCTTCTCCACGCTTTTTTCCCTTCCTTCCCTCTTTCCTCCCCTGGTTTTCCTACTGCCTTTGCTTTTGCGTGTTTTTGCGTTTTATCAACTCATCAACACTTTAAACAGGGAAAAAAAAGACGAGAAAAGAAAAGAATATAAGATAGAATGACAAGAGTCAGAAAGGACCTTGGAGGTCTTCTAGTCCAACCCCCGGTTCAAGCAGAAAACCCTACAGGACCACGTCAGATAAATAGTTATCCAATTTCTTCTGAAAAGCTTCCAGTGTTGGAGCATTCACAACTTCTGGAGGCAAGTCGTTCCACTGGTTAATTGTTCCAACTGTCAGGAAATTTCTCCTTAGTTCTAAGTTGCTTCTTTCCTTGATCAGTTTCCACCCATAGCTTCTTGTTCTATCCTCAGGTGCTTTGGAGAATAGCTTGACTCCCTCTTCTTTGTGGCAACCCCTGAGATATAGGAACACTGCTATCATGTCTCCCCTAGTCCTTCTGTTCATTAAACTAGACATACCGAGTTCCTGCAATCGTTCTTCATATGTTTTAGCCTCCAGTCCCCTCATCCTCTTTGTTGCTCTTCTCTGCAACTCTTTCTAGAGTCTCCATATCATTTTTGTATTGCGGTATTCAAAACATGGATGCAGCGGAGAAAAACTGACAGCTCCTGACACCCACAAGTGATTTTCTCTTTCAAAATAAAAGACCCATACTGTATATCCTTCTTCACACAGTTACACGTGTACCGGGCAGACATACAAGAGAATAGAGATGCCGCTATGCTTTGGGTCTGGTTTATGGGGCCAACTCTGGAATTGAATTGCCCCCAACAGCTGTGGGGAAAGAGGCAGAAAAGGGGGTATCCAATAGTGGAAGGGTACCTGGAATCCCCCCCCCCTTTTTTTTCAGGAAATTTCTGCTTAGTTCTAAGCGGTTTCTCTCCTTGATTGGTTTCCATCCAAGACTGCTATCGTGTCACCCAGGTGGAGACGGGCTCCTCCAAGGGCGGATCCGGGCCGCTCTCTTGGCGAGTCTGGCGGGACCCGAACCGTCTCCAGCTGGCTTCGACGGGCTTGAGCGCATTCCCGGCCGCTGCGCTCGATCCGTTCCGTAGCCACGTCGCGGGGGGGCGGGAGGAAGGGGGAGAGAGAAGGGCGGACCCGTGTGGGAACTCGTCGGTCACTCGCCTCTCTCCAGGACCCCACTGGTCCTTGGAGCCCCGCCAATTTTCAGAGTGACGGTTATGGGTCGGTGGTCGCGGAGGCGCGGAGAGTGTGTTGGAGGGGCGAGATCTCAGTAACAGGAACGATAACAAGAGTTGGAAGGTACCTTGGAGGTCATCTAGTCCAACCCCCTGCTCACGCAGGTGACCTGTACTAGGGAACCGCGGGAGCTGGGAACGTCCCGGGAGGCAGAGGAAGGGGGGGTGCGGGTGGGGAGGGCCGGCAAACTGGTGGCCGTGGGATGCAATATTGGAGGGGCTGTCGCAAAGAGAAGCAGTCCCACCTATTCTCACCAAAGGGTCAGGACAAGAAATAAAGAGTAGACGATCACTGATTTCTATCCAACCTAGAAATAAAGAAACAATTCCGGACAGTTCGAATATTTAATCAGTGGAACGACCTGCCACCAGAAGTTGTGGCTGCTCCATACACTGGAGGCTTTTATAAGAAGAGATTGGGCCACCATTTAAATATCTGAAATGCATAAGGGTTTCCCGCTTGAGCAAGGGGTCGGACTAGAGGACCTTCAAGGCCCCTTCCAAGTCTTTATTCTGTATTCTGCTCCTCTCCAGTCCTTTCCCACCCAAGGGCATGTTGTGTTTCTGAACGTGTGAAGAACTCCGAGGAGGCGCAGCCGCACCTTCCGTGTTCTGTTAAATCTGCGGTTTAAATGGAAAGGGACTCTCGAGGCAACGTTGGGACAGATTTTTGGAATTAAAGCGGGGGTGGGTGGGAGAGAGAGATGGATATGGGTCCCCTTCTTTCGGTTATTGAAATCAAGGTGGTGAATCCTTCGTTCGCGCCTCATTCCCCACTTGCTTGTCTTGGGCGTTCACACGTGTCAATTTTTTACTGTCTTATTTTTGCTTCGTTCGTCCGAATGATGCTTGATGATCTTACCTGTATCCAGAGGTGAGCGCTGCCTCCCGGTTGCAGAGATTTCACCTGTGGAATTCGCACCACTTTTTTCTGGGTTCACACACCTGGGTTCATTCTAGACCAGGAGTCTCCAATCTTGGCAACTTTAAGCCTTGGCAGACCTCAACTCCCAGAATTCTCTTTGCTGGCTGGGGGAATTCTGGGAGTTGAAGTCCGCCAGGCTTAAAGTTGCCAAGGTTGGAGACCTCTGTCCTAGACTAAACGGGCCAGTTTCTCCCATTGCATTCTTTGCACAATACATAAAGTCAAGTCATTTATATAAATGCAGCAATGGCCAAGCCTTTAGCTGGTCTGGATAAGTGTGTTGTATGGATGTAGTATCGATGTAGTCAGTGTCTCAAATACTAGTGACCTTGGTTCAAAGTATGTGTCACAACCACCAATGTGTGTGACACCCGCCGGCAAGCGATTTCTTGAGCTTTTTAACCCATTTTTTTTTTTTTGGGTGGTGGAGTTCAAAATGTTTTTGTTGCATGCAGAAATAAAACTCTGTACCAGTTCATTGATTTCATAAATGCAACACACTATAGGTTTTCTTTTTTATACTTTTTTTAAAATTTGCATTTATATCCCGCCCTTCTCCGAAGACTCAGGGCGGCTTACACTATGTCAAGCAATAGTCTTCATCCATTTGTATGTTATATACAAAGTCAACTTATTGCCCCCAACAATCTGGGTCCTCATTTTACCTACCTTATAAAGGATGGAAGGCTGAGTCAACCTTGGGCCTGGTGGGGCTTGAACCTGCAGTAATTGCAGGCAGCTGCTGTTAATAACAGACTGTCTTACCAGTCTGAGCCACAGAGGCCCTTTATGCTATAAGGTAAAAAAACGATACATGCAGTACAATGGTGGGATTCAAATTTTTTTACTGCCGGTTCTGTGTGTACGGCTTGGTGTGTGTGTCAGGGGAAGGATACTGCAAAATCCCCATTTCCTCCTGATCAGCTGGGACTTGAGAGGCAGAGAATAGATGGGTGTGGTGGGGCCAGTCAGAGTTTTTTACTACCGATTCTCTGAACTACTCAAAATTTCCGCTACTGGTTCTCCAGAACTGGTCAGAACCTGCTGAAACCCACCTCTGATGTAGTGTTATCTTCATTTTAGCTGTCAAAAGTGTTTTGTGACTCCTGGTGTTTTCTTTTCGGTGGGAAACGGGTCCAAATGGCTTTTTGAGTGTTTAAGGTTGCTGACCCCTGAACGAAAACAATGAATCATTAGAACAGTTTGCCTCCAGAAGTTGTGGGTGCTCCATCACTGGAAGTTTTTTTTTTCTTTCATAAAAAAGTTTTATTTTTACAATCATATCAAACAGCTCATCCAATGTACAGTTATATACAATTAGTCGGGCTTGCCCAGTCACCACCCCCCTTTTTAACACTCTTCCCTCTTCTACCTTCTTCTACTTTCCAGACCTTCCTCTCCTTCTCTTATCTACATCCTCTCCTCCCTCCACCCTACACCTTCCTTCTCCCTCTTCTACCCCTCTTCCTTTCTCTTCTCCTCTTTCCTACCTCCTACTCTCTCCTCCTTTCTCCCTCCCCACCGTTCTAAAATGGAAACTGCGCAGACCCGACCCTACATTAATTATATTTATACATCACTGGAGGTTTTTAAGAAGCGATTGGACAGTTATTTGTCCGAAATGGTATAGGCCAGAGTTTCTTGCTTGAGCAAGGGGCTGGACTAGAAGACCTCCAAAGTCCCTTCCAACTCTGTTTTCTATTATATTTTAACTTTGACAGGAATAAGCAGGCTGAAGGAGAAATTCTGATTGAAAGGAATGTTTCCTGGGGGGGGGGAGATAAAAGAGTAGGGAGCAGTGGTGGGTTTCAATTTTTTTTACTACTGGTTCTGTGGGCGTGGCTTGGCGGGCTTGGCAGGGGAAGGATACTGTAAAGTGTCCATTCCCACCCCACTCCAGGGGAAGGTTACTGCAAAATCCCCATTCCCTCCCGATCAGCTGGGACTCCGGAGGCAGAGAATAGATGGGGGTGGGGCCAGTCAGAATTTTTACTACCAGTTCTCTGAACTGCTCAAAATTTCCGCTACCATTTCTCCAGAACTGGTCAGAACCTCTGATAGGGGGCTATGGGGTATGGTGATTTGGATCAGCTGAGACCTTGGCCGGTTTAGCTCTGCCTGGTAAGGCCTGTTATTAAGAACACAAAGCCTGCAATTACTGCAGGTTCGAGCCCGGCCCAAGGTTGACTCAGCCTTCCATCCTTTATAAGGTAGGTAAAATGAGGACCCAGATTGTTGGGCTAAGTTGACTTTGTAAATATATACTAGAATGAGACTATTCTTGTATACATTGTCCTGAGTCTGAGAAGACTTATTATGGACCTGGGGAAGTGGGGGCAAGAGTGGGATAAGAATAAAGTAGAAGCAAGTTGTTTCTTCTCCAGTCTGGGACTTTTGGGAAAGGATGGGATGGTGTAGGAGTATGTGCGAAGGACCTTGGGGGACAGGATGAAGGCCCACAGTCTAGGCCAGGGGTGTCAAACTCAAGGCCCAGGGGTTGGATCCAGCCTGTGGGGTGCTTAGTCCTGGCCCGCAGGATTGCCCTGGAAACAGCAAAGGATCGACCCGCGATGCTTCCGCCAGCAAAAACAGAGCTCAGGAGCCTGTTTTTCACTGGCATAGCGCTCGGGCTACCCTAGGCGTCCCTGACATGAGTGACATCAAGCTGGCCACACACACCCCCAAGATCAAACACAACCCCGATGCGGCCCTCAATGAAATTGAGTTTGACACCCCTGTTCTAGGCAATGGTATGATAAGCAGCAACTCACTCCACAAATGGGGGGGGGGGAAACATGGCAGCCAATTCAATGCATCGTTTTCTGGTGCAGGGGTCTCCAACCTTGGCCACTTTAAGCCTGGCGGACTTCAATTCCCAGAATTCCACAGCCAGCAAAGCTTACTCTCTTGCAATCCCTTCCTCTGCAATCTCTCCACTTTAAGAGATTAAAAGAAAAAGAAACAGATATAACTGACTGGGGAATTCTGGGCATTGAAGTCCACCAGGCTTAAAGTGGCCAAGGTTGGAGACCCCTGCCTGCTCTGGAACATTCAAAATTCCTTTTTCTTTGCAGGATGTTATTTCGGTGGCCGGTTCTACACCTTGGAGGATACCTGGCACCCTGATTTAGGGGAACCTTTTGGCATTATGCACTGCGTGGTGTGCACCTGCGAACCAGTAAGTGTCTTTGAAAATCCAGGTTAAAAGGCAGGTGCAATTGAACTGGCCAGTTTTTCCAGATTTCTGGAAATGAGAGATCGTGATACAAGCAAGGACTTACAATAGTTAGTTTAGTGACCATTTGGAAGTTACGACGCCACTGGAAAAAGAAGTGACCGATGACCATTTTTCACACTTGCAGCATTCGCATGGCCATCCAAATTACATTTGGATGCGTGACAATTGGTTCGTGTTTTTGTTAAGCAGTTTATAGAGCATAGTTTATATGCAGTGCTCTATAATTTATAATTTATAGAGCACTGCACACCAGAACAACTAGACACAAGAACAGTTTTCCCCCGAAGGCCATCACTCTGCTAAACAAATAATTCCCTCAACACTGTCAAACTATTTACTGAATCTGCACTACTATTAATCTTCTCATCGTTCCCACCGCCCATCTCCTTCCACTTATGGCTGTATGACTGTGACTTTGTTGCTGGCAATCCTTATGATTTATATTGATATATTGATCATCATTTGTGTTGTAAATGTTGTACCTTGATGAACGTATCCTTTCTTTTATGTACACTGAGAGCATATGCACCAAGACAAATTCCTTGTGTGTCCAATCACACTTGGCCAATAAAAAATTCTATTCTATTCTATTCTATTCTATTCTATTCTATTCTATTTATTTATACATTTTCAGTTTACATAAGTGCTTTGTGAACAGCATATTGTCTGGATCCGTTTGCTTACATAATAATACTTTCCCGGCTCCTAATTTCTACCTCTATTATCCAACCATTTGTAGAACGGGTCCCATGTTAAAAAATATTCTGTATCTTCTTTTTCTTTTGTCTTTAACGTCAATCTGTCCATTTCTGCACTATCTAATTTTTTTTTTAAAATTACATCTTCTTCTGTAGGTGTTCCCTCATTTTTCCAGTACTGCGCAAAAACAATTCTTGCAGCTGTCAAGACATGTAATATTAAATGCAATAGTGGCCAAAATTGTGGAAACCTTTTAGAAAAAGTGTATTTTTTAAAAAAACTAGCTAATAACACACTTTTTGAAGTAGTACCATAAAATTATATATCAATGGAAAGATAATTTAATCAAGAATGTAATGCAAATAACTTTTATAAAAGATTTGCTATTAGAATAGCAGTTATAGTATAAAGAAGAAAAGTGAAACATGTAGAAAAAAATGAGATATACAAAAATTATTACCATAGAAAAAAATGAGATATCCAGAAATGATCACGTCAGTTAAGACTTAGTTGGGTAACCTTTAGCATGAATTACGGCCTTACAACGTCTTCCCATGGAGTGAACCAAGTCTTTTAGTTCTGCAGCTGTTATCATGTGAAACCAAGATTGAATGATTGCTTCAATTAACTGGGGTTTATTGCTGGGTCACTTCTGACTAACAAGTTTCTTTAGTCGGCTCTATAGATTTTCAGTTGGGTTAAGGGCTGGGCTATTCTTAGGCCATTCCAGCAGTGGAATATGATTATCTTGAAACTCCAAAAAAAAAAAAAAAGTGGTGTTATTAGCCATCAAACCTCAAAAATATACTTTTCCCAAAAGGTTTCCACAATTTTGGCATTAGAACATTAGAACAGCTGCAGAACTAAAAAACTAGGTTCACTCCATGGGAAGACATTGTAAGGTCATAATTCATGCTAAAGGTTACCCAACTAAGTATTAACTGACATAGTGATAATTATGATGATCACGTTTTTTCTATGTGTTTCACTTTTCTTCTCTAAAGTGTAACTGCTATTCGAATAGAAAATCTTTCATAAAAGTTATTGCATTACATTCTTGATTAAATTATCTTTCCATTGATATATATAATTTTATGGTACTACTCAAAAAAAAAAAAGTGAGGACATTAGCTAGTTGTAGAAAATACACTTCTCCCAAAAGGTTTCCACAATTTTGGCCACCACTATACATATATTTTATAAATAGAATCTTACACGGGTTCCTTTAAGGATTGGTGCTAACTGCAACTTACAACCTAGTGACCGAAGTTACAACGGAACTGAAAAAAAGGACTTACAACTCTTAAAAACCATTACAGCATCCCATGGTCATGTGATCGAAATTCAGCTGCTTGGCAACTGGTTCATATTTATGACAGTGTCGTGTCCCACTCCTCCGCTGACGGCCGGGTCAGGGAAATCCGAATCAGGCGTGCCTCTGCAGCTCTGCCAAAGTCCTAGCAAAGTCCTCAGGGCAGGCAGGAGACCAGAAAGTGACTTCAGCAAGATATGTTTAGACTTTGCCTGACTCAGAGAATGCCAGAAAGCAGGTCCTTTATATAGGCCATGGGGTGTGGCTCCATGACTCAGCACTTATCCAGGCCTGCCCCTCCCTTCCTTCTATCAAGTCTTCTGACGCGAGGGTCACTCCAGTCTGCAGCTGTTGGTAATTGACCTCCCTCAGGCTCACATGCTGTGGAGGAGGGGGAGGGGTCTAGTTGCTCCGTTTGCCTGGGTATGGAGCCAGAGCTGGGGGTTGGAGGTATTTCCTCCTCTTCAGCCTGTCTGGGCATGGAGCCAGGGCTGGGGCCGGGAGGCATACTAGGACATTCCTCCGTGTTCGGAAGCAGATAAGAAGGCCCCGGCTGCGGTGAGATCGGACGAGACACAACAGACGGTTGCAGTGTCCTGGGGTTATGCGAGCAACATTGCATCACCAAAATTTCCGTTGCTAAGTAAGACGGTTGTTAAGTGCCTTTTGCCCCATTTTACGATCTTTCTTGTCGCAGTGGCTAAGTGAATCACTGCAGCTGATAAGTGAGTAGCAGTGTTTTTAAGTGAATGTGGTTTTTCCCATTGACTTTGCTTGTCAGAAGGTCGTAAAAGGGAATCAAATGATTCCCCGGGGTTGCTGCAACTGTCGTAAATGTGAGTCAGTTACCAAAGATACGAATTTTGATCAGATGAATATGGGGGGAGGGGTGCTGCAATGGACGTCAGTGTGAAAAATGGTCATAAGTCACTTTTTGGTGCCGTGGTAACGTCGAATGGACACTGAATGAATGGTCGCATGTCGAGGATTATCTCTCCTTTGCATATTGAGAACAATTCAAAATGGCTTCCTCCCACACTTTGAAGGAATAGGATTTGGAAGACTTGTGTGAAAATAATTTAATGGATCTATTTGGCTGCCAAAAATGGCGCCACATTCAGAACTCAGGCAAAAATTGATAAGTAATTGTAGCATTCAATGGGGGATTTTGCCTGGATGGGAAGGTTTTGTTTAAAACACAAAGTACTAGGGTTCTACTAGTACAAAACTGGAATATAATCTATTGTAAGAATTTTCTATTTTTTCCCCCACTCCTCCAGCAGAGGAATCGAAGAGGGAAACCTGCAGGCAAAGTCAGCTGTAAGAACATTAAGCACAGCTGCCCCAAACTTCCTTGTGCCGATGCTATTGTGCTTCCAGGACAATGTTGCAAATCCTGCCCCAAAGGTAAGTCAATTACAGGTTGCTGTTGTTGTTGTTAGCTGCGAAGTTGTGTCCGACCCATCGCAACCCCATGGACCACATTCCTCCAGGCCTTCCTGTCCTCTACCATCCTCTGGAGTCCCCTTCTTCTTTTGCCCTCCATCTTTCCCAGCATTAGGCTCTTCTCCAGTGAGTCCTTCTTTCTCATTAGGTGGCCAAAGTATTTGAGTTTCATCTTCAGGATCTGGCCTTCTGAAGAGCAGTCAGGGTTGATCTCCTCTAGGACTGACCGGTTTGATCGCCTTGCAGTCCAAGGGACTCTCAGGAGTCTTCTCCAGCACCAGAGTTCAAAGGCCTCGATTCTTTGGCGCTCAGCCTTTCCTATGGTCCAACCTTCACAGCCATACATTGCAACTGAGAAAACCACAGCCTTGACTATACACATTTTTGTTGGCAGGGTGATGTCTCTGCTTTTTAATATGCTGTCTAGATTTGCCACGGCTTTCCTCCCCAGGAGCAAGCGTCTTTTAATTTCTTGGCTGCAGTCCCCATCTGTGGTGATCTTGGAGCCCAGGAAAATAAAATCTGTCACTACCTCCATTTCTTCCCCATCTATTTGCCAGGAATTGAAAGGGCCGGATGCCATGATCTTCGTTTTCTTAGTTTACAGTGGTGGTCCTCACTGATGGCCTATTTTGTGACCGTCAGACACGAATGGACAAGGGAAACCTTTCCCTTTATATAGTTCTGAGTTTCCAACCACTTGGAACTGAGGAACGAAGCTGTACTGCCTGTGCGCCCATCCTGCGCCCCTCTATCTGAGGCTAGTAGTGAGAGCCGATTCCCTTCCACCATCTTACCATCTCTGCCCCTGCTCCTGGTCCCTCTGATGTTTGCTTACCTGATCCGTTCTATCGTCAGTTCCTTCAGCAGCGATTCATGAGGACTAGAAGCTTTCTCTTTACTATGTGTTGCCAGCTAAACTAGAAAGAGGGGGGGGAAATGAAAGAGACAAAGAAGTAAGCTTTGTTAAAGCTAACCATGGCAGGGCATGTTGGGTGAATTCACTCACCAAGTCTGACCTGGTTAAGCATGCTGTGTGAACCCAGTCATGACCTCTACCCTTTGTTTCATTCTAATTGCCAAGCCCCTACACACACTCTCCTTCCTTCTTTCCTACCTCCTTCCCTCTCTCTCTCTCTCTCTCCTTCCTTCCTTCCTTCCTCCCTCTCTCTCTCTCTCTCCCTTCCTCTTTCTTTCTTTCCTTCCTTCCTTCTTTCCTCCCTCTCTCTCTTTCCTTCCTTCCTCTCTATCTCTTTCCTTCCTTCCCCTTTCTCTTTCCTTCCTTCCTTCCTCTTTTTCTTTCCTTCCTTCCTTCCTTCCTCCCTCTCTTTCCTTCCTTCCTTCCTTCCTTCCTCCCTCTCTTTCCTTCCTTCCTTCCTTCCTCCCTCTCTTTCCTTCCTTCCTTCCTTCCTCCCTCTCTTTCCTTCCTTCCTTCCTCTCTATCTCTTTCCTTCCTTCCTTCCTTCCTTCCTCCCTCTCTTTCCTTTCTTCCTTCCTCCCTCTCTTTCCTTCCTTCCTCCCTTCCTTCCTTCCTTCCTTCCTTCCTTCCTTCCTTCCTTCCTTCCTCCCTCCCTCCCTCCCTCTTTCTCTCTCTCTCTTTCTTTCTCTTTTGGCAGAGAAAGAACGAAACGGAGTCCTTGGAACCATAGACACCCTTACACGCTCACACACGCACATGTTCTCTTGGCAGGCTTCGCCTAAAGATTATTTCCTAGAACAGTCTGTCTCCCCACACCATCCCACCCTGCGCATCCTTCTCTCCCTCCGTCGGTTGCCTCTTTTTCCGTCTCAACTCCGATGTTCAGCGCAGGCTGGTGGCAGGCGGGAGGTGTCCAGCAGGGCAGATGTGCAACCGCCTCTCTTGTTTATTTGGTGTGTGTTGATTTTCGGTGCCCTGCTCTTCCCTTGTATAGTCTATGTTTCTCATGTGTTTAGCTTTCCCGAGATGACTAAAAAGGCGAATGTGTTTATATCGCCATAACACCCTGCTACACACCTGCCCTTGTCTGCTCCCAAACAGCTGGACAGAGCCAATGTTTGGACACGAGGAAGTTGTCTGGAGCCATCTGGGTACCATGAGTAAAAGGGCTTGGAGTTCAATACTAGATGGTCTGCGTAGACGGCCTTTGCTATGTGGAGATTTTCAGTCATCCAGATTCACGGTTGTCCTAAAGGTGTTTTTTTTTTCTTTTGCTTTTTCCAAAAGGCAACTGGACTTTCTTGGTTTTTTTCCCCCTCTTTTTGGGAAAATATTTTGCTTCTGATGAGAAGCCAAAATCAAGAAGCTTCTTAGAGGAGAAGCCAAAAAAAAAAAAAGCCAACACAAGACCTAGTCTGTAATTAACAGAAGGATAGAATCAAGATCACGTGAAGTGTTGATACCACTTTATAAGGCCTTGATAAGACACCCCCCCCCCGGAATATTGCATCTAGTTTCGGTCGCCGCGATGTAAAAAAAATAAAATAAAGATGTTTAGCATTTATTTAGCAACTGTTCCAAGTTGCAACAGCATTGAAAACAGTAACTTACGGCCCAGCGGTGGGATTCAAGTAATTTAACAACCGGTTCTCTGCCCTAATGATTTCTTCCAACAACCAGTTTGCCAAACTGCTCAGAAAGTTAACAACCGGTTCTCCCGAAGTGGTGCGAACTAGCTGAATCCCACCACTGCTTACGGCCATTTCTCACACTTAACGACCGTTGCAGCAGTCGTGACGTGTTTAAAATTTGGATGCTTGGCAACTATTTATGACGGTTGCAGTGTCCCGGGATCACATGATCACTTTTTGCCACCTTGAATAACAGAATAAGAGTTGGAAAGGACCTTGGAGGTCTTCTAGTCCAACCCTCTGCTCAAGCAGGAGATCCTGTCCCATTCCGGACAAATGGTTGTCCAATCTCTTCTTAAAAACTTCCAGTGTCAGAGCATTCACAGGTTCTTGAGGCAAGTAGTTCCACTGGTTAATTGTTCTGTCAACGGGGATACAAAATAACAGAGTAACAGAATGGGAAGGGACCTTGGAGGTCTTCTAGTCCAACCCTCTTTTCAGGCAGGAGATCCTGTCCCATTCCGGACAAATGGTTGTCCAATCTCTTCTTAAAAACTTCCGGTGTCAGAGCATTCACAGCTTCTTGAGGCAAGTAGTTCCACTGGTTAATTGTTCTGTCAACGGGGATACAAAATAACAGAGTAACAGAATGGGAAGGACCTTGGAGGTCTTCTAGTCCAACCCTCTTTTCAGGCAGGAGATCCTGTCCCATTCCGGACAAATGGTTGTCCAATCTCTTCTTAAAAACTTCCGGTGTCAGAGCATTCACAGCTTCTTGAGGCAAGTAGTTCCACTGGTTAATTGTTCTGTCAACGGGGATACAAAATAACAGAGTAACAGAATGGGAAGGGACCTTGGAGGTCTTCTAGTCCAACCCTCTTTTCAGGCAGGAGATCCTGTCCCATTCCGGACAAATGGTTGTCCAATCTCTTCTTAAAACTTCCGTGTCAGAGCATTCACAGCTTCTTGAGGCAAGTAGTTCTACTGAGCTGGGGGGGAGGGGACAGAACACTCCTTCTCGGTCAGATCCAATTTGAACTGAGCTCTTTTGCCAACTCTTTCTCATGGTGGCTGCTTAGCTCCAACAAATGCTTCCTGTTGGGGCCCTAAGGAGCCCGGGCGGGGACCCGAGGAGTGGCTGGCAAGGGAGGGGTGGGTAGAGGCTGGCGAGGTGCCCCTTGATGTGAGTGACATCAAGTTGGCCACACCCACCCAGTCACCTGACCACCTAGCCACACCCACCCAGCCGGTCATTAGGCAGATCATATTAGTGGTCCACCCTGAAGTCCAAAAGGATGGTGACCCCTGACCTATGCCATTTTTCCCAAACCGCATAATATTCCAAATCATCTTTTTCTTTTAATTCTAAGGTTAGTTTATTCATTTCGACACATTCAAATATTTTCTGGATAATCAATCCCTCTGGTGATAAGTTATGTCCTTCAATATTGAGTGACGCAATTCTTGCTGTTGTTAGTATATGTAGGATCAGATATCTTTTTTTTTTTATCAAATTTAGTTTTTAATAGGCATCTCTATTCTCTTGTATGCGTGCCTGGCACACGTGTAAACTGTGTGAAGAAGGATATAGGGGTCTTTTATTTTGAAAGAGAAAATCATTTTTGGGTGTCAGGAGCCGTCAGATTTTCTCCAGCGCATCCATGTTTTGATCACCACAATACAAGAATGACATGGAGACTCTAGAAAGAGTGCAGAGAAGAGCAACAAAGATGATTAGGGGACTGAAGGCTAAAAGATATGAAGAAGGGTGGCAGGATTTGGCTATGTCTAGTTTAATAAAAAGAAGGGCTAGGGGAGACATGATAGCAGTGTTCCAATATCTCAGGGGTTGCCACAAAGAAGAGGGAGTCAAGCTATTCTTCAAAGCACCTTAGGATAGATCAAGAAGCAATGGGTAGAAACTGATCAAGGAGAAGCAACTTAGAACTAAGGAGAAATTCTGACTCGGGGTCTGCTTCAGCCTCCTGGTGCAAGGCTTTGGGCAAAGGCTGGAGGGAAGTGCCACTGGTGGCGAATTGCTGGAGGGCTTTGTTCCAGTGGGACTGCCTCATGGCCTGGAACTGGCTGACCATCTCAGCCCACTGAGCCTCCGGGCGCCAGTACCTGGCCTTACTTTCCCGCAGGTCTTCCCTCTGCTTGGAAAGCCTATGCTTCTAGTCCTCAGTGAGGTGCTTCTACTGAGCTGGGGGGGAGGGGACAGAACACTCCTTCTCGGTCAGATCCAATTTGAACTGAGCTCTTTTGCCAACTCTTTCTCATGGTGGCTGCTTAGCTCCAACAAATGCTTCCTGTTGGGGCCCTAAGGAGCCCGGGCGGGAGAGTGGCTGGCAAGGGAGGGGTGGGTAGAGGCTGGCGAGGTGCCCCTTGATGTGAGTGACATCAAGTTGGCCACACCCACCCAGTCACCTGACCACCTAGCCACACCCACCCAGCCGGTCATTAGGCAGATCATATTAGTGGTCCACCCTGAAGTCCAAAAGGATGGTGACCTTTCCCATATTCCAAATCATCTTTTCTAATTCTAAGGTTAGTTTATTCATTTCGACACATTCAAATATTTTCTGGATAATCAATCCCTCTGGTGATAAGTTATGTCCCTTCCAATATTTATATGCAGGATCAGATATCTTTTTTTTTTAATCAAATTTAGTTTTAATAGGCATCTCTATTCTCTTGTATGCGTGCCTGGCACACGTGTAAACTGTGTGAAGAAGGATATAGGGGTCTTTTATTTTGAAAGAGAAAATCATTTTTGGGTGTCAGGAGCCGTGAGATTTTCTCCAGCGCATCCATGTTTTGATCTCCACAATACAAGAATGACATGGAGACTCTAGAAAGAGTGCAGAGAAGAGCAACAAAGATGATTAGGGGACTGAAGGCTAAAACATATGAAGAACGGTTGCAGGAATTGGCTATGTCTAGTTTAATAAAAAGAAGGACTAGGGGAGACATGATAGCAGTATTCCAATATCTCAGGGGTTGCCACAAAGAAGAGGGAGTCAAGCTATTCTTCAAAGCACCTTAGGATAGATCAAGAAGCAATGGGTAGAAACTGATCAAGGAGAGAAGCAACTTAGAACTAAGGAGAAATTCTGACTCGGGGTCTGCTTCAGCCTCCTGGTGCGGGGCTTTGAGCGAAGGCTGGAGGGAAGTGCCGCTAGTGGTGAAGAGCTGGAGGGCTTTGTTCCAGTGGGACTGCCTCATGGCCTGGAACTGGCTGACCATCTCAGCCCACTGAGCCTCCAGGCGCCAATACCTGGCCTTACTTTCCCGCAGGTCTTCCCTCTGCTTGGAAAGCCTATGCTTCTAGTCCTCAGTGAGGTGCTTCTACTGAGACGGGGGGAGGGGACAGAACACTCCTTCTCTGTCAGATCCAATTTGAACTGAGCTCTTTTGCCAACTCTTTCTCATGGTGGCTGCTTAGCTCCAACAACTGCTTCCTGTTGGGGCCCTAAGGAGCCCGGGCGGGGACCCGAGGAGTGGCTGGCAAGGGAGGAGTGGGTAGAGGCTGGCGAGGTGCCCCTTGATGTGAGTGACATCAAGTTGGCCACACCCACCCAGTCACCTGACCACCTAGCCACACCTACCCAGCCGGTCATTAGGCAGATCATATTAGTGGTCCACCCTGAAGTCCAAAAGGTTCGTGACCCCTGACCTATGCCATTTTTCCCAAACCGCATAATATTCCGAATCATCTTTTTCTTTTAATTCTAAGGTTAGTTTATTCATTTCGACACATTCAAATATTTTCTGGATAATCAATCCCTCTGGTGATAAGTTATGTCCCTTCCAATATTGCGCGAACGCAATTCTTGCTGTTGTTAGTATATGCAGGATCAGATATCTTTTTTTTTTTTAATCAAATTTAGTTTTTAATAGGCATCTCTATTCTCTTGTATGCGTGCCTGGCACACGTGTAAACTGTGTGAAGAAGGATATAGGGGTCTTTTATTTTGAAAGAGAAAATCATTTTTGGGTGTCAGGAGCCGTCAGATTTTCTCCAGCGCATCCATGTTTTGATCACCACAATACAAGAATGACATGGAGACTCTAGAAAGAGTGCAGAGAAGAGCAACAAAGATGATTAGGGGACTGAAGGCTAAAACATATGAAGAACGGTTGCAGGAATTGGCTATGTCTAGTTTAATAAAAAGAAGGACTAGGGGAGACATGATAGCAGTATTCCAATATCTCAGGGGTTGCCACAAAGA
The DNA here is from genome assembly GCF_028640845.1 of Ahaetulla prasina. Classification (NCBI taxonomy): domain Eukaryota; kingdom Metazoa; phylum Chordata; class Lepidosauria; order Squamata; family Colubridae; genus Ahaetulla; species Ahaetulla prasina. The sequence goes on from NC_080544.1 coordinate 106,399,281, forward strand.
AGAGGGAGTCAAGCTATTCTTCAAAGCACCTTAGGATAGATCAAGAAGCAATGGGTAGAAACTGATCAAGGAGAGAAGCAACTTAGAACTAAGGAGAAATTTCCTGACAGTTAGAATAATTAATCAGTGGAACAACTTGCCTCCAGAAGTTGTGAATGCTCCAACACTGGAGGTTTTTAAGAAGATGTTGGACAACCATTTATCTGGAATGGTACATAGACAATAGATATTGTCTTGTCATTCTATCTTGCATTCTTTTCTTTTCTTTTCTCTTCTTTTTTTATGTTTAAAGTTTTTATTAGTTTATAAAATAAAATGCAAAAATGCAAAAGCAAACAGTAGGAAAAACAGGGGAGGAAAGGGGAAAGGGAGAATAATGCACGATTCGCCTTTGCTATTCGGTACAGGAGCTCTTGCCTGCAGTGCCCCGCCGCAGGAATGGCCTGCTTTACCAAGGGCCGGCCTCAATGACGGATCTTGGGATCCACAGAGGTGGCATGCGAAGAGGAAGAGCCTTTGGGGTTTTAGATAGGGCATTTTAAGGGGTGGGAGGGTAGGCGGGTGTTGGGGAAACCCGCGGGTGGGGTATCAGTTCCTCGCATGCTCATGGCGGTGAGTTAATAGGTCCGAAGGTTATGGGGGAGTTCAGGTCCCATTGGTAGAGGTGGTGCTATTTGCACGGTTTGGGGAGGGCAGATTTGGCGGGCGGGGCTCGGATCATATGGGGCGCGCGTTCGATGCTTGCAGGCGATCGCGCGCCCCGAGCCTCCAGACTTCTCCCGTTCCCCGGATAGTCAAGACCCTCAGAGCCTGGGCCTTCGGCTGGTGCTGTGTAATGCACGGTCCGTGGCCAATAAGGCCCCCCTAATTCACGATCTTATTCAGGGGGGTGCCGCGGACTTTATAGGCATTACGGAGACCTGGTTGGGCGCAGAAGGGGGCGTGCCCCTGGTACAGATGTGCCCACCAGGTTTCCGTGCATTCCATCAGCCGAGAGCCCAGGGCAGGGGTGGGGGGGTGGCGGTTGTGATTAGGGAGAGTCTGGAGCCGAGGGAGACCACTGTGCCTCAGATTGTCGGGTGTGAATCCCTCCTTGTGAAGTGGGGCCATAGATGTCAGATGGGCTTGCTGGTCGCGTACCTGGCTCCTTGCTACGTGACAGCTGCCCTGCCCGAGCTCCTGGAGGTGCTTGCTGGGGTGGCAGTTGAGACCCCCAGACTTTTAGTCATGGGGGATTTTAACTTGCCATCTGCCGGCTCGTCATCGACAGCAGCTCGGGAGTTCACGGCTTCCATGACGGCCTTGGACCTGACTCAAGTAGTTGATGGCCCCACCCACACGGGGGGTGGTACACTCGATCTGATTTTTGTCTCTGGTCAGTGGTTGAGAGATCTGGACTTACAGGAAATAGTCATCGAACCTTTGTCATGGTCAGATCACTCTCTCCTTCGCCTGGACTTTCTGACCGCCATCCAACACCGCAGGGAGACGGAGCCGATGCGTTGGTTCCGTCCCAGGCGCCTGATGGACCCTGAGAGGTTCGGACGGAGCTTGGGCCATTCCTGAGGGTCTGGCTCACGGCACGTCTGAGGAACTTGTTGCGGCCTGGGAGCGGGCGCGGGGCCCTTAGATCGTGTCGTGCCTTTGCGGCCTCTGACCCGGCGCAGGTCCCAACCGGCTCCTTGGTTCTCCGAGGAGCTGAGGGGGATGAAGCGCCGGAGAAGACGCCTAGAGAGCATTTGGAGGTCTAGCCGTTCTGAGGCTGATCGGACACTAGTGAAGTCCTATACTAGGACTTACCTAGTGGCATTGAGGGAAGCGAGGCGTTGCTACGCCTCCTCCCTCATTGCGTCGGCAGATAACCGCCCAGCCGCCCTGTTCCGGGTGACTCGCCCTCCTTCATCAGGGGAGCGGGATGACCCGCTGCAGGGACGTGCTGAGGAGTTTAACGGTTATCTATACGATAAAATCGTTCAGCTGCGGGACGGGTTGGACCAAAATTGCGGTGACCCTGGTGAGGTGCCCGAGGGTGGTCTTGGTGACATTGTCTGGGATGAGTTTGACCCTGTGGCTCCCGAGGACATGGACAGGTTGTTGGGTAGGCTGAATGCCACCACGTGTTTACTGGACCCGTGCCCCTCCTGGCTGGTGCTGGCCACTCAGGAGGTGACACGAGGCTGGCTCCAGGCGATTACGACCGCTTCTTTGGTGGAGGGTGTCTTTCCGGCCGCCTTGAAAGAGGCGGTGGTGAGACCCCTCCTTAAGAAGCCTTCCCTGGACCCGGCTGTTTTAGGTAATTATCGTCCGGTCTCCAACCTTCGCTTCGCGGCGAAGGTTGTAGAGAGTATGGTGGCATATCAGTTTCCCCTACACCTGGATGAAACCGTCTATCTAGACCCGTTCCAGTCCGGTTTCCGGCCCGGTTACAGCACGGAGACGGCTTTGGTCGCGTTGGTGGATGATCTCTGGAGGGCCAGGGATAGGGGTTGTTCCTCTGCCCTGGTCCTATTAGACCTCTCAGCGGCTTTCGATACCATCGACCATGGTATCCTGCTGCGCCGGTTGGAGGGATTGGGAGTGGGAGGCACCGTTTATCGGTGGTTCTCCTCCTATCTCTCCGGCCGGTCGCAGTCAGTGTTGACAGGGGGGCAGAGGTCGGCTCCGAGGTGCCTCACTTGTGGGGTGCCGCAGGGGTCGATCCTCTCGCCCCTTCTGTTTAACATCTACATGAAGCCGCTGGGTGAGATCATCAGTGGTTTCGGCGTGAGGTATCAGCTGTATGCGGATGACACCCAGCTGTACCTTTCCACGCCGGACCACCCCAACGGTTATCAAGTGCTGCCCCGGTGTCTGGAGGCTGTCCGGGTCTGGATGGGGAGAAACAGGCCCAAGCCCAATCCCTCCAAGACAGAGTGGCTGTGGATGCCGGCATCCCGGTACAGTCAGCTAAATCCGCGGCTGACCATCGGTGGCGAGTCATTGGCCCCGATGGAGGGGGTGCGCAACTTAGGCGTCCTCCTGGATGAACGGCTGTCTTTAGAAGACCATTTGACGGCCGTCTCCAGGAGAGCGTTTACCAGGTTCGCCTGGTACGCCAGTTGCGCCTTTCTGGACCGGGATGCCCTGTGCACGGTCACCACGCACTCGTGACGTCTCGCCTGGATTACTGCAATGCTCTCTACATGGGGCTCCCTTGAAGGGCATCCGGAGGCTGCAGTTAGTCCAGAATGCAGCTGCGCGGATGATAGAGGAGCCCTCGTGGCTCCCACAGTATATGTAGGATCAGATATCTTTTTTTTTTTTATCAAATTTAGTTTTTAATAGGCATCTCTATTCTCTTGTATGCCTGGCTGGCACACGTGTAAACTGTGAAGAAGGATATAGGGGTCTTTTATTTTGAAAGAGAAAATCATTTTTGGGTGTCAGGAGCCGTCAGATTTTCTCCAGCGCATCCATGTTTTGATCACCACAATACAAAAATGACATGGAGACTCTAGAAAGAGTGCAGAGAAGAGCAACAAAGATGATTAGGGGACTGGAGGCTAAAACATATGAAGAACGGTTGCAGGAACTGAACATGTCTAGTTTGATGAAAAGAAGAAGTAGGGGAGACATGACAGCAGTCTTCCAATATCTCAGGGGCTGCCACAAAGAAGCAGGAGTCAAGGTATTCTCCAAAGCACCTGAGGGTAGAACAAGAAGCAATGGGTGGAAACTAATCAAGGAGAGAAGCAACTTAGAACTAAGGAGGAATTTCCTGACAGTTAGAACAATTAATCAGTGGAACAACTTGCCTCCAGAAGTTGTGAATGCTCCAACACTGGAGGTTTTTAAGAAGATGTTGGACAACCATTTGTCTGGAATGGTACATAGACAATAGATATTGTCTTGTCATTCTATCTTGCATTCTTTTCTTTTCTTTTCTCTTCTTTTTTTATGTTTAAAGTTTTTATTAGTTTATAAAATAAAATGCAAAAATGCAAAAGCAAACAGTAGGAAAAACAGGAGAGGAAAGGGGAAAGGGAGAAGTGTAGAGAAGAAGTATTGACGTCCGACTCCCTCTGGTGCCGTAGAATAAGACAGTAACATCAAACTATAACTTTTTTTACTTTAACATCATAGTATAAACGAGCCATTTCTATAACAACAAATCTATCTAATCACTAAAACCCAAATCAACAGTTCATTTTTTCCCCACCTGAAGCACAAAGTCCAGAAACGGTTTCCAAATAGAAACAAAAATACTTGTGTGGGGTTTTTTTAAGATCAAAGCAGTCAATTTAGGCATTTCTGCTAATTCCATCAGCTTTTGCAGCCATTCTTCCATCCTTTTTTCTACATAAAGTTGTTTTGCTGCCATCAATATATATATATCATAAAACTTTTGTCCCCAAATCTTTTTTTCATTAAACCCGAAAGATAAGTTCTTTTCTCTTCTTGTGTCCCGTGGTTCAAGTTCTGTTTTACTAATTTAACCCCTGCAGTGATCCACTTAGCAACTGTCGCAGGGGAGATTGTACAATGGAGCAAAATTCACTTAACAAATGTCTCGCTTAGCAACATAAATGGGGGGGCACTCAATTGTGGTCGTAAGTCGAGGATTACCTGTATACGGATGACACCCAGCTGTACCTTTCACGCGGACCACCCCAACGGTTATCAAGTGCTGTCCCGGTGTCTGGAGGCCGTGCGGGTCTGGATGGGGAGAAACAGGCTCAAGCTCAATCCCTCCAAGACAGAGTGGCTGTGGATGCGGCATCCCGGTACAGTCAGCTAAATCCGCGGCTGACCATCGGTGGCGAGTCATTGGCCCCGATGGAGGGGTGCGCAACTTAGGCGTCCTCCTGGATGAGCGGCTGTCTTTAGAAGACCATTTGACGGCCGTCTCCAGGAGAGCGTTTACCAGGTTCGCCTGGTACGCCAGTTGCGCCTTTCTGGACGGGATGCCCTGTGCACGGTCACTCACGCACTCGTGACGTCTCGCCTGGATTACTGCAATGCTCTCTACATGGGGCTCCCTTGAAGGGCATCCGGAGGCTACAGTTAGTCAGAATGCAGCTGCGCGGATGATAGAGGAGCCCTCGTGGCTCCCACAGTATATGTAGGATCAGATATCTTTTTTTTTTATCAAATTTAGTTTTTAATAGGCATCTCTATTCTCTTGTATGCCTGGCTGCACACGTGTAAACTGTGAAGAAGGATATAGGGGTCTTTTATTTTGAAGAGAAAATCATTTTGGGTGTCAGGAGCCGTCAGATTTTCTCCAAGCGCATCCATGTTTTGATCACCACAATACAAAAATGACATGGAGACTCTAGAAAGAGTGCAGAGAAGAGCAACAAAGATGATTAGGGGACTGGAGGCTAAAACATATGAAGAACGGTTGCAGGAACTGAACATGTCTAGTTTGATGAAAAGAAGAAGTAGGGGAGTCATGACAGCAGTCTTCCAATATCTCAGGGCTGCCACAAAGAAGCAGGAGTCAAGGTATTCACCAAAGCACCTGAGGGTAGAACAAGAAGCAATGGGTGGAAACTAATCAAGGAGAGAAGCAACTTAGAACTAAGGAGGAATTTCCTGACAGTTAGAACAATTAATCAGTGGAACAACTTGCCTGCAGAAGTTGTGAATGCTCCAACACTGGAGGTTTTTAAGAAGAGATTGGACAGCCACTTGTCAGAAATGGTACATAGACAATAGATATTGTCTTGTCATTCTATCTTGCATTCTTTTCTTTTCTTTTCTCTTCTTTTTTATGTTTAAGTTTTATTAGTTTATAAAATAAAATGCAAAATGCAAAAGCAAACAGTAGGAAAACAGGAGAGGAAAGGGGAAAGGGAGAAGTGTAGAGAAGAAGTTTTGACGCCCGACTCCCTCTGGTGCCGTAGAATAAGACAGTAACATCAAACTATAACTTTTTTTACTTTAACATCATAGTATAAACGAGCCATTTCTATAACAACAAATCTATCTAATCACTAAAACCCAAATCAACAGTTCATTTTTTCCCCACCTGAAGCACAAAGTCCAGAAACGGTTTCCAAATAGAAACAAAAATACTTGTGTGGGGTTTTTTTAAGATCAAAGCAGTCAATTTAGGCATTTCTGCTAATTCCATCAGCTTTTGCAGCCATTCTTCCATCCGTTTTGTACATAAAGTTGTTTTGCTGCCATCAATATATATATATATATCATCAAACTTTTGTCCCCAAATCTTTTTTCCATTAAACCCGAAAGATAAGTTCTTTTCTCTTCTTGTGTCCCATGGTTCAAGTTCTGTTTTACTAATTTAACCCCTGCAGTGGTCCACTTAGCAACTGTGGCAGGGGAGATTGTACAATGGAGCAAAATTCACTTAACAAATGTCTCGCTTAGCAACATAAATGGGGGGGCACTCAATTGTGGTCGTAAGTCGAGGATTACCTGTATACAATGGTGAAATCCAAATTTTTTACTACCAGTTCGGTGGGCGTGGCTTGGTGGGCGTGGTGTGATTTGGTGGGCATGGTGTGATTTGGTGGGCGTAGCTTGGTGAGTGTGGGAGGGGAAGGATATTGCAAAATCTCTATTCCCACCCCACTCTGAGGCCAGCCAGAGGTGGTATTTGCCAGTTCTCTGAACTACTCAAAATTTCCACCACTGGTTCTCCAAACTGCTCAAAATTTCCGCTACCAGTTCTCCAGAACCTGTCAGAACCTGCTGGATTTCACCCCTGCTGCATATGGATTGGCTCTTATTTTTGACGCTTCAAATCTCTTCCTGTTCTCCTTCGCTCAGCCCCCGCCAACATCGCGGAGAAGAGATCTGAGCAGCTGTTGGACAAGATGGAATACTCCCAGGAGAAAGAAGACGGCTTACACAGGAACTACAACGACCGTGCCTACTTCAGCTCTCAGGACTTGATCCGAGATGACAGCCAGATAGGTATGGGTGAGGCGGTGCCCAGATTCCAGGGTGCGTGTTTTTGCGTGTAACCACAGGATGTAGTATTACAGACTTTTATTTTCCAGAGATACTGAGGTGATCCTGGACTTACAATAGGTTGTTTAGTGACCGTTTGAAGTTACAACAGCCCTTGAAAAAGTGACTTATGACCATGAGCTGTGGTGGCGCAGTGGTTAGAATGCAGTATTCCAGGCTAATTTTTTTTTTTTGTTTACATTTATATCCCGCCCTTCTCCGAAGACTCAGGGCGGCTTACAGTGTATAAGGCAATAGTCTCATTCTATTTGTATATTTACAAAGTCAATTTATTGCCCCCCCAACAATCTGGGTCCTCATTTTACCTACCTTATAAAGGATGGAAGGCTGAGTCAACCTTGGGCCTGGTGGGACTTGAACCTGCAGTAATTGCAGGCAGCTGTGTTTTAATAACAGGCTTCTTACAGCCTGAGCCACACCGTGGCCCTCACTGTAATTCAACTCACTGCCAGCAGTTCGACTCTCGCCAAGCTTAGGGTTGACTTAGCCTCCCATCCTTCCGAGGTCGGTAAAATGAGGATCCAGATCGTTGGGGGTAAATACGCTGACTCTGTAAACCGCTTAGAGAGGGCTGTAGAGCACTGTGAAGCGGTATATAAGTCTAAGTGCTGTTGCTAATGCTATTTTTCACACTTGTGACCATTGCAGTCATGTGATTTACATTCGGATCCTTGACAATTGGTACATATTTATGACGGTTTCAGTGTCCTGGGGTCACGTGACCTCCGGACAAGCAAAGTCAATGGGGAAGCCGGATTCACTTCACCAACCCTGTTGCTAACTTAACTTTTGCAGGGATTCACTTCATAACTAACACTGGCATGGAAAGTCATAAAACGAGACAAAACTCACGTAACCAATTTCTCGCTCGGCGGTATAAATTTTGGGACTCCATTCTGGTCGTACGTCGAGGTGCACCTGCACGCGTTTCATTTCAGGCTAAGCGAAATGAAACGCATGTGGGCCGACTCTGCCCACAGCCAGGTGTTCGATCCTGACCGGCTCAAGGTTGACTCGGCCTTCCATCCTTCCGAGGTCGGTCAAATGAGGAGCCAGATTGTTGAAGGGGGCAAATAGGCTGACTCTGTAAACCGCTTAGAGAGGGCTGTAAAGCACTGTGAAGCGGTATATGAGTCTAAGTGCTACTGCTATTGCATTTTGGCAAAATCGGCACAAAACTATGGGATGCCGCCAACAGCTGTATTTGCAGTCCGTTTTTTTTGTGTTTTTTTAAATTTGCATTTATATCCCACCCTTCTCCAAAGACTCAGGGCGGCTTACACTATGTCAAGCAATAGTCTTCATCCATTTGTATATATATATATATATTTTATTGAAAAAGTTTTAAAAAAACAAAAACATTTCCCCCTTTTTCCCCCCTCCCTCCCAAAAACAAACAAACAACCCTTCCCCCTCCCTCCCCCCACCCCGGCTTCCCGGGTCAATCACAAGGTATTGTTATACATAAACCAAACATAGAATAAAATTTTCCCTTCCAATCCAAATAACCACATCCAAAGCTTTTCATCTCCCAACCCCCTCCCCATTACATAAAATAACTTTCTAATTATTCAAAGGCAATCTGATATTTCTTAATCTGATATCTATTTTGTAGATAATCAATCCATCCATTTGTATATTATATACAAAGTCAACTTATTGCCCCCAACAGTCTGGGTCCTCATTTTACCTCCCTTATAAAGGATGGAAGGCTGAGTCAACCTTGGGCCTGGTGGGGCTTGAACCTGCAGTAATTGCAGGCAGCTGTTGTTAATAACAGACTGCATTAGTCTGTTGAGCCACCAGAGGCCTTTTTTTTTTGCCGAGCATCTAAAGTACAGGTAGTCCCTGACTTACAACAGCTCATTTAGTGACCGTTGGAAGTTGCAGGGGCACCGAAAATGGTGACTATACGATCATTTTTCACACTTATGACCGTTGCAGCATTGCCCCGTGATCGTGTGATTTAAATTCGGGTGATTGACCACTAACTCATATTTATGACGGGAACAGTCTCCTGGTGGGGGGTGTGTGGGGGTGTCATATGAACCCCTTTTGCGACCTTCTGACAAGCCCAAGTCAATCGGGAAGCCAGATTCACTTAACAAGCGTGTTACTAATTCAAACAACTACATCGATTCACTTTAACAAATGTGGTGAGAAAAGTCGTAAAAATGTGGCAAAATTCATTTAACACTTTTCTCACTTGGCAACATCGGTCTTGGATTTAATTGTGGACGTAAATTGAGGACTGCCTATACAGTCACATGACCACGAGAACCCTCCCTCTGTCGGAATTTCAAATCTGGATTGGAAACTCCATTATAACTTTTGAATTCTCGCTATATGAGCAGTCGTAAGTCAAGGACTCCCTGTATTTTAATAATAAATAAATGAATGGAATGGAATGGAATAGAATAGAATAGAATAGAATAGAATAGAATAGAATAGAATAGAATAGAATTCTTTATTGGCCAAGCGTGATTGGACACACAAGGAATTTGTCTTTGGTGCATATGCTCTCAGTGTACATAAAAGAAAAGATACGTTCATCAAGAATTATGAATAGGATAGGATAGGATAGAATAGAATAGAATAGAATAGAATAGAATAGAATAGAATAGAATTTTTTATTGGCCAAGTGTGATTGGACACACAAGGAATTTGTCTTTGGTGCATATGCTCTCAGTGTACATAAAAGAAAAGATACGTTCATCAAGAATTATGAATAGGATAGGATAGGATAGAATAGAATAGAATAGAATAGAATAGAATAGAATAGAATAGAATAGAATAGAATTTTTTATTGGCCAAGCGTGATTGGACACACAAGGAATTTGTCTTTGGTGCATATGCTCTCAGTGTACCTAAAAGAAAAGATACGTTCATCAAGAATTATGAATAGGATAGGATAGGATAGAATAGAATAGAATAGAATAGAATAGAATAGAATAGAATAGAATAGAATTTTTTATTGGCCAAGCGTGATTGGACACACAAGGAATTTGTCTTTGGTGCATATGCTCTCAGTGTACCTAAAAGAAAAAATACGTTCATCAAGAATTCTAAGGTACAACACTTATGAATGAATTTATAATAAATAAATGAATTTATTTCCAGGTTGCATGCAATGTAAAATCACACCAACTTCTCCTTTTTGCTTCTCAGATTTTGTGGCATTGCTGATCGGGGGCTCAGATCCGAGGGGGGCTGCCACCAGTGCGGTGGCGAAAGCCAGGTTCACTCTCACACACTTGCATCTGATCTTCTCCATTAACTATGAAAGGTGGGTGAGCCTCAGTCGCGTCTCCATCTGATGTCTTAGTGGACAACCAGCTACATAGGAGCCAATGGTGTGCGGCGGCAGCCAAAAAAGCCAATGTAATCCTAAATTGCATTAACACAGGGATACAGTCAGGGGTGAAATGCTACCGGTTCAGGCCGGTTCTCCCGAACCGGTAGTAAAAAATGCTACTGGTTCGGGCGAATCGCGATTTCCGACGATCAGCTGGGTGACGATCAGCTGTGACCTGTGATTTATATTAGCTAGAATCCTCAGATTTCCTGCTTTCTAGCTAATCTAAATTGCGTGGCACAGTGGATTCCCGCCCACCCGCCCCCATCCGCTCGCTGTTCTACTTACCTTTGCAGACTTGGAAGGCTTCAAAAGGTTCCTTTTTTAGCACTGTGTGGGCGTGCCTCAGGCATGCATGTGTGAAAAGTGTGGATGCACGTACAAAGTGCTCACTCAGTAGCAGACTCAAAGAACCGGTAGCAGATGTCAGAGGATTTCACCGCTGGATACAATCAAGATCAAGCGAGGTACTAACACCACTCTATAAAGCCTTAGTAAGACCACACCTAGAATACTGCATCCAGTTTTGGTCACCACACTATAAAAAAAAGGATGTTGAGACTCTAGAAAGGGTGTAGAGAAGAGCAACCAAGATGATCGGAGGGACTGGAGACTAAAAGATACAAAGAACGGTTGCAGGAACTGGGCATGGCTAGTCTAGTGAAGAGAAGGACCAAGGATGACATGGTAGCAGTGTTCCAATATTTGAGGGGCTACCACAGAGAGGAGGGGGTCAGGCTGTTTTCCAAAGCACCTGAAGGCTAGACAAGGAAAAATGGAGGGAAACTGAACACGGAGAGGTTCAACCTAGAACTAAAAAGAACTTTTCTGACAGTGAGAACAATCAACCAATGGAACAGAAGTTGCCTTCAGAAGTTGTGGGAGCTTCATCACTGGAAGTTTTCAAGAAGATACCAGACTGCCATGGTGTAGGGTCTCCTGTTTGGGTGGGGGATTGGACTAGATGACCTACAAGGTCCCTTCCAACTCTTGTTGTTCTATTATTCTGATGTCCTCCCCCCCCTTAGATTTATAGGAATGAGGTGGAGGAATTTACCGTAAGAGGCCAGACCCAACCAGTGACATACAAGACAAACCAAAGAATCATAAAATGCATGTATTGGAAGGGACTTCAGAGGTAATCTAGTTGAACTCTCCGGGTCATCTCCATGAAGATCTGTGTAGGCATCTCCATGAAGATCTGTGAACAGTGGCCACCCAGCTCTGGTTTTAACAACTTCAGCAAGGGAGAAGCCATCCATGGAATGTCCAACCTTGGCAACTTTAAGACTTCAACTCCCAGAATTCCCCAGCTGGCCATGCTTAACAGAATACACAGATGTATGTATCTATATATATAAAGCCAAATACCACTCACTCATCACAAAATCTCCAGAACCGTAAAGTCTACAAACTTGAAATTTGGCATGTATGTTCCTCTTGGCTTCTAGGTGCTCGCTAAGAAAGGATTTTTCAAAATGACGATCAGATCATTAGTATTTCATATACAGTATTCTATATTTACACACTCTGATGCTAAGGAGCTAGACGTTCTGCTCCCCCTCCCCACCTGAAAAGAACTCTGTTCCAACTGCCAATTGCCTTAAATCAACACGCTCTGATGCTACAGTTACACATTCTACATTAAGTGCCAGACTTTAAGTGTCAATTTATCAAGCCCAGTCACATAGTTCCTTAGCGAAGCACCCAGCTAGTCCATGATAAGATAAATGCCAAACTCTTCCTTGGGTTTCAGTACAGCTACTATCCTCTCCGCGTCCGTTTCTTCTCCCTTGTACTCTGCAGTCCATTTGCGATAAGCAGCTGGTATTTCTCCAGTCACTTTACGAAACGCCAGGCGCCAGGCGCCGGGGAATTCTAGCCTGGCTTTGCACCGGTTTCATCCCTGGTCCAAAGCTATCTCACAGAGTTAGGATGACTGAATGCAACTTGGCAAGCCAGGAGGGAGGAGGGAGCGGAACGGAGGGGGTTCATGGTCCAACGAACAGTTTGGGGGCTTTATGGTCCCATACTTCTGCATACTCAAGTCTTTCTCCAAATAAAACGGGGGAGGTTTTTATAGGGTTTTGTCTCTCTGCCTTGTGCGTGGCTGGGGAAGGAAAAGGAGGGAGGAGGGGGGGAGTACCGATGTTGATTGATTTAACCTTCCTTCCTGCAATTGCAAAATCTGCTTGCTGCATGAACTGCGAGGCACCCAGCCTCTCCTCGGTGGAGGGACACCCACCCCCCTTCCTCTGTTTTTTTCCAACCCTTTGCATAGCCGAGTGATGAGTAATTTCCAAATGTGTGCGCTTGATTCCCCCAGAGCAGCCTTCGTGGTTGTTATGATTCCCGGCAAGGCCAAAAACATGACAGCTTCTCAACCCTGGAGAAGCCAAGATGCTCCCTCTGCCTTTGGGGCGAGGTGGGGGGGAGTTGGATGGGGCGGGGGGGGGGGAGAAGCGTGGAAAGGAATTGTTTTTGGCTGCCAAATCACCGTTTCCTTTATTTATGTAAAGATTCACATGGAGGGGGGGAAGGTTGGTGAGACGAGGGAGGGCTGTTTGTTCTTAACTTTTTTTTTTTAGAAGCAATTGGGCCTCTCTGAAAGTGCAGCCTATTATTATTATTATTATTATTATTATTATTATTATTATTATTATTATTATTATTATTATTATTATTATTATTATTGATAAAACTGCTTTTGTTTCATAGAATAGAATAGAATAGAATAGAATAGAATAGAATAGAATAGAATAGAATAGAATAGAATAGAATAGAATAGAATTTTTATTGGCCAAGTGTGATTGGACACACAAGGAATTTGTCTTGGTGCATCTGCTCTCAGTGTACATAAAAGAAAAGATACCTTCATCAAGGTACAACATTTACAACACAATTGATGGTCAATATATCAATATAAATTGATATATTTATTTATATATATTTAGCGAGTTCGAAAGTCACCGTGAAAATTCGGTGTCCCGCTGAATGTTTTCGAAAAGAAGCTTTACAAAATTAACTTCTTCGCTGAGCGACGGAGAACTGCAGTTGGGACTGAAATTTCCATCACTCAAGTCAGGCGCTTGTTAAGGGGAGGGTCACACCCAATGTTGCAGTTAAGCGAATCAGCCCGTTGTTAAGCCAATCCGGCTTTCCCCCATTGACTTAGCTTCTCCGAAGCCCCTGGAAGTTGGTAAAGGCTGATCACGTGACCTCAAGAACCTACAACTGTTGTAACTACATGTGGGTTGCCAAGGGCCCTAATTTTGATCACATGACTTTGGGCGGGGGCTGCAAACAGTCATAAGGACGAGGACTGATCATAAGCCACCGTTTTCCATACTGGTCTAACTTTTCAATACTGTCATGAAATGAATGGTCGTAAGTTGATGACCAGCTGTGTTCTCACCTCGGTATGGTAGGCAGATACTAGCATTAACACCTTTTGATGTTCAGATGGATTGTTCTGTCCCCCTCGCCTCAGTCCGAGCGATGACTTAATTAGCCGGCACTATCAACTCTGGCAGCAAACTAGCGAGCGTTTGCCAAGTGTCTCTGTTATCTCCCTTGATGCCGATGAGTCAACGAACAGTACTTCAGCTCTAGTCAAGCAGTTGATTTGCCTGCTACGAAGAGGCATAGCAGCCCTCGCTGGTTTTATATCCTGTGAGGTGTGGCTCCATGACTCAGCACTTCCTAGGCCTGCCCCACCCCTGCTTCTGTTGTTCCCGCCTCTCCTGCCTACGAAACCTAGGGTCCAGCCAGGCCTGATTGCCATCAGCTGGGTCTGGAGGCCTGGCCTGGGGGGAGGGAAGAGTCAGGAGATGGAGGCCTCGTTATCTCCTCCACCTGGCCTGCTTCTGGCTCCTGGAGCTGAGCCAGGGAAGCCGGTGCTCCTGAGGTAAGTCCTGACGGCCCTTCCCCCTCACTTTCCAAGTCACTTTCTGGCAGGGGGCCCGGCTCGGTGGGCGCAGACACAACATGGATAGCTAGAGAAATCACAGGCAGTCCTTAACTTACAACAGTTCATTTAGTGACTGGTCAAAGTCACAACGGCACCGAAAAAGGTGAATTACGACCGCTCCCGTATCCCCATGGTCACTGTAAGTTCTATTTGGCTTGACTCACGTTTATGACGATTGCAGGGTCCCAGAGTCACGTGGATCCTCTTTTGCAACCTTCTGAGGGAGCAAAGTCAACGGGGGCAAGCCAAATTCACTTAACGACCCTGTTATTCATTTAAGAACCGCAGTGATTCACTTAACAAATGTGGCAAAAAAAGTCGTAAAAAGAGGCAAAACTCACTGGACAAATTTCCTCATTGAGCAACAAAATTTTGGGCTCCGTGGTGGTCATAAAGTGAGGACTATTTATAATCTCAATTTTTGGAAAGTGACTTCAACACTTGGAAGTCCTTTCTTGATGTTGGGTACCATTTCAGGAAACTCAAATCTATATCTATTATATCTATATATCTATTTCTATATATTTATATATCTATATATCTATATACAGTCTATACATTTATTTATTTACAATATATAATCATATATATAAGCATAAGTATGTAATAACTATATTAATTGGATATAACGAAGGAAAACAATAGGACAGGAACGGTAGGCACATTTGTGCTCTTATACATGCCCCTTACAGACCTCTTAGGAATGGGGTGAGGTCAATAGTAGATAGTCTTTGGTTGAAGTTTTGGGGATTTTGAGAAGAGACCACAGAGTCCGGTAGTGTATTCCTAGCATTAGCAACTCTGTTACTGAAGTCATATTTTCTGCAATCAAGATTGGAGCGATTCACTTTAAGCTTAAATCTATTGTTTGCTCATGTATTGTTGCGACTGAAGCTGAAGTAGTCTTTGACAGGAAGGACATTGTAATAGATGATTCTATGAGTTAAACTCAGGTCATGTCAAAGGCAGCGGAGTTCTAAATTTTCTAAACCCAGGATTTCAAATCTGGTGGCTTAAGGTATTTTGTTGTATTCAGAGGAGTAGAGAACTCTTCTTGTAAAATATTTCTGTTCAATTGTATTGATGTCAGAAATGTGGTATGGGTTCCAGACAGTCAAGCTGTATTCAAGAATTGGTCTAGCAAATGTTTTATATGCTCTGGTTAGTATCTATATATCTACATCTATATATCTACATATCTATACATCTACATCTATTTGTTTTCTGAGGTTTTCGCGGGTGTTTGTAGGTCTTTGGTTATTCGGGTTTTCTCCCGCGTAAAATTGTAAGTGTCTTGGCGACGTTTCGACGAAGTCTCATTCGTCATCTTCAGGGTTCAGCTTTGTGCACGAAGCTGAACCCTGAAGATGACGAATGAGACTTCGTCGAAACGTCGCCAAGACACTTCCAATTTTACGCGGGAGAAAACCCGAATAACCAAAGACCTATATCTACATCTATCTATCTATCTATCTATCTCTATCTATCTATCTATCTATCTATATCTATCTATCTATCTATCTATCTATCTATCTATCTATCTATCTATCTATCTATCTATCTATCTATCTATCCATCCATCCATCCATCCATCCATCCATCCATCCATCTGAATATTTCTGTTGCTGAAGTGTTAATTTCTACTCACATCCTCTGTTTCTTGTCTAGGCTGAGCCAACCAATCCGCGTCCGTTTCTTGGAGCCAGATGGGACGGTCCTTTTCGAACATCCTATACAACAGGGCACCATCTTCCAAGATGGTATGGTAAGTGGACCACAATCAATCAGCATAGCTCTGGAAGGGACCTTGGAGGTCTTCTAGCCCAACCTGTTGTGTCTCGTCCGATCTCACCACAGCCAGGGTCCTCTTATCTGCTTCCGAACACGGAGGAATGTCCTAATATGCCTCCCGGCCCCAGCCCTGGCTCCATGCCCAGACAGGCTGCAGAGGAGGAAGTATCTCCAGCCCCCAGCTCTGGCTCCATGCCCAGGCAAACGGAGCAACTAGACCCCTCCCCCTCCTCCACAGCATGTGAGCCTGAGGGAGGTCAATTGCCAACAGCTGCAGACTGGAGTGACCCTTGCGTCAGAAGACTTGATAGACGGAGGCAACAGAAGGAAGGGAGGGGCAGGTCTGGATAAATGCTGAGTCATGGAGCCACACCCCATGGCCTATATAAAGGACCTGCTTTCTGGCATTCTCTGAGTCAGGCAAAGTCTAAACATATCTTGCTGAAGTCACTTTCTGGTCTCCTGCCTGCCCTGAGGACTTTGCTAGGACTTTGGCAGAGCTGCAGAGGCACGCCTGATTCGGATTTCCCTGACCCGGCCGTCAGCGGAGGAGTGGGACACGACACAACCCCCTGCTTAAGCAGGAGACCCTATATATCAGGGATGTCAAACTCAAGGCCTGGGGGCCGAATCCGGCCCTCCGGGTGCTTAGATCTGGCCCATGGGGCTGTCCTGGAAACATCAATGGATCGGCCCGCAGTGCCTCTCCCAGTGAAAACGGATCTCGGGATGGCTGTGGGTGGTCCTCCCAAGCTCCATTTTTGCTGGCAGAGGGTTGCAGGAAGCCACTGCAGCCAAAAACGGAGCTCGAGAGCCCGTTTTTGCTGGCAGAGTGTCAGGGTTCCAAGGAACACCCCCAACGAAATAAAGCTCTGAGGCATGAGATTCCTCAAAGTTCCAATTTATTAGAGATGTCATGTTGGCACACAGCTGGGAAAACCCGAAACGGAAAGCTTCCTGGTTTTCCACACCCAGTTGACAGTTCACAGCCCTGCCCCATACCCACAAGTTCATCACACTGTCCAAACAACTCTTCACACTCAATTGGATACAATCTTCAGGCAGTCTCCATCAGACGCAGGCAAAAGTCCTTGAATACAGAATGTTGTTATGACTAACTTTCTACCACTCCAAAAACAACCCCCTCCCAACTTCCCCAGCTAAAATATGTGGCAGTTAAGAAGCAAAAAGAAAATTGCCTTCCAAAACTGACACAGAGGGCTTGGGATGCCACCGGCGCACTAGACACAAGTGACGTCGTGTTGGCCACACCCACCCTGGCCACTCCCACCCTGCCCCCCGCCAAGGTCAAACGCAACCCTGATGCAGCCATCAATGAAATCAAGTTTGACATTCCTGCAGTGCAATATGAACCTTGATTATTGGTTTGGCGGCCCTAGGTATCCATCCATACCTCGCCTCTTCTTCTTTTCTAGATCTGTGGCATGTGGCGGAATTTGCAGAAGGCTTCCATCCGACTCTTGAAGGTGGATCAAATGCGCATAACCCTGATCACCCAGACTCATCCTGCAGGGGAGGTTCAAGGCCAGATTGTCAAGCATCGGGCCCTCTTTGCAGGTAAACTATGGTTTAGGTAACCAGGGTTATCCTGGGGAATTTTTTTCAAGACTGGGAAGTTTTTAACTTTTCATGTGACAAAAAAAAAGAGTCTGCAAAGCTGGTTCAAAGGATAAGGCACCCTTAATGTAGAACAAGGAACTTCAACCTGGGCAACTTTAAGACTTGTGGACTTCAACTCCCAGAATTCCTCAGCCAGCAAAGCAAAGCTGGCTGAGGAACTCTGGGAGTTGAAGTCCACAAGTCTTAAAGATGCCAAGGTTGGAGACCCCTGATATCATCTCAATCTACTTAGACAACTTAAATAAGGGTTGAACTTGACCTACTCTGGCTTCGTGGCTTTTCTTTTCTTCCATGTATTGAACTACAACTCCCAGAATTTCCATTAGTTTGGGATCTTGTTGCCAAGTATCCTGGGACTTGTAGTTCAAGATATTTGATGGGACCTACAGTGATGAAGGCCGTGTTTGAATGTTGAAATTTAGGGTGTTGATTAGATTTGGTTCCAAGCTCACAAAATGTAGACCAGGGATATTGAACCTTGGCAACTTGAAGACTTGTGGACTTCAACTCCCAGAATTCCTCAGCCAACCATGCTGGGGAATTGTGGGAGTTGAAGTCCACAAGTCTTAACAGTTGCCAGGGTTGGATATCACTGCTGTAGAAATGGCAGTGAAAAATTAAGAAACTTTTGGGGGCGAGTCATTGGCCCCAATGGAAAGGGTGCGCAACTTGGGTGTTCTCCTGGATGGACGGCTGTCGTTTGAAGAACATTTGATGGCTGTCTCCAGGAGAGCTTTTCACCAGGTTCGCCTGGTTCGCCAGTTGCGCCCCTTCCTTGATCGGGATGCCTTATGCACGGTCACTCATGCTCTTGTTACCTCTCGCTTGGATTATTGCAATGCTCTCTACATGGGGCTCCCCTTGAAGTTCACTCGGAGGCTTCAGTTAGTCCAGAAAGCAGCTGCGCGGGTGATAGAGGGAGCCGCACACGGCTCCCATGTAACACCACTCCTGCGCAGTCTGCACTGGCTGCCTGTGGTCTTTCGGGTGCACTTTAAGGTTTTGGTCACTACCTTTAAAGCGCTCCATGGCTTGGGGCCTGGGTACTTACGGGACCGCCTACTGTTACCTCATGCCTCCCACCGACCCGTACGCTCACACAGAGAGGGACTTCTCAGGGTGCCGTCCACCAAGCAATGCCGGCTGGCGGCCCCCAGGGGAAGGGCCTTCTCTGTGGGGGCTCCTACCCTCTGGAACGAACTTCCCCCTGGCTTGCGCCAAGTGCCTGATCTTCGGTCCTTTCGCCGCGAGTTGAAAACGTATTTATTTACTCGCGCGGGGCTGGCTTAAATTTCAAATTTTTAATTTTTAAATTTTAAATTTCTAGATGAATTTTAAGGGTTTTTAGATTTTAAATGTTTTTAAATTTTCGGCCAATTATATAATAAGTTTTTAAATTTTGTTTTAATTGTACATTGCTTGTGTTCTTATTTTTGGCTGTAAACCGCCCTGAGTCCTTTGGGAGAAGGGTGCTATAAAAATCTAAAAAATAATAATAATAATAATAATAATAAAACAACTATTTTGAAAACAGAAATGTGTGAGAAAGAAACTCAAGGTTGCCTTGGCTTCCCTGACTTTAGTGTGAAAGAGAGACAGAAGAAAAAAATGCTGCTTTACCATTTTAATATATTAATACTATAGCAATGTTGTAGAATTCTAATGTTTCTTGTCAGGTCTTTCTCCTCACCTGGTTTGTCCTGTGGGCTGACATGAGTTTATTTTGTCTCACAAACTACCTTATAAGTCTCAGAACACGGGAATAGACCCATAGTTACATATGCGACCCTGAACCCTCAAAATGAAAAGAAAATAAGAAATGATGGTGTCTGTAATCCCAATTTCTAACTACCTCCAGATATTTGAATTTGCCACTGACCCCATTAAAATAAAGGTCTTATATCTCTTCTGTTGTTTCAGAGACTTTCAGCGCCATCTTGACCTCCGTGGACCCGACTCCCCTTAACATGGGAGGCATCGCTATGCTGACCCTGAGTGACACAGAGAATAATCTGCATTTTGTCCTGGTTACTAAGGGGTTTCTGGAGTCGGCTGACAAAAGTGAGCAAGGCCAACAGGGGAGGCAGCGAGTCACGACTGAAAAAATTCTCTCAGCCAGTTAGTGAAGATTAAACCAGTCCAGCCCAGTGGGTTACAGCCAGAGTTTTGCATGGGATATGTCTATCGCAAAGAGATAGTTAAAGACCAAATGTGAATTAAATTGTAGAACAGAATAAGAATAGAATAGAATTAGAATAGAATAGAATAGAATAGAATAAGAACAGATTTGAATAGAATGAGAATGAGAATAGAATAGAATAGAATAGAATAGAATAGAATAGAATAGAATAGAATAGAATAGAACAGGAACAGAACAGAATTAGAACAGAGTTAGAACAGAACAGAATAAGAAAAGAACAGAACAGAACAGAATAGAACAGAATAGAATAGAATTAGAATAGAATAGAATAGAATAGAACAGAATAGAATAGAATGAATAGAATAGAATAGAACAGAATAGAATAGAATAGAATAGAACAGAACAGAACAGAATTAGAACAGAGTTAGAACAGAACAGAACATAGAGTAGAATAGAATTAGAACAGAGTTAGAACAGAACATAGAGTAGAATAGAATAAGAATAGAATAGAATTAGAATAGAATAGAATAGAATAGAATAAGAACAGATTTGAATAGAATGAGAATGAGAATAGAATAGAATAGAATAGAATAGAATAGAATAGAATAGAATAGAATAGAATAGAACAGGAACAGAACAGAATTAGAACAGAGTTAGAACAGAACAGAATAAGAAAAGAACAGAATTAGAATAGAACAAAACAGTACAGACTAGACTAGACTAGAATAGAATAGAATAGAATAGAATAAGAACAGAACAGAACATAGAATAGAATAGAATAGAATAGAATAGAATAGAATAGAATAGGAACAGATTTGAATAGAATGAGAATGAGAATAGAATAGAATAGAATAGAATAGAATAGAATAGAATAGAACAGGAACAGAACAGAATTAGAACAGAGTTAGAACAGAACAGAACAGAATAAGAAAAGAACAGAATTAGAATAGAACAAAACAGTACAGACTAGACTAGACTAGAATAGAATAGAATAGAATAAGAACAGAACAGAACATAGAGTAGAATAGAATAGAACAGAACAGAATAGAATTAGAACAGAACAGAACAGAACAGAATAGAATCAGGGCCGTCTTAGCAGCATTATGAGTCCCCGGGCAAAGCAGTGTACTGGGGCCCCTACGACAACTACTCACAGGAATAAAAATGTAAATGGCCGATAAAATTAAACATATATTTGCATATTAGTATTTAAAAATGCAGTAAAATGTAATAAATATGTTGCTGTATTTATATGAAACAAGGTGCATTGAAGGGTTAACATACACAGATAAGTATGGGGCCCCTATGCTTGTGGGGCCCATTTATTTATTTTATTTATTTATTCAAATTTATATACCGCCCTATCTCCCGAAGGACTCAGGGCAAGTGCCCATCCGGTCCATGCATTAAGACACCTCAGAATGGAATGGAATAGAATAGAATAGAATAGAATAGAATAGAATAGAATAGAATAGAATAGAATAGAATAGAGAGTTGGAAAGGACCTTGGAGGTCTTCTAGTCCAACCCCCTGCTTAGGCAGGAAACCTACACCATTTCAGACAAATGGTTATCCAACATCTTCTTAAAAACTTCCCGTGTTGGAGCATTCACAACTTCTGGAGGCAAGCTGTTCCGCTGATTCATTGTTCTAACCCTGGGATGCTGCAGTGGTCGGAAATGTGAGCCAGTTGCCAAGTAACCGGACTGCAATCATGCAGCCATGGACATCCTGCGACGGTTGCAAGTGAAAGGACCGATTGTAAAAAAAAAAATTCGGCGCAAACATAATTTCAAATGGTCCTTAAAGGAATGCTTTATATAGGTCCAGGACTACCTATATAGCATGAATTGTCTCTCCGCTTTCTTACAGAATCCAATCAGATCCCTCTAAGGGTGCAAATCCTACACCAGGACAATGTCCTCAGGCAGGTACTGGCTAATGTCACCTTGCAGGTAAGCCTACATTTTTTAAAAAAACCCTGATTGGAGTGACGTTGGGAACACTTAAGTGAAGCTGCTGCTGTTTGCTTTCCTGCTTTCGCTGTCGTTTTCCCAGGACTCCGATTTTGCAGAGGTGCTGATGGGATTGGGGAGTCGGGAGATGGACTGGCTGGCACAAGGACAGCTGAGGATGACCGCAGAGGTGGACGGTGGAGTCCGTCAGAAGTTAGCTGGGCTTATCACAGTCCGGAGAAGCTGTGACAGTAAGTGACAATGTGGAGTTCCTGGGACTTATTCATCTTGGCTACTCTTCCCCTTGCAGGGTTTCTGAGCTTTTGTCATGAATATAGTCAGGAAAAAAAAATATCGTTTTTGTGCACTTCAAGTACTGGGTAGTCCTTGACTTAAGGTAAAGGTAAAGGTTCCCCTTGCACATCTGTGCTAGTCATTCCTGACTCTAGGGGGCAGTGCTCGTCTCTGTTTCAAAGCCGAAGAGCCAGCGCTGTCTGAAGATGTCTCAGTGGTCACGTGGCCGGCATGACTCAACGCCGAAGGCGCATGGAACGCTGTTACCTTCCCACCAAAGGTGATCCCTATTTTTCTACTTGCATTTTTTTTTACATGCTTTCGAACTGCTAGGTTGGCAGAAGCTGGGACAAGTAACAGGAGCTCACCCTGTTCTGCGGCACTAGGGATTCGAACCACTGAACTGTTGACCTTTCGATCGGCAAGCTCAGTGTCTTAGTCACCAAGCTATCACGTGTTGTGACCCAGACCGAAGTAGGTAGTAATAAACTCAGACCGTGGAAAAAACAAACTTTATTCGAACAGCTGGGAATTACTTCATTCCCAGAGTCGTTCAACTCAAAATAAAACGAATGCCTCCCAAAACAAATTTCTCAGTTATCTAACAAACTTTAGTCCAGTTAGGCAAACTGCCAAAGGCCCTTCCTGGCAAACGTCCAGAAGCCACAAAAACAAAGACGCACACAAAACAGAAGACGCAGCAGAAGACGCAGCTACAACGTTGTTTTCCAGCAAAGCTCAAATGCTGTTGCTAGTCTGTTTTAAGCCTTATGGGAGGGGCCAATCATCTCTTGGCCCTACTTCTGAGTTTATTTATTTATTTATTTTATTTTATTTGATTTTTATACCGCCCTTCTCCCGAAGGACTCAGGGCGGTGTACAGGCATAATAAAACCGACAATACAATATACAAGTTTAAAATACGATTTAAAAAACTTATTTAAATTAGCCCAATGATTAAAATTTACCATACTAAAAAACCCTATTTAAAATTAATAAATTTAACATTAAAATCCCAATTTAAGCCAGCCCCGCGCGGATAAAAAGATGAGTCTTGAGTTCGCGACGAAATGTCCGAAGGTCAGGTATTTGGCGTAAACCCGGGGGAAGCTCGTTCCAGAGTGTGGGAGCCCCCACAGAGAAGGACCTTCCCCTGGGGGCCGCCAGCCGACATTGTTTGGCGGACGGCACCCTGAGAAGTCCCTCTCTATGGGAGCGTACGGGTCGGTGGGAGGCGTGTGGTAACAGCAGGCGGTCCCGTAAGTACCCAGGTCCTAAGCCATGGAGCGATTTAAAGGTCATAACCAACACCTTAAAGTGCACCCGGAAGGCCACAGGCAGCCAGTGCAGTCTGCGCAGGAGCGGTGTTACATGGGAGCTACGCGTAGCTCCCTCTATCACCCACGCAGCTGCATTCTGGACTAACTGAAGCCTCCGAGCGCACTTCAAGGGGAGCCCCATGTAGAGAGCATTACAGTAATCCAAGCGAGAGGTAACGAGCGCATGAGTGACTGTGCATAAGGCATCCCGATCAAGGAAGGCGCAACTGCGAACCAGGCGAACCTGGTGGAAGGCCCTCCTGGAGCGGCCGTCAAATGGTCTTCAAGCGACAGCCGATCATCCAGGAGGACACCCAAGTTGCGCACCCTATCCTTTGGGGCCAGTAACTCGCCTCCAACAGCCAGCAGCGGCTGCAGCTGACTGAATCGGGTGCCGGCATCCACAGCCACTCCGTCTTGGAGGATTAAGCTTGAGCCTGTTTCTCCCCATCCAGACCCGTACAGCTTCCAAACACCGGGACAGCACTTCAACAACTTCATTGGGGTGGTCCGGGGTGGAAAAGTACAGCTGGGTGTCGTCAGCGTACTGCTGGTATCTCACCCGAAACCACTGATGATCTCACCCAACGGCTTCATGTAGATGTTGAACAGCAGGCGAGAGAATCGACCCCTGTGGGACCCCACAAGTGAGGCCCTCGCGGTCGACCTCTGCCCCCTGTCAACACCGTCTGCGACGGTCAGAGAGATAGGAGGAGAACCACCGATATACGGTGCCTCCACTCCCAATCCCCCAACCGGCGCAGCAGGATACCATGATCGATGGTATCGAGCGCTGAGAGGTCTAATAGGACCAGGGCAGAGGAATATCCCTGTCCCTGGCCCTCCAGAGATCATCCACCAATGCGACCAAAGCTGTCTCCGTGCTGTATCCGGGTCGGAAGCCGGACTGGAACGGGTCTAGATAGACATCTTCATCCAGGTGTTGGGGTAGCTGTCGCCACGGCACTCTCTACAACCTTCGCAACAAAGCGAAGGTTGGAGACTGGACGATAATTACCCAAAATAGCTGGGTCCATAGAGGGCTTCTTAAGGAGGGGTCTCACCACCGCCTCTTTCAAGGCGGCAGGAAACCCCGTCCAACAAAGAAGCGTTGATAATCCTCTGGAGCCAGCCTCGTGTCACCGCCTGAGTGGCCAGTACCAGCCAGGAAGGGCACGGGTCCAGTAAACATGTCGTGCCGTGAAGCCTCCCCAACAACCTGTCCACGTCCTCGGGAGCCACAGGGTCAAACTCATCCCAAATGTGCTCAACAAGGCGTGCCTCCTCTCCCTCGCTTGGATCATCCCAAATTCGGTCCAGACCGTCCCTCAGCTGAGCGATTTTATCGTATAGATAACCACTAAACTCCTCGGCTCGTCCTGCAAGGGTCATCCGCACCTCCTGATGTAGGAGAGGCGGGTCACCAAACAGGGCGGCCGGGCGGTTATCTGCCGGCGCAATGAGGGTGGGCGTGGGCGCCTCGCTTCCCTCATTGCCACTAGGTAGGTCCTAGAATAGGTCCTAACTAGTGTCCGATCCGCTCGGGCGACTGGACCTCCAGGTGCTCTCTAGGCGTCTTCTCCGGCGTTTCATCTCCCTCAGCCCCTCGGAGAACCAAGGGGCGGACGAGATCTCGCGGGTCAGAGGCGCAAAGGCGCGACACGGTCCAGGGCCCCGGCCCGCTCCCAGGCCACGACCAGTTCCTCAGTCGTGCCGTGGGCCAGATCCTCAGGGAATGGCCCAAGCTCCGTCTGGAACCTCTCAGGGTCCATCAGGCGCCTGGGACGGAACCACCGTATAGGTTCCGTCTCCCTGCGGTGGTGAATGGCGGTTCGGAAGTCTAGGCGAAGGAGAAAATGATCCGACCATGACATTGGTTCTGTTACTAAATCATCTAATACCAGATCATTTAACCACTGTCCAGAGATATAAATCAGATCCAGCATGCCTCCCCCCGTGTGCGTAGGGCCATCATTTACTCGAATCAGGTCCAAGGCCGTCATGGAAGCCTGGAACTCCCGAGCTGCCGTCGATGACAAGCCAACTGATGGCAAGTTGAAATCCCCCATGACTATAAGTCTGGGGGTCTCAACCGCCACAGCAGCCAGTACCTCCAACAGCTCGGGCAGGGCTGTGGTCACGCAGCAAGGAGCCAGGTACGCGATCAACAAGCCCAACTGATTCCTATGGCCCCACCTCACATAGAGGGATTCACAGCCAGCAATCTGAGGAACAGTGGCCTCCCTCGGCTCTAGATCTTCCTTAATAACAACCGCCACCCCCCCACCCCTACCTTGGGCCCTCGGCTGATGAAATGCTCGGAAACCTGGAGGGCACAACTCAACAAGGGGCACCCCCCCTCCGGGCCCAACCAGGTCTCCGTAATGCCCATAAGGTCCGCGGACTCCCCCTGAATAAGATCGCAGATCAGGGGAGCTTTATTAGCTGTTGTCAAAGAGTTGTCCTCTTTGCTTGAGCTGCTCTTGCCTTCTGGCAGCTCTTCTCATGTGTGCATTAGGAATAGGCTCCTCCTGTTCCTCTGCCTCATTACTATCAGTCTTTGGAGGCTCTGGAGTCCGCATCTCACTTCGCGATGGCCCTGGCCTCACCTCAGCCTCATCGCTGTCCGACTCCGTTGCCAGCTCCGTTGGCTGCTGACGGACCACAACACCGTGTTCCTCTAGTCCTTGACTTACAACCGTTCATTTAGTGACCGTTCGAAGTTACAGAACCACTGAAAAAAGTGACTTAGGACTGTTTTGTCACACTTATGACTGTTGCAACATCCCCATGGTCACGTGATCAAAATTTGGATGCTTGGCAACTGGCGTGTACTTATGACGGTTGCAGTGTCCCAGGGGTCAGGTCACGTGATCCCACTCTGCAACCTTCTGACAAAGCGAAGTCAATGGGGAAGCCGGATTCACTTAACTGCCCTGTTTTTAATTTTTAAGAACTGCAACAATTGACTTTCATAACTGTGGCAAAGGAAGTTCATAACATGGGGCAAAATTTCGCTTAACCACGGTCTCGCTTAGGGACAGAAATTTTGGGCTCCGTTGTGGTCATAAGTCAAGGATGACCTGTATAGCCATGTGACGTAACCATGACAACCCTGCCTCTGTCGGAATTTCAAATCTGGGTTGTAACTACTCTACACCAGGGGTGAAATGTTCCCGGTTCGGACCGGATCTCCCGATCCAGTAGCGATGGCGTCGGGTGGTTTGGAGAACTGGTAGCAAAAATCCCTACCCCACCCCCCCGCCCCAGTTGAGCCGTGCGATCATCAGAGGTTTTTTTAAAAAACTTTTTTTTTTCGGCCGAAGAAAAAATGCTTTTAAAATAAAAAAAAAAAAAAGCCTCTGATGATCGCGCGGCTCAGCTGGGATTGTCAGGACCCTTTAAAAGCTTTCTTTTTTTCCCCTCTGGAGATCCCAGCTGAGTTGCCTGATCGCCAGAACCTTTTAAAAGCATTTTTTTACAACCTCTTCGGCCAAAGAGGTTGTAGAAAAAATGCTTTTAAAAGTAAAAATAAAAAGTTGGCCACGCCCAACCCAGTCACATAACACCCCCCACACACACCAAACCACGCCCACAGAACCAGTAGTAACAAATTTTACGTTTCACCCCTGCTTTACACATAATTGCAAGATATGTGGACTTCAACTCTCAGAATTCCCCAGTCAGCATGCTCATCTAACTACATTGTCATCCTAAAACCATCATTTCCCTCTCTCTCCCTCTCTCTCTCTCTCTCTCTTTCTCTTCCCAGCCATACAGAGTGTGCTTTGTGGAGCCAACGCCTTGATACCCACCCACACAGGGGCAGTGGGCTCTGCCAAGATTGTGCTACATGGAAATGGGACGTGGGAGTACCAGGTAGGAGGGTTTTTTTTGCTGGCATGGCTGATAGTTTGCACATGAGATCGCAGCAGGTGAGCACAATGTAAGCCCCACAATTGCGTGCAGCTCCTCAATACCTTGATGTGAGCCCTCACAGCCCTTCCTGATCTTGCTACTGAACACAGGTAGTTTTCAATTTGTAACCATTCACTTATTGACTTCGAAGTTACAACGGCACTTTTTCTGTCCTCCTCCGCCTCCGCCCGAATGATGGCTTAATTAGCCGGCACTATCAGCTCTGGCAACAAAAGAGCCAGCATCTGCCAAGAGCCCTCGTTATCTTCCACGAGGCTGGTGTGTCACAAACTTCAGCTCTAGTCAATCAGTGGATTTGCCTGTTACAAAGAGACACAGCAGCTCTGGCTGCCTTTTATATCCTGTGGGCTGTGGCTCCATGACTCAGCACTTCCTAGGCCTGCCCCACCTTTGCTTCTGTTGTTCCCTCCTCTCCTGCCTATGAAACTAAACCTGATTGCCGTCAGCTGGGTCTGCAGGCGTGGCCTGGGAGGGGGAAGAGTCAGGGGATGGAGGCCTCGTTATCTCTTTCACCTGGCCTGCTTCTGGCTTCTGGAGCTGAGCCAGGGAAGCCGGTGCTCCCGAAGTAAGTCCTGATGGCCCTTCCCCCTTACTGTCCAAGTCACTTTTTGGCAGCAGGCCCAACTCCAAGTCACTTCCGGGCATGGGGCCAGGTTCGGGGGCTGGAATCACAACAGCACTGAAAAAGAGGACTTAGGACCATCGCAAGCATCCCCATGGAAACGTGATCAAAATTTGGACGCCTGGCAACCGGTTCATATTATTATGAATGGTTGCAGTGTCCCAGGATCGTGTGATCATCTTTTGTGACCTTCTGACCTCCTAGGATTCTGAAAAAGGTTATAAGTGTGGAAACACGGTCGTAGCGGGTTACTGCTTTCAATGCCGTTGTAACTTCGAACGGTCCCCAATCGAACTGTTGCCACTCAAGGACGATCTGTACTCCATTAGGTTTGGGGACATTGTCATGGGGACCCAGCAGGGAAGAAAGCTGCTGCCAACTTAGGCAAGTTTGTGCTTCATTGTGAACAGATGAGGAAAAGCACATTCGCACGTGAGAAATATCAAAGCCAGTGAACCACTGGTTGGAAACTAGTCAAAGACAGAAACAACCTAGAACTAAGGCGAAATTTCCTGACAGTGAGAAGAATTAATCACTGGAACAACTTGCCTTCAGAAGTTGTGGGTGCTCCATCATCACTGGAGGTTTTTAAGAAGAGGTTGGACAACCATTTGACTCTGAAACAGTATATATAGGGTTTCCTTCTTGAGCAAAGGGTTGGACTAAAAGACCTCCAAGCAGGGATGGGCTTCAAAAATTTTAGCAAGGAGTTCTCTGCCCGGTTGCTGGGTGGGCGTGGCCATGGTGGGCATGGCCTAGATCAGGGGTCTCCAACCTTGGTCCCTTTAAGACTTGTGGACTTCAACTCCCAGAGTTTCTCAGCCAGCTTTGCTTAAAGGGACCAAGGTTGGAGACCCCTTGCCTAGATGGCCTCCTACAGCACAGGAGGGGGCATTTTTGCCCTCCACGGGCTCCGGAGGCTTTCCTCGAGGCTCCAGGAGGGCAAAAATGGCCTCCCCAGGCTCCGGAGGCCTTCTGGAGGCTGGAAACGGGCCTGTCTCCAGCCTTCCTGAACTTCCGATAGGCCCGTTTTTTAACGTCCCCAAGTCTCCGCGTGCGCCCTGGGGTTATCTGCATCCAAAACGGACTGAGTGGAGACTCCTGGGAAGGGACGGGAGGGGTAGGAGAGGAGGGGTGGGCAGGGCCAGTCAGGAGTGGGATTTGGGGATTCTCCAAACTGCACAGAATCTTAGCTAGAGGTTCTCCCGAACCCCCAGCAGCCCAGCGCTGCTTCCAAGATATCTTCCAACTCTGTTATTCTTTTATACCGTTATTCAGTTAATGTGGCTTTGGACGTTAATTTGGGACAATCTTCTGTCTAGATCCAGGTAGCCGGAACAGGAAGCGAGGTGATTGGCGTCACCTTGGAGACCAAACCCCGCCGAAGAAATAAACGTAGCATTTTGCACGACATGACCCACAGCTACAGGGATGGCATGGTGAGCGTTGGCCGGCAGAAGAGCGGGTGGATTTGGGGATCGGAGACTTCAAAATGTGTGAAATGAATAGAATAGAATAGAATTTTTTATTGGCCAAGTGTGATTGGACACACAAGGAATTTGTCTTGGTGCATATGATGTCTCAGTGTACATAAAAGAAAAGATACCTTCATCAAGGTACAACATTTACAACACAAATGATGGTCAATATATCAATATAAATCATAAGGATTGCCAGCAACAAAGTTACAGTCATACAGTCATAAGTGGAAAGAGATTGGTGATGGGAACTATGAAACGATTAATAGTAGTGCAGATTCAGTAAATAGTCTGACAGTGTTGAGGGAATTATTTGTTTAGCAGAGTGATGGCCTTCGGGAAAAAACTGTTCTTGTGTCTAGTTGTTCTGGTGTGCAGTGCTCTATAGCGTCGTTTTGAGGGTAGGAGTTGAAGCAGTTTATGTCCTGGATGTGAGGGTCTGTAAGTATTTATGCATTGTTCCACTTTGCCCGTGCTTGGAAATCACCCTTGACAAAGAACCAAGCCGTGTACATTTGTTTCTCTCTGCTGACACCCTGGTTAATTTTTAGGCCAGTGGCTCCTGGACACAAGCCAGCGGGCGCGATGCCCACATGCTGCTACAGAACGAGCTCTTCTTAAATGTCGCCACCAAGGACTTTGAAGACGGAGAATTGCGTGGACAGATAAACTCCATGCTCTACAACGGACTCTTGGCCCGTTATCAAGGTACTCGTACGCAGAGTGTGTGAAATTGCTGAGCCAGAAAATGGGGGAATCCTCTAGTGCAGTGGTTCTCAACCTTTATAGTGCTGCAACCCCTTTAATACAATTCCCCATGATGTGGCGACCCCAACCGTAAAATTATTTTCGTTTTGAACTTATCGTGCCTGAAGCCATATTGGCTAGCGATCTGAACTGCTTGCGATTGCCTTGAGGACGGAGGCATTAAAGCGGAGACTCCTCCCCTATTAAGTTTATGGTGCCTGAAGCCAGATTAGGCTAGCGACTGGGAGTGATTGCAGCTGGCTTGAGAGGGAGACCTCAGAGCAAAGATTTCTCTCTTTTTTAATTCATCGCGCCTGAAGCCGAATTTGGCTAGCGATTTGAAGAGCCTGCAGCTGGCTTGTGGAATCAACCATTGGAGCGCGATTCTTCGACTCGCAAGTATACTTCCCATATTTCCGATGGTCTTAAGTGACCCCTGGCAAATCGTCATTCAATCCCCAACGGGGTCCCGACCCACAGGTTGAGAACCGCTGCTCTAGTGGTTGTGGTGTGAACAAAGTTTTTGGTCCAGCTCAGGGAAGGGGGAGGGCTGTCTCCAACAGTCTTGGCAACTTTAATAAGACTTGTGGACTTCAACTCCCAGAATTCCCAGAATTCCTCAGCCAGCCATACTGACTGTGGAATTCTGGGAATTGGAAATCCACAACAGGGGTCCCCAATCTCTGGGCTGCGGTCCAGTTCCAGGCCATGGACTAGCCTGCCACTCCCATGGCCCAGTTCCCTTCCCGCCCCAGGCCTCGCAAGTGTTCTGACCTAGGCTCCCTTAAAAAGCAGGAAGCAGGAATTGGTCCCTGCAAAACCTCTTTTATTTACACGACTGTTCGGAGTAGTTCGGAGAACCGGCAAATGCCATCTCTGGCTGGCCACAGAGTGGGGTGGGAATGGGGATTTTGCAGTATCCTTCCCCCAAGAGTGGGGAGGGAATGGAGATTTTGCAGAGTCCTTCCCCTGCCATGCCTATCAAACCACACCCACAGAACCGGTAGTAAAAAAAAATTGGATTCCACCACTGCTTCAACTCCCAGAATGCCCCAGCCAACATGGGAGTTGACCTCCACCCATCTTAAAGCTCCCAATTTGAGAAACACTGTGGTAGAAAGGAGGAAGTCATTGCCACCCTTAAAAATCCTGGAGTGTGAAACTTAGGTATAGATAGTGCTCAACCTACGACCACAAATGAGATCGGCATTTCTGTTGCTAAGCAAAGCAGTTGTTAAGTGAGTTGTGCCCAATTTTATGATCTTTTTTGCCGTGGTTGTTAAGCGAATCACAGCAGTTGTTAAGAGAATCATGCGGTTTTATTTATTTTATTTATTTATTTATTGAATTTTTATACCGCCCTTCTCCCGAAGGACTCAGGGCGGTGTACAGCCGGAGATAAAATACAAAATATGTACAATTAAAACAAATTAAAACATATCAAAATTACAAAAACGGCTAATAATTAAAATTAAACTTAAAATATTTAAGAATATTAATAAAACTCCAATTTAAAATCAAACTATTATGCCAGTCCCGCTTGAGTAAATAAGTATGTTTTTAGCTCACGACGGAAGGTCCGAAGATCAGGCACTTGACGTAGGCCAGGGGGGAGTTCATTCCAGAGCGTCACCTTGAGGTGCACCCGGAGGCTGCAGTTAGTCCAGAATGAGGCTGCGCGAGTAGTAACGGGAGCCGCTCGTGGCTCCCACGTGACATCGCTGCTCCGTAGTCTGCACTGGCTTCCTGTGGTCTTTCGGGTGCGCTTCAAGATTTTGGTAACTATCTTTAAAGCGCTCCATGGCTTAGGACCTGGGTACTTACGAGACCGCCTGCTGTTACCCTTTGCCTCCCACCGACCTGTACGCTCGCACAGAGAGGGTCTCCTCAGGGTGCCGTCCGCCAAACAGTGTCGGCTGGCGGCCCCCAGGAGTAGGGCCTTCTCTGTGGGGGCACTGACGCTCTGGAACGAACTTCCCCCCGGCCTGCGTCAAGTGCCTGATCTTCGGACCTTCCGTCGTGAGCTCAAAACATATTTATTCATTAAAGCGGGACTGGCATAATTAGTGATGTATTTTAATTGGGTTTTTTAATATAACTTTTTAACTTAAATTTTAATAATCAGCCTTTAAAATTTGCTCTTTTTAAATGTTGTTTTAAATTGTATACATCTTTGTTTTTATTCTGGCTGTACACCGCCCTGAGTCCTTCGGGAGAAAGGCGGTATAAAATTTAATAAATAAATAAATAAATAAATAAGAGCGTCGATGCTCCCACAGAGAAGGCCCTACCCCTGGGGGCCGCCAGCCGACACTGTTTGGCGGATGGCACCCTGAGGAGACCCTCTCTATGAGAGCGTACGGGTCGGTGGGAGGCATAGGGTAGCAGCAGGCGGTCTCGTAAGTACCCGGGTCCTAAGCCATGGAGCGCTTTAAAGATAGTTACCAAAATCTTGAAGCGCACCCGAAAGACCACAGGAAGCCAGTGCAGACTACGGAGCAGCGATGTCACGTGGGAGCCACGAGCGGCTCCCATTACTACTCGCGCAGCCGCATTCTGGACTAACTGCAGCCTCCGGGTGCACCTCAAAGGCAGCCCCATGTAGAGAGCATTGCAGTAATCCCACCGAGACGTAACCAGAGCGTGAGTGACTGTGCATAAGGCATCCCGGTCAAGGAAGGGACGCAACTGGCGGACCAAGCGAACTTGGTAAAAGGCCCTCCTGGAGACGGCCGCCAGATGTTCATCAAAGGACAGCCGTCCATCCAGGAGGGCGCCCAAGTTGCGAACCACCTCCTTTGGGGCCACTAACTCGCCCCCAACAGTCAGCTGCGGGTGCAGCTGGCTGTACCGGGATGCCGGCATCCACAGCCACTCCGTCTTGGAGGGATTGAGCTTGAGTCTGTTTCTCCCCATCCAGACCCGTACAGCTTCCAGGCACCGGGACAGCACTTCGACCGCTTCGTTGGGGTGGTCCGGGGTGGAAAAGTACAGCTGAGTATCATCAGCGTACAGATGATAACTCACCCCGAAACCACTGATGACCTCACCCAGCGGCTTCATATAGATGTTGAACAGGGTGGCGAGATGAGGCGGAGATGCAAGATACCATGGTCGATGGTATCAAAAGCCGCTGAGAGATCTAATAGGATGCGGTTGTTAAGCAAATCTGGCTTCCTCCATTTACTTTGCTTGTCGGAAAGGAAAGCTGGCTGGGGAGGCTGCCGATGTTGATCACGTGCCCCATCATAAATAAATACGTGCCGGTTGCCAAGTGCCCAAAATTGGCGTGCAAGATCACGGGGATATTGCAATAGTCGCAAGTGTGAGAACCAGTCATAAGTCACTTTCGTCAGTGCTGTTGTAACTTCAAATACTCCCTAAGTGAATGGTCGTAAACCGAGGATTACCTGTGGTATTTGAATATGAGGATCAAAAGAACCCAATACAGTTTAGTCCTTGACTTATGACCACACTTGACCCCAGCATTCCTGTTGTTTTTATTATTATTATTATTATTATTTTTATTTACATTTATATCCCGCCCTTCTCCGAAGACTCAGGGCGGCTTACAGTGTATAAGGCAATAGTCTCATTCTATTTGTATATTTTTTACAAAGTCAACTTATTGCCCCCCCAACAATCTGGGTCCTCATTTTACCTACCTTATAAAGGAGGGAAGGATGAGTCAACCTCGGGCCGGGCTTGAACCTGCAGTAGTTGCAGGCTGCTGTGTTCTAATAACAGGCTTCTAACAGCCTGAGCTATTACGGCCCTGTTGCTAAATGAAACATTTGATAAGCAAAATTTTGCTCCATTTTATGACTTTCCCTGCCACGCTTGTTAAGTGAATCTGGCTCTCCGTTGACTTGGCTTGTCAGAAGGTCACAAATGGGGATCCCATGACCCCAGGAGGCTGCCACCGTCATAAATACGAGTCTGTTGCCAAGCGTTCAAATTTTGATCATGTGATCATGGGGACGTTGCAACGGTCGTTAAGTGTGAAAAATGATCACCACTCACTTTTTTCCCCCCCAATGCCGTCATAACTTGGGAACCGTCACTCAATGAACTGGTGTCTTTCGTCCTGTAGAACTTCCTATCCCTCTGGCCGGCCAGTTTGTATCCCCTGCGGTGCACACGGGCTCTGCGGGCCACTCCTGGGTCTCTTTGGACGGTCACTGCCATCTGCACTATGAAATTGTGGTGGCCGGCCTGGGCAGGGCAGACGATGGCACCGTCAGCGCTCACTTGCATGGTTTTGCCGAACTGGGAGAGATTCGCGAGACCAGCCTCCCCGAGCACAGGAGGCTGCTGAGAAGCTTCTACGGCACGGAGGTAAGGGGCTAAGGGGCAGCCTTCTGGCCGGAAATGCAATGTCCTGCCGTCTGTCTGTCTGTCTCTCTTATATCTATCTATCTATCTATCTATCTATCTATCTATCTATCTATCTATCTATCTATCTATCTTTCTATCATTCTATCATCTATCTATCAATCATCTTTATCTATCTTATCTATCATCTATCAATCAATCAATTAATCAATTGTTCTATCATCTATCTACCTATCTACCTACTATCTATCCATCCATCTCTCTCTCTCTCAATCAATCAATCATTCTATCATCTATATACATATCTATCTATCATCTATCATCTATCTATCATCTTATCTATCTATCCATCTGTCTGTCTATCTTTCTATCTATCATCTATCAATCATTCAATCATTCTATCATCTATATCTACATATCTCTCATCTATCTATCTATCAATCATTTTACCTATCTTCTATCTATTTATCTATCATCTTCTGTCTGTCTATCTATCTATCTATCATCTATCATCTATCGATCAATCACTCATTCTATCATCTATCTATCTACCTACCTATCCATCCATCCATCCATGTTGGGGAGGCTTCACGCCATGACATGTTTACTGGACCCGTGTCCTTCCTGGCTGGTACTGGCCACTCAGGAGGTGACACGAGGCTGGCTCCAGAGGATTATCAACGCTTCTTTGTTGGAAGGGGTTTTCCCTGCCGCCTTGAAAGAGGCGGTGGTGAGACCCTCCTCAAAAGCCCTCCTGGACCCAGCTATTTTGGGTAATTATCGTCCAGTCTCCAACCTTGGCTTTGTTGCGAAGGTTGTAGAAATGCTGTGGCGACAGCTACCCCAATACCTGGATGAAGCCGTCTATCTAGACCCGTTCAGTCCGGCTTCCGACCCGGATACAGCACGGAGACAGCTTTGGTCGCATTGGTGGATGATCTCTGGAGGGCCAGGGACGGGGTTACTCCTCTGCCCTGGTCCTATTAGACCTCTCAGCGGCTTTTGATACCATCGACCATGGTATCTTGCTGCGCCGGTTGGGGATTGGGAGTGGGAGGCACCGTGTATCGGTGGTTCTCCTCCTATCTCTCCGACCGGTGAGCAGTGTTGACAGGGGGCAGAGGTCAACCGCGAGGTGCCTCACTTGTGGGGTGCCGCGGGGTCGATTCTCTCGCCCTTCTGTTCAACATCTATATGAACCGTTGGGTGAGATCATCAGTGGCTTGGGGTGAGATACCAGCTGTGCGCTGATGACACCCAGCTGTACTTTTCCACCCGGGCCACCCCAATGAAGTTGTTGAAGTGCTGTCCCGGTGTTTGGAAGCCGTCTGGGTCTGGATGGGGAGAAACAGGCTCAAGCTTAATCCCTCCAAGGCGGAGTGGCTGTGGATGCGGCATCCCGATTCAGTCAGCTGCAGCGCAGCTGACTGTTGGAAGCAGTTATTGGCCCCAAAGGATAGGGTGCGCAACAGGTGTCCTCCTGGATGAGCGGCTGTCGTTTGAAGATCATTTGTGGCCGTCTCCAGGAGGGCCTTCCACCAGGTTCGCCTGGTTCGGCAGTTCGCCTTCCTTGATCGGGATGCCTTGTGCACAGTCACTCATCGCTCGTTACCTCTCGCTTGGATTATTGTAATGCTCTCTACATGGGGCTCCCCTTGAGGTGCACTCGGAGGCTTCAGTTAGTCAGAATGCAGCTGCGCGGGTGATAGAGGAGCTACGCGTAGCTCCCGTAACACCGCTCCTCGCAGACTGCACTGGCTACCTGTGGCCTTCGAGTGCACTTTAAATTTGTTACGACCTTTAAAGCGCTCCATGGCTTGGGGCCTGGGTACTTACGGGACCGCCTGCTGTTACCGCATGCCTCCCACCGACCCGTGCGCTCTCACAGAGGGACTTCTCAGGGTGCCGTCCGCCAAGCAATGTCGGCTGGCGGCCCCAGGAAGGTCCTTCTCTGTGGGGCTCCACACTCTGGAACGAGCTTCCCCGGGTTTCGCCAAATACCTGACCTTGGACCTTCCGTCATGAACTGAAGACACATCTTTTCATTCGCGGGGCTGGCTTAAATTTTATCGATTTTAAATTTTTTATTAATAATTTTAAATGGGGTTTTAGTTTATTATATATTTTAAACTTTTTAGGCTAATTATAAAATAAGTTTTTTAATTTGCATTTTAAATTGTACATTGTATTGCCTATTTTATTTTTGCCTGTACACCGCCCTGAGTCCTTCGGGAGAAGGGCGGTATAAAAATCATAATAATAAATAAATAAATAAATAAAATAATAAATAAATATCCATCTATCTATCTATCTATCTATCTATCTATCTATCTATCTATCTATCTATCTATCTATCTCTCTATCTATTTTTCTATCTATCTATCTCATCCATCCATCCATCCACCCATCATTCTATCATCTAATCTATCTACCTATCATCTATCATCTATCTATCTATCTATCTATCTATCTATCTATCTATCTATCATCTATCGATCAATTAATCATTCTATCATCTATCTACCTATCTACCTACCTATCTATCCATCTATCTATCTATCTATCTATCTGTCTATCTATCTCATCCATCCATCCATCCATCCATCCATCCATCCATCATTCTATCATCTATCTACCTATCATCTATCATCTTATCTATCTATCTATCTATCTATCTATCTATCTATCTATCTATCTATCTACCATCTATCGATCGATTAATCATTCTATCATCTATCTATCTACATACCTATCATCTAATTTATCTTCTATCTATCTATTTAGCTATATATCATCATCTATCATCTATCTATCTTTCTATCTATCTATCTATCTATCTATCTATCTATCTATCTATCTATCTCTGTCTCTCTGTCTGTCCGTCCATCTGTCCATCCATCCATCTCCCATGTCTATCATTATTATAAATAACTTGAAGGCAGGAAACAGACCAACGATACTCCTTCCTCTTCCTATTTCCCCCATAGCAACAACCCTGTGAGGTGGGCTGGACTGAGAGAGAGTGAACATCAGGAATAATTCCTTCTGAGTCTACGCTAGCTGAGGGATCCTCCCTGTTGTGTGAGGTGTGAGGTGTGATGTTACCACTCAGGGCAGTAAAATGCAAAGCCACTTCCATAAGGCAATTCCCACGGTGGGTGTCCAGTGAACCTCTGGCAGAAGACACACCAAGCTTCATTTCCAAACGCAGGAAAAATGGAACAAGCTCAGGAAAACTGATCACAAATTCCATTCTGGCATTAGCCATTCTTTCCTTGGGCTGCCTCCCAAGAAGGAGTTCTCTGAAAAGACATTAAGCTGGCAGACCATTAAACTGAGAGCAGATCATTAGATGCATAATGTTCTCTGTTATTATGGGCTGCGCACACATACAAGCACACACACATACACAGCAAACAATTGCAAGCACATACCTGCAATAATCGGATATGAATGAGTCACCATTCATGCAGGTAGTTCTCGACTTACAACCACAAACTGAGCCCCAAATTTCTGTCATTAAGTGAGACGGTATTTAAGTGGGTTTTGCCCCGTTGTACGACCTTTCTTGCCACAGTTGTCAGCAACAGCAGTTAGGCTTATATACCTCTTCACAGTGCTTTACAGCCCTCTCTAAGCGGTTTTACAGAGTCAGCCTATTTGCCCCCAACAATCTGGGTCCTCATCGATCTCATGGATCCTCATGGATGGGAGGCTGAGTCAACCTTGAGCCTTGGTGAGTCACTCAGAGCAGAATTAGCCTGCAATACTGCCCCCGAACCACCGCCACTGTTAAGTGAATCACTGCAGCTGTTAAGTTAGTAACACCGTTGTTAAGTGAATCGGGCTTCACCCCAGTGAATTTGCTCATCAAGGGGTTGCAAAAAGGGATGACATGACCTTGGGACAAAGCAACGGTCATAAGTATGAACCACTGGCCAAGCATCTGAATTTTGATCATGTGACATTTTTTTTGTTTGTTTACATTTATATCCCGCCCTTCTCCGAAGACTCAGGGCAGCTTACATTGTGTAAGGCAATAGTCTCATCCTATTTGTATATTTATATACAAAGTCAACTTATTGCCCCCCCAACAATCTGGGTCCTCATTTTACCTACCTTATAAAGGATGGAAGGCTGAGTCAACCTCGGGCCGGGCTTGAACCTGCAGTAATTGCAGGCTACTGTGTTCTAATAACAGGCTTCTTAACAGCCTGAGCTATCCCGGCCCCTAATGTGGGAGATGTTGCAAAAACCGTTAAGTGTGAAAACTGGCCATAAGTCCTCCTTTTTTTCCACGTCGTTGCAACTTTGGACGGTCACAAAATGAACTGTTGTAAGTCGAGGACGACCTGCGCTAGGTTTGGAGAGGCACGTAGTACAATTGATCCCAACATTTCCATCGCTAAGCGAGACGGGTTTTTTAATTTCCCCCATTTTACGGCTTTTCTTGCCACCGTTGTTCGGCGAATAAATGCCGTCGTTATGTTAGCAACCCAGTTGTTAAAGGGAATCTGGATTCACCATTGGCTTTGCTTTTGTCAGAGGGTCGCAAATAGAGATGGTCTTCAGCCGGTTCAGACCAGTTCAGACAAACCGGTAGTGGCCATCTGCGGGTGGGTCAATTTACCGTCCAGGCGCAATCCCATCCTATATCGCTGTGTTTTTAATGCCGCACGCATGTGCAGATGGCGCTCGCAAGCGAATTGCCATGTTGTTTGACATCGCATACATGTTCATGCTCACATTTCCGGTGCTGGGCAAACC
Organism: Ahaetulla prasina; assembly: GCF_028640845.1. Lineage (NCBI taxonomy): Eukaryota > Metazoa > Chordata > Lepidosauria > Squamata > Colubridae > Ahaetulla > Ahaetulla prasina. The sequence continues at coordinate 106,438,615 of NC_080544.1, forward strand.
GGTTGCCACAATATGTGAATCCCACTGCTGGTCACAAAAGAGGATCATGTGACCTTGGGGACATGGCAGCCATCATAAATGGGAGGCGGTTGCCAAGCGCCTGAATTTTGATTGCACAACCATGGCGATGCTGCTACGGTGCTAAGCAGGGGTGAAATGCTCCCGGTTTGGACCGGATCACCCGATCTGGTAGAGATGGTGGTGGGTGGTTCAGAGAACCGGTAGCAAAAATCCCTGCCCCCCCGCCCCATACCCACCTGAGCCACGCGATCATCAGAGGTTGTTTTTTTTTTACTTTTAAAAGCATTTTTTCTTTGGTCGAAAAAATGCTTTTAAAAGTTAAAAAAAAAAGTTGGCCATGCCCACCCAGTCACATTACCCCCCACCAAGCCAAGCCCACAGAACCGGTAGTAATAAATTTTACATTTCACCACTGGTCCTAAGGGTAAAAAAACATCAAAAGTCACTTTTTCCGTGGCCATTTTAACTTCGAACGGTTGCTAAACAAATGCATAGGAGAACAAGCCCATCAAGCCCATCATAATATATTGACAATCATTTGTGGTGTAAATGTTGTACCTTGATGAACGTATCTTTTATGTACACTGAGAGCATTTTCACCAAGACAAATTCCTTGTGTGTCCAATCACACTTGGCCAATAAAAAAATTCTATTCTTCTATTCTATTCTATTCAAGAGTAGATTCAGCAGTCCATCTGCATTTCAAAGACAAAGGCCACTTTGAAGGCAATGGAAGTTCACATTTTGGAGACAGAGGACCTCTGGTTTGAAAGTGGGGGTCAAAAAGAGGCCATCCATGTCAAAATTGAACAGCGCTCTCTCAACAGAAGGGAAGGGATACCACATCCTCTATCTCCAGTCTACAACATGGTCCTTTCAGCGGTTCCAAGAAGGCCCCACGCCCATTGGCACCACTCAGGTGACGCTGAGGACACAGACCAACCTCCAAGTGGCCTCAAGGATCCTCTAAAACAGGGGTTTCCAACCTTGCTCCCTTTAAGACTTGTGGACTTCAACTCCCAGAGTCCCTCAGCCAGCAAAGCTAGTCTAGTCTACTCTAGTCTACTCTAGTCCAGGGATCTCCAACCTTGGTCCCTTTAAGACTTGTGGACTTCAACTCCCAGAGTTCCTCAGCCAGCAAAGCTAGTCTAGTCTACTCTAGTGTACTCTAGTCCGGGGGGTCTCCAACCTTGGTCCCTTTAAGACTTGTGGACTTGTGGAAGATCTGAAGATCTTCTTGGAGGAGAAGTGAAAGGTCTTCAAAGAAAAACCAAAAAGTCCAACTGCCTCTTGGAAAAAAAAAAAGACATATTTGGGAGAACCATGACCTGGATGACTGAGAATCTCCATAGACACTAAACCAAGCGTTGCAAGTTGACAGGTTGCATCCTGTCCTAGAACTCTACTGAGGTACTTGTCTGTCTCTCGTAGGCCCAAGGAGTGGTGAAGGACCTCGATGAAGAGCTGCTCCAGCACCTAGCTCAAGGCACAGCCTTCCTGCAAGTCAGCACCAAAGCGAACCCTCAAGGAGAGATCCGGGGGAAGGTATGTCTGCTTTTTTTTTAGCTCTGAAAGACTCTTTGGATTTCCGAACCATTTGCAGATTAACAGAGTTGGAAGGGACCTTGTAGATCATCTAGTCCACCCCACCACCCCCGCCCAAGGAGGAGACTCTACATCAGTTCTAATAAATGGCAGTCCAGTCTCTTTTAGTGATGAAGCTCCCACAACTTCTCTTCATTGGTTGATTGTTCTCAGTGTCAGAAAACTTCTCCTTATTTCTAGGTTGAATCTCTCCGTCAGTTTCCATCCATTATTCCTTGTCTGGCCTTCAGGTGCTTTGAAGAATAGCTTGACCCCCTTCCTCCTCTCTGTGGCAGCCCCTCAAGTATTGGAAGACTGCTATCATGTCTCCCCTGGTCCTTCTCTTCACTAGACTAGCCGTGCCCAGTTCCTGCAACCGTTCATCGTATGTTTTAACCTCCAGGCCCCTTAATCATCCTGGTTGCTCTTCTCTGCACTCTTTCTAGAGTCTCAACCAGGGGTGGGTTTCAGCAGGTTCTGACCAGGTCTGGAGAACCGGTAACGGAAATTTTGAGTAGTTCGGAAAACCGGTAGTAAAAATTCTGACTGGCCCCGCTCCCATCTATCCTCTGCTTCCCAAGTCCCAGCTGATCGAAAGGAAATGGGGATTTTGCAGTATCCTTCCCCTGCCACACCCACCAAGCCATGCCATGCCCACTAAGCCACACCCACAGAACTGGCAGTAAAAAAATTTACAACCCACCACTGGTCTCAACATCTTTTTTATAGTGTGGTGACCAAAACTGGATGCGGTGCTCTAGGTGTGGTCTTACCATGTGCCCCCTATGCTTCTAATGGCTCCACAGATGCCTTTTGAGCATGTGAAAAGTGCATTCCCCCCCCACCTCTTCTTACTAGGTAGTAACCACAGATGGACTCCATGGGCATGTGAGATTAGGGAGGGATGGCTTCGGGTCAAAGAAAACCCCCTTTTCATCTCTGCACAGATGAACCAATTAGAAAATAATAGATGCAGATCTCCAGGTGTCGATTTAAAGCAACGGTAACCAACTGGTGGTCTGTGGACCACTGGTGGTCCATGAGAAAACGTTGGTGGTCCGCAGAAAAATTACTTGCGTTTTTTATATTGCACTAAATCAGGGGTCCTCAAACTACTTCTGGATAAGAAGCGCTACTAGTGGCAAAGAGCTGGAGGGCCTCGTTCCAGTAGGACTGCCTCATGGCCTGGAATTGGCTGACCATCTCAGCCCACTGAGCCTCCAGGTGCTGGTACGTGGCCTTGCACTTCTGCAGGTCTTCCCTTTGCTTGGAAAGCTTATGCTCCTAGTCCTCAGTGAGATGTTTCTGCTAAGCCTCCTTCTCGGTCAGATCCAATTTGAACTGAGCTCTTTTGCCAACTCTTTCTCGTGGTGGCTGCTTAGCTCCAACAACTGCTTCCTGTTGGGACCCTAAGGAGCCCGAGTGGGCAGGCGAGGAGTGGCTGGGAGGGGAGGGGCGAGTAAAGGCTGGCGAGGCGCCCCTCAATGTGAGTGACATCAAGTTGGCCATGCCCACCCAGTCACATGACCATCTAGCCACACCCACCCAGCCGGTTATTAGGCAGATCGTATTAGTGGTCCGTGGGATTTAAAATTATGAATTTAGTGGTCCCTGAGGTCCGAAAGGTTGGAGACCCCTGATTTAAAATACAGAAAAAACCGAGGAGAAATATAGTCTTCAAAGATTTGAAGGGTCCTCATCCAGAAGAGGAGACTTAGCTACTGTTGTCTCCAAAGAGCGGGACCAGAATGAATGAATGAGTCATTAATTATAGGGAAGGCGATTCAGGCTAACCAGTGGGAGATTTATCGTATGAGATGTCAACCTGTAGCACCTCCAATGATGGAGCAGCCACAACTTCTGGAAGCAAGCGTTTCCACTGATTAATTGGATTAATTAATTTCTCCTTCTAGGTTGAATCTCTTTTTTCAGAGAGCTAAAGCAGCCCTCAAAGCATTATAACCTTCCATCTCTTTACTTCTTGTCCTGCCCTCAGGTTCTCTGGAGCAAGGGTCTCCAACCTTGGCAACTTTAAGACTTGTAGACTTCAACTCTGGTATTTTATTTTAAATAATTAAATGGAATTGTTAAGTTGTCCCTCGGTCAGTTGGCCAGGTTGAGTTGGCCACAGCAAGCTGGGTTGAGTTGTCCCATTCCAGACCAAAGCTGGATGCAGTATTCCAAGAATGGTCTTACCAAGGTGTTATAAAGTGGTGTTAACACTTTGAGAGAACCGGCCTGAACCTGTCGTGTCCCACTCCTCCTCCGACAACCAGGTCAGGGAAGTCTGTATCAAGCGTGGCCACGAAGCCTCTGCAGCTTTGCCAAATTCCTGTCAAGAGTTCTCAGGGCAGGCAGGAATCCAAGGTGTGACTTCAGCAACCAGATGAGACTTTGCCTGACTCAAGGAATGCCAAAAAGCAGATCCTTTATATAGGCCATGGGGTGTGGCTCCATGACTCAGCACTTATCCAGGCCTGCCCCTCCCTTTCTTTTGCTGATGTCGCTTCTCCATTCTCTGGAAGCGGGGATCCATCCACTGTGTCTTTTCGTCCTCCTGCTCTGCTGCCGGCAATTCTAGCACGTGGCTGGCTTCGTGCTCACACGCTGTAGGAGGGAGGTTTGTTTGCTCATTCTGTCTGGGCTAGTGCCAGGGCTGGGGGCTGGAGGCATGCCAGGCCATTCTTCTTCACTATCAGTCTCTGGCTCAGATAGCAGGAGATGGGAGGGGCCCGGCTGAGGAGAGGAGGGCGGGCAAGGCACAACAGAAAACCGGTAGCGTTTCACCCCTGATTCTATCCCTCTGTTAATGCAACCAAGGATTGCATTGGCTTTTTTAGCTGCTGCTGCACACTTCTGGCTCATGTCAGGTCCCAGATATTTCTACAGGGACACTGGTATTTTGGTGGGAGGAAGCGGGGATGAGGAATGGAGGGAGTGGTCTGTATATGAAATTTCTGTTTCCAGTTTGTTTCTGTTTCCTGCATTACTGTGCTAATCTCTATATGAGGTCTCTGTTTCTGTTTCCCTGCGATGATGCAGTGTGTGGTTTGGTTAGCATTGCTTTAAATAGCAGGTTTTAAATGAGAAGCTTCAGTTCTTGCCTAGACCTCTTGTTATCACAAACCTTCCAATAAAACCACTGCAGTTTCAAGAGTCCTGCTTTCTTGGGAAGATTGGAGAGGCAAGACCTTACATCTCATATTTAAGTGATTGTCCACTAGGACTCCCAAGATCTCTCTCACAGCGACTGCTATTGAGTCAGGTTTCACCTCATCGCTTCCTATACATTTGGTTTTTCTTTGTTGTTGTTAGTTGCGAAGTCGTGTCCGACCCATCGCGACCTTCATGGACAACGTTCCTCCAGGCCTTCCTGTCCTCTACCATCCTCTGGAGTCCATTTAAACTCACGCCGACTGCTTCAGTGACTCCATCCAGCCACCTCATTCTCTGTCATCCCTTTCTTCTTTTGCCCTCAATCTTTCCCAGCATTAGGCTCTTCTCCAGTGAGTCCTTCCTTCTCATTAGGTGGCCAAAGTATTTGAGTTTCATCTTCAGGATCTGGCCTTCTAAAGAGCAGTCAGGGTTGATCTCCTCTAGGACTGACCGGTTGGATCACCTTGCAGTCCAAGGGACTCGCAGGTGTCTTCTCCAGCACCAGAGTTCAAAGGCCTCGGTTTTTCTTTTCTTACCTAAGTGTAAAACGTTACTTTTCTCTACATTGACGCTGAGCTTGTCGATCAGAAAGGTCGGCAGTTTGGCAGTTCGAATCCCTAGTATGGGTCTCCTACGTGAGCAGGGGGTTGGACTAGATGTCCTTCAGTGTCCCTTCCAACTCTGATACTGTTGAAGGATAGGGCCCAGGGTTCAAGTCTGTTCACATGATCTTGATTCTATCCCTCTTGTTAATGCAACTAAGGATTGCATTGGCTCTTTGGGGTTTTTCTGATCTAAATATTGAAAGTAGAATGCAATTTAAAAAAAAAAAACAGAAGGTAGAGCTGAGTTTTTTTGGACGATCTGTACCAGGATAGATTCCATAAACTTCTTCCTTTCAAGGCGGTGATGGGGCACAGTTTGAAAAGTCAGGTTGAAAAGGCCCTCTAAACAGACAGGAATTGAAGTCACACAGAGAGAGTATTTCGAAAATTACTCTCTTTTTTTCTCAGCTAGTGGGAACATTTAGGAGCGTGGCACGTTGCCAAAGATAGCCCTGTGCCAAAAATCTTAAAAACTCTACATTGTTTGCATTCCTTAATCACTGCAAGGAGAAGCATTTGCTTGCTCCCGAGACACAGATGGGAATTCTGCCAGCGAAGCTTTTCTTGGCGTGGAAATAAAATAATGAGAAATGGCTGCATTTATGAAGATGGATGTTTGCATAACATTGAATGACATAGAAAGTTTTTGGGGAGGGAGGGCAGGTAGAGTGGGGCAGCATCTCCTTTCTTAGTTAGAAAAACAAGAGAAATTGTAATCGATGATGCGGTCTGTGAAGGGGTGGGGCTGCTGGGGGTTCGGGAGAACCTCTAGCTAAGATTCTGCATAGTTCGGAGAAACTCCGAATCCCACTCCTGGATGGCCCTGCCCACCCCGCCCCACCCCTCCCCGCCCCTCCCACGTGGCCTGTTTTGGATGCAGGGCATGTGCAGAGGCTCGGGGAGGGTGAAAAATGGGCCTACCATAACTTCAGGCTCGTTTCCGGCCATTTTCGCCCTCCCGGAAGCTCGAGGAAAGCCTCTGGAGCCCGGGGAGGGCAAACCCTTCCCCCCACGCATGGTGCAGGAGGCTGACTAGGCCACGCCGACCATGGCCATGCCCATCCAGCGACCGGGCAGAGAAGCCCTTGCTAAAAATTTTGAAGCCCACCCATGGGTTTGTATCTTGTTTTTTCAAAAAATTGCACATGCTCGAAACGAATTGTTTGTTTAAAGTTCAGAAATCGGTGTTAGCCGATTGCTTACATACTAGAAGAGGAAAAATAACTAGAGCGCTATTTCTCAACCTTGGCCACTTTAAGATGTATGGATTTCAACTCCCAGAATTCCCCAGTCAGCAAAGCTATTAGTATCAGTGAATATATGCATTAGACCAGAGGTTTCCAACCTTTCGGATCTCAGGGACCACTAAATTCATAATTTAAAATCCCACGGACCACTAATACGATCTGCCTAATAACCGGCTGGGTGGGCGTGGCTAGGTGATCAGGTGACTGGGTGGGAGTGGCCAACTTGATGTCACTCACATCGAGGGGCGCCTCGCCAGCCTCTACTCGCCCCTCCCCTCCCAGCCACTCCTCGCCTGCCCACCCGGGCTCCTTAGGACCCCAACAGGAAGCAGTTGTTGGAGCTAAGCAGCCACCATGAGAAAGAGTTGGCAAAGCAGCTAAGTTCAAATTGGATCTGACTGAGAAAGAGGCTCAGCAGAAGTACCTCACTGAGGACTAGGAGCATAGGCTTTCCAAGCAGAGGGAAGACCTGCGGGAGTGCAA